>NC_077227.1:620079336-620397728 GCF_027887165.1 Monodelphis domestica
AAAAAATCAATTTTGAGACATTATGTTAATTATTGATTCTTCTCCCTTACCCCCTGTCTCTTATATGAGGTGGTGATATAGCTCGTGGCACACTGGATCAAACTCTAGACCCCTGACTAGTGTCAGGAAGACCTGAGTTCAAATCCAGATCATGAACTCTAAAAGTGTAAAACCATCTTCATCATAGAGTTGTTAGAATCAAATTAGATAATATATGTAAAAAAAGCACAATGCTTTGTACATAGTTGCTTTATAAATGCTAATTCCTTTCCCCTCCTCTCTGTATTTCTTTTTTTTTTTTAAAGAACCCTTACCTTCCATCTTGGAATCAATACTTTTTATTGGTTCTAAGGCAGAAGAGTGATAAGAGCTAGGCAATGGGGGTTAAGTGACTTGCCCAGGGTCACACAGCTGGGAAGTGTCTTGAGGTCAGATTTGAACCTAGGACCTCCTGTCTCTAGGTCTGGCTCTCAATCCACTGAGGTACCTAGTTGCCCCCTGTATTCCTTCTTATAGCTATAACCTTGCCTTCATATTACACTTCTATTACTTTCCTTCAATTTAATTAGTGAGATTAATGATAGCTACTGCATACAAAATACTGTGTTATCCCCTGAAAGATAAAAAGATAACTGAAATTCAGTGTTCCTATAGAGTTTCCTGTGTATCAGAAGTGATAAGTCAAATAGATGACAATAATACCATATTGATTTTATGTACATAGATTAGCATAAGCAAAATATTGTGAGTCCTCCATGGAAAGAGGGAGAAATCCTCATGGAGGAGTAATACATTGGTGGCTGGCCTTGAGAATTAAGGCTCTAGCTTCCTTCTTGAACTATATAGTTTCACGTCTGTAGTTGTGTTTTGGACATCTGAAAGTATATGTCCCATAGAAACCTTGAATTCAATATGTGAGAACAAAAACTTATTTTCCCTTTCCAAACTTCTTGTCTTACCAATTTCCTTATTATTATCGAATGAGCTAACATCTTCAAGGTTTCAACTTACTTTTCATCCCTTCCCTATATCCAATTCAATAATATATCTTGTTAATTCTACCTTTTATTCTCCTTCTGTTCTTTGACTCTGCTGCCACATTATTAAAGGCCCATATTTCTATGTGACTGGCCTTGGCTTTGGCTTTCTGTTTGATCTCACTGCTTTAAGTCTTAACTTACTTTAATTTGTTCTCCATTTAGGAATCAAAATGTTCTACCCAATATGAAGATATGACTTTAATTTACACTACATAGCTTCCTATTACCTTTTGAGTTTAAATATAAAATATTACTTGCCTTTTAAAGACTTTTGTAACCTTAACTCTTCTTGTCTTTCTGGTCTTACATTTTATTCCTCTTCATGTACTCTGTGATCCAGTGACACCAGCCTCCTAACTTTTTTTAAAATAAGCCACGCCATCCCCTGACTCTACTTTTTCAATGGCTGTCCTTCAAACCTGACATTTTCTTTATTATCTGCTCTGCTTTCTGATTTCCATGTATTCTTTCTCATCATCTATATAAAGTCTTCCTCTAGCTTCTGTAATGCTAGTGCCTTCTTTCTGACATTATCTCCAGTTTATTCCATATATATCTTGTTTGTATATAGTTGTTTATGTGTTATCTCTTCTATGAAGGAAGGGAGGTATGGTGCTCTTCTATATATCCTGAGTATTTAGCAAAGTGCCTGGCATTTAATAAATGCTTGTTGCTTAACTTCCTGGATCTGATTGTCTTATCTACTATGCCATGAAGGGAAGGTATAGTACACATATAGGAAAAGATACACACATGAAGTTGGCAAAGGATGGAAATGACGAATGTTTCTGATACACAGAATTTGTCAAATCAAATAATGTTAGATAAGACCTAAAGAGATATATTGGAGGCAGATTATGAATTGTCTTAAGGGATTTAGACTTTATTCAACTGGTGGTGGGCATCCATTGCAGATTTTTTATGGGCTTTTAAATAAAAAAGTTAATAAGCATGATGATATACCATATGCAAAGCACTTTATTGTTCATATAGTATCTCAATTATTCCTGGCAACTTTGTCAGAGAGGATAAGGGGGATGGGAACAGGAACATAATTAAGATCCTCCTGTGTATCAGGTACTTTACAAATAATGCTATTATTTTCCTTATTTTTAAGTTGAGAATAAGAGGAGATCGGAGAAAAAGGGAAAAGAACCCATATGTTTTAAAATATAAGAGCTCTTTTTGTGGTAGCAAAGAACTGGAAATTGTGCGGATGCCCATCAGTTGGAGTTGGTTAAACAAATTGTGTCATATGATTGTGATAGAATACTACTGCTCCATAAGAAACAATTTGCAACCTAATTTTTAAAAAAGCTTGAACAAACTACATAGGATAATGAATCCTAGATAACATTATACACAGCTACAGAGTTAATACTGGAAGAATAAATTGGCAATGTTAATTCCAGGTTGTGAACTGAAAGGTGAAAACCTGAAAGACTTAATTAGTATCTATCTCCTAGATGATGTCTTCTATGATGTAGGGAGTGGAGGAAAGGGCTGAGACCTATAAATAAATTCTATTAATTAAAAAACAAGAAAAAAAAGGAACTTGAAGAGCTATCATTGGAATCTCTGCATGATTAATGATGGAGATTATTTTTTGGGGAGGAGGAGATACAGATTTGTATAGAAGTTTAAGCCTAATGATAGATTCTAATACCAAGAGAGATATAGAAGCTTTTAACATCCTATGACTAGACTTTTGAAATAACTTCTTTGCTTCCATCTTTACTCACCCCTGAACTAGCTCATTTCCCATACCAATGTCAGATGAATCTTTCTAAAATAGTATTTTGATCATGTTCACTTTTTTTGCTAGAAAATCTTTAGTGATTCCCCATTGCCTGCACAATGAAGTCCAGCCTTCAAATCCCTCTACTCCACCTCTTTATCTTAGCTTTTTATTCTTATTTTCCAACATTGTTTTACATTGAACACTATGTTTAATTTAAACTTATTCCCTGAATGTGCCTTGTACTTTTGCCTCTTGTATAATCATGCTCGTTCTACTCATTCTTTAGGTATATTGCCCTCTTGTTTCCCATTTTATGCATTTTTACATGCTTTAGCTGAACTCAAATCCCATTTTCTTTGTTACATTTTGTTTGAATACTTCTAACTTGAGTTCTTTTTTCCCAAAATACTACAACTTATTTCATGAATCCGTAATTTGTACTTTTCAAATATTACCTTGTATCATTATTTGTTCATGTCTGTTATTTAAATAAAATGCTTATGCATATCACATCATGAAGTGGACAGTGTACCCATGAAGTTCATGACAGCAAAGTACAAAGTCAGACAGATCCTTTTGAACTGTAAATCCTTGGAAAAGGAGGTTCTTTAGGTGGCTCAGTCGACTCAGAGCCAGGCTTTGAGACAGGAGGTGCTTGATTCAGATTTGGCCTCAGACATTCCCATGTTGTGTCACAGTGGGCAAATCACTTATCCCTTGTTGCCTAGGCCTTTCAGTTCTTTTGCCTCAAAACAATACACAGTATTGATTATAAGATGGAATGGAAGGATTAAAAGAAAATCTAGGATTATGGGTTCAACTATTGGATTGTATATTTGTCTACTTCTGTTCAGTTTAGCAAACATTTACTTCCTGTCACTGATTAAGTGAGTCATTTTGCTAGCTGCTGTCTGGAAGGAATTTATATTCTCTTTTGCCTGTCTTTTGTCTTTGTACCAGTGTAGCTAACTTCTGAGGGGCTCCTCACTACTTGGTTGACTACCAGTTAATGATCAAATGATCATAGGTATGCACTCAGCTTTTTTTCCTGAGTTTTTACATTCTGACTTAATAGAAAGAGAAGTTGTTCTAATTAAGTAACAAATCCTTGAAATAATGATGTGAGTATATATAAACTGCTATCCTACCCTGACCTCTAAGAAAACAAGAATTATACCTGATTTTTCTCTTAATTTCATCACACATTATAGGTATTCAATAAACATTATTAATTAAGTACCTATAACTAGTTCATTGAAAAATTCAAGTTTTTGTGGGAGAAAAATCCAAAAAACTTTCATGATTTTGTTTGTTAAGCTGTTCTGTGATCAGAGGTCAGATAATTTTTGAAATCTGAATTTTTTAGTGGTGTTTTCAATTTCAAAAACACTTGGTTTAACACCTATTGTGGCTATTTGTATGTTGGATGATAGGGTATCAAGTAACTAAATAACTTAATGAATCATATGTATGAAATATATTAAGAATATGAAATTGATTCTTTTAAAGCATTTGTAGAAAGTGGTTATTGGAAAATATCACATAGATATGTCTAGAAAAACTCAACACAACATTCTAAATAGAGGATTCAAGAAATTCCTAGAAGTGGCCATGTTAATCTAGAGAAAATAAAAACAAGAATTTTGTAGATGAAATAAAAAAAAGTACTCTCATGGATTATTACATATTTGTTTTTCATGGGAGAAAAGCAATGAATCTTTAATAATCATAATAATTTAAAAGTGATTTCCAGCTCATTTTAAGAATGATTTGCATTTGTGTTATGCCATCTCCAATCTGCAAAAGCCTGAATTTTATAATGCCTCTTACATATTATGTGCTTAATAAATGTTATTAATGTTTGATATTAAATTGCATTTGATTTGAATTCATTTGAATCTGATTGAATAATCCTATGCATATCATTGTAACTTATGAGCAAAGGCATCGAATCTCATCTTATACTTTTCTTTCCCGCTCTGTGTTTTTGTGAATTTCTGCCACTTTTAATATAAATTAGGCAAGATATGATATACTCTTCTTGGGTCATTTGAGGAATAGAAAATTCTGCATTTTCTTGATTGTTATAGAATGTGTGAGATTCTGCTACCTAAGGTGTATCAATAATGGAATTTTACTTACTGGTTTTCTCTATTAACATATTATTAATTATTGCCTTATAATCAGAGCCTAGGAAATTAGTAAGCCTTGGAAATTTAATTCAAGGAGGTGGGGCTAGGTCATATACATATTATAATGAGGTATAAGAATAGGAATTTTTTGTAGAGGTCCTTTATGGGTTGAGTAACTTTTTTCACAGCACTAGCATATTTAAGATTTGGGAGACTCATCATGAATATGTCCTTAGAGTAATGGAAATTTTCATTATGATAACAAATGGACAATTTACTTTTTGTATATATTGTATTTAGAGCTAGTGGAATGAGAACTTTCCTCAACAAAATGAGAGAGTCTTGAATATTTAGCTAAACATTCCTTCTAATAAATCCATCACAATTTCTCCTTATTATCTATAGTATAGCTATTAAGATCATAGAGGTTTGGGCTTCTGAGAACAAAGTTTCCAATCTCACCATCATTTTACAGATGAAGAACCTGAGATCTGGAGAAGTAAAGTGAGTTGTCTAAAGATATAGGTAGGAAAAGTACCCTGAGTCCAGTGGCTTAGTGATGAACACAATAGTAAGCATTTTGAAATAAGGGAAAGACTTGGCTTAAATCCGCAGATACTCTGATCAAAACTAAATCCCCTTCTTAATGACAGTGTTTTTTGAGGATTTGTACAAAAGAGTTTGCATAACGGAGTGGTCCTCAGCTCACTCCTGTACTGTTGTGAGACATGGACACTGTACCGGAAGCACATGAAACAGCTGGAGCAATTCCACCAACGCTCTCTCGGGTCAATCATGAGGATCCGATGGCAGGACCGAATCACCAACCAGGAAGTCCTTGACAGAGCCAACTCCACCAGCATCGAAGTCATGGTCCTCAAGACCCAGCTACGATGGTCTGGACACGTCATCCTCATGGACCCACAGCGAATACCAAGACAGGTATTCTATGGTGAACTGTCAGCTGGACTCAGGAAACAAGGCCGACCAAAGAAAAGATTCAAGGATCAGCTAAAGTCAAACTTGAAGTGGGCTGGCATCACACCAAAGCAACTAGAACTCACTGCCTCTGTCAGAAGCAGAGGGAGAACCCACATTAACCATGCTGCCACCACCTCTGAAGAAGAACGACGTCGACGTCTTGCCGCTGCGCGTGAACGCCGACACCAAGCCACAACTGCACCTCCCATAACAACTGGCGTCCCAGGCCCCGTGTGCCAGACACTCTGCGCCTCAGCCTTTGGACTTCAAAGCCACATGAGGGTACATCAATAGATGATAATGATGATAATGCACAAAGACTCTAAGGTACATAATTGATACCCAGGTTTTCATATTACAGAAATACTTAGTTTTTTTACTATGCAGAAATTTTTTACATATATTATGTGTTAACTTCCTTCCTGTTTGGATAATTAAAAACAAAATCTTGCCTTCTACCTTAGAATCAATATTGGGTATTGTTTCTAAGGCAGAAGTACAGAAAGGGCTAAGCAATCAAGGTTAAGTACCTTTCTAGGGTCACACAGCTAGGAAGTTTCTGAGGTCAGATTTGAACTGAGGTTCTCCCATGTCTAGGCTTGGCTCTCAATTCATTGAGCCACCTAGCTGTTTTCTCATTGAATAATTTTTATAAAACCTTCATAACAAATATGTATGTTACAGCAAGACAAATCACACAAAATCAAAACAAACCAAAAGTTGGCTATATCAAAATGTATATCATTTTGCATATTTTAATTCTCTCCTCTGTCAGCAGATATACATTCCTCTTCTCTTTGGGTTTTTCATTACATTAATTAGCGTTCTAATGTCTTTCACAGTTGTTTTTCTCTATAGTGATGTTTTTGTATAAATTGTATTCTTATAAATAGTTCTGTTCAATTCATAGAAATCATTCTGAAATGATCCCTTTTTATTACAATAATGGTGTTTAAGCATTCCACAGTGGACCACTTGCCCCGTTTATTTTTGACTATTATGAAAAAAGCTGCTATACTTCTGTAGATACAGATCCTTTTCCTCTAAAAAAAAAATCTCTTTGGAGTCTAGGCATGACATTGCTGCATGAAAGGTTATGGGCATTTTAAGAAATTTGGTAAAATAATTTCCAAATCGTTTTCCAGAATTCACAGATAATGTGAATACTAATTCATAGCTCTATGAACAGTACATTAGTGTGAATCTAGCTGTTCCTCACCTCCCCACCCCTATCCCCACCCCCACAGCCTTTATACCAATTTTCTTTTTGTTTCTGTTATTTTTTGCCATGTTGATATGTGGGAGGTAGAACAAAGAACTCCCTAAGAAAACACCCCCAGTTCCAGATGGATTCACAAATGAATTCTATCAAACATTCAAAGAACAACTAATCCCAATATTATACAAATTATTTTACAGAATAAGCAAAGAAGAAGTTCTACCAAATTTCTTTTATGACACAAACATGGTACTGATTCCAAAGCCAGGCAGGTCAAAAATGGAGAAATAAAACTATAGACCAATCTCCTTAATGAATATAGTTGCAAAAATCTTAAATAGGATACTAGCAAAAAGACTCCAGTAACTAATCTCGAGGGTTATTCACTATGATCAGGTAGGATTCATACTAGGAATTCAAGGATGGTTCAATATTAGGAAAACCGTCCACATAATTGACCATATTAACAAGTAAACTGAGAAAAATCACATGATTATATCAATAGATACAGAAAAAGCCTTTGACAAAATAAAGCACTCATTCCTATTGAAAACACTAGAATGTATAGGAATATGAGGACCTTTCCTAAAAATAATAAACAGCATATATCTAAAACCATCAGCAAACATCTACAATAGGGATAAACTAGAAACCTTCCCAATAAGATCAGGAGCGAAACAAGGATGCCCATTATCACCTTTATTATTTAAGGTTGAACTAGAAACACTAGCCAGTAGCAATTAGAGAAGGAAAAATAAATTGAAGTTATTAGAATTGGAAATGAGGAGACCAAGGTATCATTCTTTGCAGATGATATGATGGTCTACTTAAAGAATTCTAGAGAATCAACCAAAAAGCTAGTTGAAATAATCAACAACTTTAGCAAAGTTGCAGGATACAAAATAAACCCACATGAGTCATCAGCATTTCTATATATCTCCAACCCATCTCAGCAGCATGAATTAGAAAGAGAAATTCCATTTAAAATCACCCTAGACAATATAAAATACTTAGGAATCTATCTGCCCAGACAAACACAAGAACTATACGAATACAACTACAAAACACTCCACACAATTAAAAACTATATCTAAACAATTGGAAAATCATTGATTGCTCATGGATGGAACAAGCTAACATAAAAAAAAAATTACAATCCTACCCAAATTAAGTTACTTATGTAGTGCCATACCCTTTGAACTACCAAGAAACTTTTTTACCGAATTAGAAAAAACCTTAACAAAGTTCATTTGGATGAACAAAGGATCAAGGATATCCAGGGAAATCATGGAAGAAAAATGCAAAGGAAGGAGACCTTAAAGTTCCAGATCTTAAACTATACAATAAAGCAGTGGCCATCAAAACAATTTGGTACTGGCTAAGAGACAGAAAGGAGGATCAGTGGAATAGACTTGGGGTAAATGACTTCAGCAGGACAGTCTATGATAAACCGAAAGATTCCAGTTTTGAGGACCAAAACCCACATTTTGATAAAAACTGCTGGGAAAATTGGAAGACAGTATGGGAGAGATTAGGTTTGGATCAACACCTCACACCCTACACCACGATAAACTCAGAATGGGTGAATGACTTGAACATAAAGAAGGAAACTATAAGCAAATCAGGTGAACACAGAATAGCATTGTTATCAGATCTTTGGGAAAGGAAAGTCTTTGAAATTTTTAAATCTTTGTCTATTGTCACCTAGTCATACCCATCTTTGTCCTTTGTGCTATATTCATTTTATCTTTGGAGACTTATTCACTGTCCACTCAGTAGAAATGGTTTGAATGTTGTTATTAAAAACCATGATGGCAGCTGTGTGGCTCAGTGGATTAAGAGCCAAGCCCAGAGATGGGAAGTCCTGGTTTCAAATCTAGCCTCAGATACTTTCTTGTTCTGAGACCTTGGGCAAATCACTTAAAGGAGGCAGCTGGGTAGTTCAGTGGATTGAGAGCCAGGCCTAGAGACGGGAGGTCCTAGGTTCAAATCTGGCCTCAGACACGTCCCAGCTGTGTGACCTTGGGCATGTCACTTGATCCCCATTGCCTAGCCCTTACCACTCTTCTGCCTTGGAGCCAATACACAATATTGACTCCAAGATGGAAGGTAAGGGTTTAAAAACAAAACAAAACACAACACAACATGAAACTTTCTTATTGCAAAATATGGGGTCATTAAAAGAGTGTGGCAGTTTCCCAAAGGCAATCCGGCACATTCTTCTTTCACTGTTTAACTTGATGCCCAAGCTATTGTCTATTTTCGTCTTAATAAATGAGGTTCAGAAGTTTTTGATGTCCAATGTCTTAATCTGGATAATTGACTTTTTTTTTAACTACTTGTTTTTTCCAATGTGTTTGGTTAGGCAAAGAATTCTACCAAACTTTATGCTTTATTGTAGTATGGTAGTAATGCTAGAATCTCAAAGACATATTCTAGAGAAACAAACTGTATCATGTTCTGCTACAATGTTTTATGTGTATGGCACAGCAATATATTGGACCTACTTTACAAAGATCAGCCTAGCTGCATATATGAACATCATTACTAATAGTAAGGAAACAAGTTGATTTGTTTTCTTGGCCTTGTCATCCATTAAACAACAACAAGAATTAAAAAAAAAATTCTCCTATACCTGTAGAAAGGGGGTTGAAATATATTCTAAGACTTACATTTTTATGCTACTCACATAAATTTGTTGGTGCTCTAAATATGGTGAAATCCATATTTAGTTAGCAGTGGGCTGACATTGTATAATATAGGACTGAAGAAGGAAAAAGAATGGGGAGAAGAATGATCTAGAGTAAAGGGGAATTTGAAGAGTAGTTGATAAGACAGTAAGAAGTTTTTGTAATACATAGTAAGAGCAGGGAATGTAGCCATCAAGATTTTTAGGTATTAAACAGAAGAAGTAGCAAGCATTAGTAAGATTGACATTGATTGATTCATTTTCTCTATAAATATGGAGAACAGGAAGAGTAGTGGTCTTGGGTTCTGGAAGAACTGAACTTAAATCCACCCTCAGCAACTAACTAGTTGTATGATCTTGGGAAAATCATTTTACCTCTTTCTGACTTAGTTTTTTTCAACTTTAAAATCATGATTATATGAACAACTCTCAGAGTTTTGATGGAAAAAATGAGATATCCTAAAAAGTTAATTAACTTTTATTTTTCATTTACTTGTAGAATGAAATATTAACAATTTTTTGGACATTTTAGAATTCAAGTTCTGCTTCCCATCCAGTGATGAATTTTCTGATATAGATTATATCTATACTAATTTATGATTCAGATTTCCATATTGATAGAAGTCATATGCCACATATTCAATAGAAATACCATGAGGCGAAACATGGTCATGGTTTGATTTGTGCTCAGACTCCAAAAATCTAGCTGTGGACAGCAATTTCATCACAAGTTCCTTCAGGATTATCTTAGAAACAGACCTTCTCTGCTCATAATGATTTTGTCCTTTATATTTGATCATCACATAGTATGTTATTTTTGATATTGTTCTGGTTCTACTTACTTAATGTTGCTATCAATTTACATGAGTCTTTTTAGGTTTTTCTGAATTCTTCCTGTTTCTAATTTCTCAGGGCTCAATAGTATTGCATTAGACAGATGAATATTTAAATATTGTCTGTCATGTTTTCATTCTTTATTTTATTCTCTGCAGTCAATTCACAGAATTTAAGAATTAAAATTGTAGCTATATGTAATATTCTACTCAGTTTGCTGTTCATTATCCCATGTAGTTCTTTCTAAGGTTTTAAAAAATGAACTGTTAATCATTTCTTATGGTGCATTATTATTCCTTCACAAGTATCCACCATAATTTGTTTTGCCATTCCCCAATTGATGGGCATCCCCACCCCCATTTTACAGTTCTTTGCCACCAAAAAGAGAACTGTTTCAGATATATTGGAACATATAGGTTCTTTTCCTTTTCCCCTGTTTTACTTGGAAAAGAGACGTAGTGTGACAAGGAAATCACTTTTAAAGACTGATATATATTAATTTAAGGTTGCCAAAGAATTCAGCTATGTAATTCCTAAATGAAACTCAAGTCAGCAGTCAACCTTTTATGGAGTTTTTAATTACAAACAGGAGGAAGAAAGGTATTAGAGAGAGAGAGAGAGATAGAGAGAGAGAGATTGAGAAAGGGGAGAGAAGGGAATAGGGCTTAAATACCCCCTCTGTTTAGGCTGGGCCAAAAGGCCAGCAAGCAATTTATTGCTGGATCTAATGATATAAACAATTCTATAATTCTCTGAATGGAATCCCATATTGCTTTCCAAAATAGTTGGATCAGTTCCCAGTTTTACCAATAGTGTATGTGTCCTCATTTTTTCATGACTCCCCAGTATTTGTCATTTTTCACTTTTTTTATTTTAGCCAGTCTGATATGTGTGAGATATTTAAGAATTCTTTTGGTTTGTATTTCTTTAATAAGTAATAATGTATAGCATTTTTCATATATCAATATATACTTTTAATTTCTTCATTTGCTAACTCTTCATATCCTTTTACCATGTATTAATTGGAGGATGTTATGAAGTATATTCTAAAATTTTGAGTTCCCTATTCTTCCCCCAACCCACTCCTAGACACTAATCAAGTTGATATAGATTGTGAGGCAAAACATATTTCCATATTCTTGAAGATGCATATTAATGCCCCCTCCCCACCTAACAATAATAACATATAAAGAAAATAAAGTGAAAAATAGTCAATTTGCTTTCAGACCCTCATCACTTCTGTCTGTGGAGGTGGTTAGCATTTTTTCTTCATAGGCCCTTCAGAATTGTCTTGAATCATTGCATTGCTGAGAATGGCTACATCATTCAGCATTGATCATTGTACATTATTGGTATTACTGTGTACAATGTTTCTTGGTTCTCGGAGGTAGGTAATTTTCTAATTTTCTAATCTAAATCTAATCTAAATTCTAATCTAAATTTTTTAATCTTACTTTTTTGGAAACTTAGGCTACACAACTTGCTTAGTATTAACCTAGGTAGTAAGTCTAAAGAAGTATTTGAACTCATGTCTTCCTTACTCCAAGCCCAGAGCTCCCTTACTTATGCCAGTGTAACATATAAAATTAAATAAAAAACCAAGCAATTAAAAGAATTCCCTGAGGAAACTGTAATTTTTTCCCCCATTTGAATGAGTTTATTTAGTCAATTTAGAACATTATTCCTTGGTTACAATAATCACATTATTTCACTCCCTCCCCTCCACCTACTCTTCTTGCAGGCAATGTGAAATTTCATTGGGTATTACTTGTGTCCTTAATCAGAAACCATTTCCATGTTGTTGTTTATACTAGGATATTCATTCAGGGTCTACATCCTCAATCATATCCCTTTGACCCATGTATTCAAGTAGTTGTTTTTCTTCAGTGTTTTTACTCCCACAGTGTTTCCTCTGGACATGGATAGTGGCTTTTCTCTTAGGTTCCTCCAAGTCCTCCAAAAGTTCAGGGTCATTGCATTGCCCCTAATGGAGAAGTAGAAGTCCATTACATCCACAGTATGTCAGTCTCTGTGTACAATGTTTTCCTGGTTTCCTCCTCTCACTCTGCATCAATTCCTAGAGGTTGTTCCAGTCCCCATGGAATTCCTCCACTTTATTAATCCTTTGAGCACAATAGTAT
Source organism: Monodelphis domestica (assembly GCF_027887165.1). Classification (NCBI taxonomy): domain Eukaryota; kingdom Metazoa; phylum Chordata; class Mammalia; order Didelphimorphia; family Didelphidae; genus Monodelphis; species Monodelphis domestica. The sequence goes on from NC_077227.1 coordinate 620,092,114, forward strand.
TCCATCACCAACATATACCTCAATTTGTTCAGCCATTCCCCAATTGAAGGGCAGCCCCTTATTTTCTAATTTTTGCCACTCCAAAGAGTGCAGCAATGAATATTTTTGTGCATGTTTTTTTCCTCATTATCTCTTTAGGGTACAAAACAAGCAGTGCTATGGCTGGATCAAAGGGCAGACAGTCTTTTATCACCCTTTGGGCATAATTCCAAAATGCCCTACAGTATGGTTGGATTAATTCACAACTCCACCAGCATTGAATTAATGTCCCAACTTTGCCACATCCCCTCCAGAATTCATTACTTTCCTTTGCTGTCATGTTAGTCAATCGAGGTGATACCTCAGAGTTGTTTTGATTTGCATTTCTCTGATTATAAGAGATTTAGAACAGTTTTTCATGTGCTTCTTAATAGCTTTGATTTCTTTAATTGAAAATTGCCTATTCATGTCCCTTGCCCATTTTTCAGTTGGAGAATGGCTTGATTTTTTTACAAGTGGTTTAGTTCTTCATAAATTTGAGTAATTAGACCTTTGTCAGAGTTTTTGTAATGAAGATTGTTTCCCAATTTGTTGCTTCCCTTCTAATTTTGGATGCATTAGTTTTGTACAAAAATGGTTTAGTTTGATGTAATCAAAATTATTGATTTTACATTTTGTGGTTTTTTCTAGCTCTTGCTTGGTTTCAAAGTCTTTCCTTTCCGATAGATCTGACATGTATACTATTCTGTGTTCGCCTAATTTGCTTATAGTTTCCTTCTTTATATTCAGGTCATTCACCCATTTTGAGTTTATCTTGGTGTAGGGTGTGAGATGCTGATCCAAACCAAATCTCTCCGATACTGACTTCCAATTTTCCCAGCAGTTTTTATCAAAAAGTGGGTTTTGGTCACAATAACTGGGATCTTTGGGTTTATCATAGACTGTCTTGCTGAGCTCATTTACCCCCAAGTGTATTCCACTGATCCTCTTTTCTGTCTCTTATCCAGTACCAAATTGTTTTGATAACCACTGCTTTATAGTATAGTTTGAGATCTGATACTACAAGTCCTCTTTCCTTTGCATTTTTTTTCATTATTTTCCTGGATATCCTTGATCTTTTGTTCTTCCAAATGAACTTTGTTATGTTTTTTTCCCTAATTCAGTAAAAAAGTTTTTTTCGTAGTTCAATGGGTATGGCAATAAATATGTAGATTAATTTGGGGGAGCTCATCCCACCCATGAGCAATTAATGTTTTTCCAATTGTTTAGATCTAGTTTCAATTGTGTGGTGAGTGTTTTGTAGTTGTGTTCATATAGTTCCTGTGTTTGTCTGGGTAGATAGATTCCTAAGTATTTTATATTGTCTAGGGTGATTTTAAATGGAATTTCTCTTTCTAATTCATGCTGCTAAAATGGGTTGGAGATTTATAGAAATGCTGATGAGTTATGCGGGTTTATTTTGTATCCTGCAACTTTGCTAAAGTTTTTGATTATTTCAACTAGCTTTTTGGTTGATTCTCTAGAATTCTTTAAGTAAACCTTATATCATCTGCAAAGAGTGATAGCTTTGTCTCCTCATTGCCAATTCTAATACCTTCAGTTTCTTTTTCTTCTCTAATTTCTACTGCTAGTGTTTCTAGTACAATGTGTAATAGAGGTGATAATGGGCATCCTTTTTTGCTCCTGATCTTATTGGGATGGCTTCTAGCTCATCCCCATTGCAGATGATGTTTGCTGATGGATTTAGATATATGCTGTTTATTATTTTTAGGCAAGGTGCTTCTATTCCTATATTTTCTAGTGTTTTCAATAGGAATGAGTGTTGTATTTTTATTAAAGGCTTTCTCTGCATCCAATGAAATAATCATGTGAGTTTTGTTGTGTTGCTTGTTAATATAGTCAATTATGTGGATAGTTTTCCTAATATTGAATCATCATTGCATTCCTGGTATGAATACTACATGGTCATAGTGAATAATCCCTGTTATCACTTGCCGGAGACTTTTTGCTATTATCATATTTGAGATTTTTGCATCTATATTCATTAAGGCGGTTGGTCTATGATTTTCTTCCTGTTTTTGACCTGCCTCCTTTTGGGATCAGTACCATGTTTGTGTCGTAATAGGAATTTGGTAGAACTCCTTCTTGGCTTATTCTGTCAAATAGTTTGTATAATATTGGGATTAGTTGTTCTTTGAATGTTTGATAGAATTCATTTGGGAACCTATCTGGACCTGGGATTTCTTCTTAGGGAGTTCTTTGATGGCTTATTCAATTTCTTTTTCTGATATGGGATTGTTCAGGTAATTTATTTCTTCCTCTGTTAATCTAGTCAATTTATATTTTTGTAAGTATTCATCCATATCACCTAGACTGCTATATAATTGGGCATAGTAGTTTTTAATGATTGCCTTAATTTCCTGTTCATTTTAGGTGATGTCTCCCTTTTCATCTTGGATACTGTCAATTTGTTCTTTGTCTTTCCTTTTTTTAATTAGGCTGACGAATACTTTGTCTATTTTATTTGTTTGTTTAAAGTACCAGCTTCTAGTCTTTTTTATTAACTCAATAGTTCTTTGACTTTCAATTTTATGAATTTCTACTTTGATTTTTTGGATCTCTAATTTAGTCTTCATCTGAGGTTTTTTAATTTGTTCGCATTCTAGTTTTTTAATTTGCATGTCCAATTAATTGACTTCTGCCCTTCTTAATTTGCTAATATATGATACTCAAGGATATAAGTTTCCCTCTGAGTACTGCTTTGGCTGCATCCCATAAGTTTTGAAAAGATGTCTTATTATTTTCATTTTCTTCAATTAAGTTATTAATTTTCTCTTTGATTTGTTGTTTAACCAGTTTTGGAGAGTCCTATTGTTTAATTTCTAATTAATTTTTTATTTTCCTGTCCATGTACTCATACTAATTATTATTTTCATTACATTGTGATCTGAGAAGGTTGTATTTATTATTTCTTCTCTTTTGCATTTGTTTGCAATGCTTTTATTGCATTTTTAATTTTTATTTATATATATAATTCTATATATTCTATATATTTCTATATATTTATTTTTAAAAATAAATTTTATTTTTACTTATCGCATATTCATTTAATGCCCGAATACATGGTCAAATTTTGTGAATGTATGATGTGCTGCTGAAAAGAATGTATATTCCTTTTTGTCCTTATTTATTTTTCTCCACATGTCTACTAGAGTCTAATTTTTCTAAGATTTCATTCAATTCTCTTACCTCTCTCATTAATTTTTTGGTTTGATTTATCTAGTTCATATAGAGGAAGTTTCAGGTCTCCCATTAGTATACTTTTTCTATGTGTTTCATCCTTGAGCTCCACTAGTTTCTCCTTTAGAAATTTGAATGCTATGTCATTTCGTGCATACATGTTGAGTACTGATATTTCCTCATTGTCTATACTGCCTTTCATCAGGATGTAATTACCTTCCCTATCTTTTAACTACAGTTATTTTTACTTTGGTTTTGTCAGATATCATGATTGCCACTCCTGACTTCTTTTTATCAATTGATGCCCAATAGATTTGGCTCCATCCTCTTACGTTCACCCTATTTGTATCTACCTTCCTCATGTTTGTTTCTTGTAGACAGCATATGGTAGGGCTTTGGATTCTAATCCACTCTGGTATTTGCTTGCGTTTTATGGGTGAGTTCATTCCATTCACATTCAGAGTTATGATTACTGGCTGTGTATTTCCCAGCATTTTGATTTCTACTCCTGATCCTGCCTTTTCTTCTGTCACTATTCCTTCTCCACCAATATTTGTTTTTAATCAATCCCGCTAGTCCCCACCCTCAGTTTACTTCCCTTTCTAACCCCCTCTCTTCTTATTCTCCCCTTATTTTCCCTGTAGTCTTTCTAAAATTACCCCCCCCCCCCAACTTCTCCCTCCCTTGTATTGCTTCACTCCCCACCAGTCCGTTTATTACCCGTCTGCTTTCCTTTAGGGTGCAAATCTATTCTCTGCCCTAATGGATTAGATTGTTCTTCACTTTTTGGGTCAATTTCAAAGCATGTAAGAGTCGAGTATTTCCTATGTCCAACCTCTTTACCCTTTCAGTGCATTGATGTTCTCCCCCCTCCCGCCATGAGCTTATTTTTGACATATAAATTTACCCCCATTTGTTTCATTTCCCATTTCTTTTAGTATTATCCTTTTTTTTAGCTTTAGTTGTGTGTATGTGTGTATATATATATATATATATATATACACACACACACACACACACACACACACACACACACACACATTTGTATGTATTTATGCATCCATATATCTATATACCTATTTATGTCTTGTCCTTTCATCCTATACAGTTTGTTGCTGTTCCCTCTAAGTTTAATTCTTCTAGCTGCCCAGGTGATAACTACAGTTTTTAAGAGTTACCCATTACCTCTTTTCTTTTTGGGATACATTGCATTTTAACATATTGAGTCTCTTAAAAATGTTTTTTTTGTTTTGTTTAGCTTTTCTTTTTTCTTTCTTTTTTAAATTACATTTTTATGATTCTCGAGTTCTGTGCTTGGATGTTAAATTTTCTTTCCAGGTCTGGTCTTTCCTTTGTAAATTTTTGGAATTCTTCATTTGTTGAATGACCATGCTTTCCCCTGTAAGAATATAGTCAGTTTTTCTGGGTAGTTGATTCTTGGTTGTAGACCTAGTTTCCTTACTCTCCTGAATATCATATTCCATGCCTTTCGGTCCTTCAGTGTGGATGCAGCTGTTTTTTACTAAGTTTATATTAACTGTTTCTAAGGGAAAAATTCCGCCGATTTACATTTTTATCATTGTATCTTAGAAAGTAAAGTAAGTTTATTACTTTAGCTTTATTTTCTAATTGTTTCTTCGTTTTTAAGAACTAAACTACCTCTTTGTGTTTTGCCAAACTTCTGGAAATACTTGTCAGATTTTTATGGGATTTTGAAATTTTGCCCTCTCTCCCTCTGATGTTTTGGGAAGGATTTTTATTTTTCTCTTTGGTTTCTTTTTAACTTACCTAAAAGCAATAAAGTCACTGATAGTTTTTATTTTTGTAAAAAGTGAAGGGAAGGTTATATAATTCATTCAGTATTTTTGAAAATTAACCATTTCAGTTATATGTTTAATTGTAATCTGAGAGGAAAGGCCGGTTACTCAAAAGAATTTTGAATTTTGCTTTTATGTGCTTTTATTTTTGCTTTTATGCTCTTTTATTCATACCTGTGAGAAAGGGTACTCATTAGCCAGTGTTACAGGTATTATCTCCAGCAATCAAGTAGAAGGAAGGGAAGCACACATGCTATCTTTTTTTAACCCAAATCAGTTTCTCTCCTTGTTTACTACTGGCCAGTTACTAGAGAGTTATAATCTAAGCAGGAAAGCCAGCTGTTTGTAATGCAATTTCCAACCCCAATCATTCACATTAAAGTAAAGCAACTTCACCTTTGGCCTCTTAAAGGACTAATATAGAATGTGTACCTCATCATGCCCTGCCAATGTGGATGTGGAGTAAAAGCAACTTAAGCTAGGAATATGATACTTAAAATAATTTACTTTTCTTTTTTAATCCATTAAATGGGCTCATGAGAGGAGCCTACCATCTTGTCAGGACCTATCCCTCACACTTATCTTAAAATATATGTTAATTGGGACAGCTAGATGGCTTAGAGTGTGAGGCCCAGAGATGCGAGATCCTTGGCTTACATCTGGCCTCAGATGAAAATCACAACCCCTACTGCCTAGCCCTTTCTGCTCCTCTTCCATACTCAGTATCAATTCTTAGACAGAAGGTAAAGGTGTATTGATTTCAGGGAATTGCTAAATATTCTACTAATCATTTAGTTTTAATCTTTTTAGTTGGTATATTACAAAATATATGTCTAGCCTTAAAAACTAAAAGCATCCTTACTTATTATTTTGTTTGATATTTGTCTTTTGTGCAGGAAAATGACTCAGGAACTTTGGACACAGTTGGTGCAGTGGTTGTTGATCAAGAAGGAAATGTTGCTGCTGCTGTTTCTAGTGGAGGTCTAGCTTTGAAACATCCTGGGAGAGTTGGTCAGGTAATCAGTTACATAAATTTGGAACAAGTCTTACAAATAGGGATATGAAATTTTCTTGCTCATGTTTTAAAAAAATGAATAGATCCAAATGTGAAAAAAAAATTAAAGTTATTTAACATTTATCTGGTATATATGTACTAGGGTAAATTCCGTGATGCCAGGATATGTTATTTTTCTTTGTATATCCCAGAAGATATTCCTCGCTCAGTGCCTTGAAGCAGACATTCAATAAGAATGTTTTATTTGAGTTTTTTTCCATAGCCATGTAATATTATGGGATTAGAGAAGATAGTATGGTTTAATTAAAAAAAAAGTTGACCTTCTTTATGTCCTAGTTCCCTTTGGCAGTCTTACGAAACCTATTAATCTCTTTTTGGCATATAAAATGTATAAAATAGAATATATTTGATTATATTATATCGAGTTATAATTATTCAGAAACATATATTTTTGTAACGTTGTTGGACCTCAAATTAAGAGCCTGTAGATGAGGACTTGACATAAGTAGTATCACGTCCACAAAAATAAAGTTTTATCTGGACCATACTTGTATTGTGCGAAACACACTTCTGTTTTGGTCATTGTAGTAAGAGCACCCTCATAGAAAACCCAAACCCTAAAATAAAATGTAAATATACTGACATGAAATATAGTATGCTTCGATCCATATCCATCTTACTCTGTTAGTTCTTTCTCTTGAGGTGGCTAGCATACCCTGTAGTCCTTCAGAATTGTCCCAAATCATTGATATCAATAGTATTTCTTTGACTTCGTTTTCTACAATATATTTCAAAGACTTTTTTTAATACCTTACTTTATGTTCTAGAATTGACTTTAAATATTTTATCTATTGATTGATTGATTTTGTCAATATATCAATTCTAATGAAGAATTTCAGTAAGGACTAGGCAATTGAGATTAAATGACTTTCTCAGGGTCAGACAGCTAGAAAATATCTGAGGCTAGATTCAACCAATGTTTCACCAACTGTGATTTCTGCCCCTACTAAGGCCTTTCCAGAGACCTCAGATAGGATTAGTCAAAATGTAGATACACTGTAAATATTTGATTATTTCATTCCCTTTGCTTCAATTCACTGGAAGAAGATGGACCAAACCACTTCAATATATTTGCCAAGAAAACTCTTTGGACAGTGTGGTCCATGGAGTCATGAAGAATAAGGCATGACTATAGGAAGGTGGAAGGGGAGAAATTATATATTTGAAGAGTTATTTAATGGAGTAGAAGTTAGACTTGTATTGGTTGAATGTGGATCCCGAACTAATAGAATTAAATGTTATTTTTCAAAGAAGTCAGGATTTCCTTAAGGAAAAACTTCTCAAAATGGAATGGTTGCCTCAGGAGGCAATTCACCATCTTTTTTTGCCCTCAGAAGAGTAATCAAAGTAAAAATATGTTCCTCTTCACCAGAAGCTCTTTTTCTCTCTCCATAATGATTTACTATGGCATTCTCTCCCAAACACATAACTCACAGTTAATACCATTACCCATAGCACCCCCTACATCTTTACTGAAAAGAAAAATGTACATTTCCAACTCTTCTTTGCAATTCAGATTGTTGTATTAATATGAGTTCAATTGCCAGGCAATAGTTTTTAGAATTTCCATTGTTATTTTTGTTTTATAATGTTTACTTTGATCTCTTTTTCATATATTATCATTTTATTCATATATTGGCATATTTCTCTTAATTTTCCCACATTAATCATTCTTTAATTGCAGTATGTTCTAATCCATTAATATAAATTATTCAGGTATTATCCAGTCATTTGATACCACATTATATCTAGTTGTCTGCTACCACAAACAAGGCTTCCATTGAAACTTTGGTATAAATGGGACTTTTCTTCATTACCCACCTTTTAGTATATATTTCTCCAGTGAATATCTTCCAGTGAAGACTGGTTGTGGATTTTTTTTTATATGTTGTACTGTAGATTCTAAATCAAGTTTGAGGTGCACTGAAGACACTCAGAAGTGCCTTCTAATTCTGAGATTCTTTGATTTTCCTTCTCTAGGAAACCTTTCTCAATCTTTCTTAATGTCAGTGCTTTCCCTCTTGCTTATTTCCCATTCTTCTGGCATATCACTTGTTTGGACAATGTTTTCAGTTTTCTGTTTCCTTCACTAGACTATAACTTCAAAGTCAGGGAGTAACTATTCACTTTCTTTCCCTAGCCCAGTGCCATAGTAGGTATTCAATCAGTGCTTATTGACTTAAATGCCTGGTTAAATACTAGATGGAAAAGGGGAGAAATACACCAAGCTGTATGCCTTTTTTTCTTGTTATCAAGAAGGATTTTCCTTTCTTCCCATTCATAATATCCCAGCCAGACATAAGAGTTGCAAATACCCAAGAATATCTAAAAAGTCATAAAATTTAGAAGGTAAATTATAAGGAGGTATGTTTGTGTGAATCTTTACTTTTTATCCTATTGATTCCCAAGATTTTTGGGATCTTTATTACCACCCACCCCTCCCAATTTTTAAAGTTCAAATTTGGAAGGAGTTAATTTTGATGTGTTATGAAGAAAATTTGGGAATGACTTTCATATGAAATGAGAATTCATATTTGTAATGAGAGAGAAACATGACATATACTAGTGAGAGGAAAATTCAAGAAGTTGGCAGAAATTAATTATTCATAGGAAAATAGTGATATTAGTTCATTAATGATTTTTGTGAGATACCTAAATCAAAATACTTGAGTAATAGGTATTATTAAGCTACATGTAGTAGAAATTGTCATTTTGAATAGATTTGCCATAGTCATAAAATTTTATTGGAGTCTGAAAGATTACTTCATTCAGTTTTCAGCTCTGTTTAAAAAAAATTTAATTGAATTATCTCATTTTATTTTTATTGTCATGCAAAACACACTTCCATTTTGGTCAGTGGTATAATAGCAAACTCATATATAACCAGAACCCCAAAATAAAACTGAATACATTGATATGAAGGACAACTCCAATAGTTCTTTCTCTGGAGGTGGATAGGATTCCCTGTCTTTAGTCTTTCTGGATTGTCTCAGATAATTGAGTTTTCAGCTTTCTTCTTAATGAAAGCATTTATCATTTAGTAGTGGGTTATTTCTTAGTATTCTATGACTCTGGAACCTGAAACATTTCATAATTCTGAAACATATGTTCCAGTATATTTTTCATCATTGTCCCTTGTGAAGTCAAGTTAGCATTTTTATTAATGGGCTTACTATGTGTCAGATTCTGACCTATGTGCTGAGAATAAAAATAAATTAAAATAAAAATAAAATTCTTTTCTTTAAGGAGCTTATATTCTAATGAGGGAAGTTAAAACAAAAAGAGAAACAGAAGAGTAGGAGTGGAGAAGTTATGTGAACAAGTGTAATATAACTGTAATACGAGGTTAGGGAAAGAATGGAGTCTTCCCTCCCTGCTAGGTCAGGATCAGAATGAAGTAAAAATGGAGTAGAGTCAAATAGTGAATGAGAGGATGGATTGTCTTCCCTCTCAACTCTCCCTGACAAACCCATTCTGGTTGCTTTTCAAGACCATAACTTCTATTCCCTCAGAGTCCTTGGCTAAGCAGGCTTGATGCAGTTAGCTTCTTTCTCCCTGGGGAGAGGAATGTCACTCCGCCCCCCCCCCCCACCTCCCCCCAAGTCTTTCTCTAGATGTGTTGGCGTCAGTCACTTATTCTTATTAAAACTGTTTTATTCTAAGGGAACAAAGTAAGGGATAGGGCAGATGAGTATATAAATGAGACAGAAGGGAGGAGGGAGCAGGGGATCCCCAGAATAACTGAAACCCTTTCTCCCAAAAGTCTGACAGATCAGGCTTTGTTGATCTGACTCCCTGGGGTAGTTAGTGAAGAAGCCCTGGCTCTCTAGCTACCTTGGCAAGTATAACGAGTTCTGCATGATAGGAGATTTGGAGGAAATCTTTCTTTTGGAGGAAATCTTTCTTTTAGCGAAAAGTTTCCAGTTGAAATCCTAATCCCTTAGTTGTCTTGGGGTATTGCGTCAAGCTTTCACAGGAGGGGATGAGTGCTGGTTCAGAGATCCACCCAATCAAACTTTCTGGTAGCTTCTCTGAGTGGAGAAGAATCTTTTCAACTGCCAAGATCAGCACACTTCCTCTCCTTTTCCCAGAATTCTCTCTTTTTCCTGCCCTTCCCTCATTCCTGCAGAATTCTCCAGCTTGCCAGATCTGCTTTTCTTTCCTGCTGGCAGATTAGGTCAGGTTCCTCATTTAAAGAAGGGAATGGTGAAGAAAGAAATGGGAGAGTTGGTTTAAATTCCATAGAAGAATAAGGAGTGAATATTCCTTGCTTGGAAACTTTCCTTAAAATGGAGACGCTAAAAGGAGTTTTCCAGTCTGCAATCTTCTCAAGTGAGGCCATTTGCATATAGTAGGGAAAATGAGCAACAGAGACAGAGAAGAAATTGTTATTTTTCAATTCTAACCATTAAATATGAAGCCATATTTTGACTTGACATGAAAGAATTAAAATTTTTTGGTATAGTTTCTTTGTCTTCATCTTTTGTGACAGAGGATATTATATAAGCTACATTCTTCTGATGCCTGCTTATACTTATCATGAACACTAAAGGCAAGATGACCAGATACTCCATGAATTAGTGTTTTGTTTCAGGCATTGTTTGGGTTTTATTACTTTGGGGCATACAGCGTTTTGTCAGCCTCACTTTTTCCCTTGAAAGAGAAGGCTCTGGGTAGTCTTTTTTCTAGTTCAGTCCCATGTTTACTCAGTTTAGGAGAGATCATTCAGGGTCTTTTGAATTTAGAATTTCAGAATTTTTAATTATTGCAAAATGTACAATTTTTTAAATGTCAGTACAAATATTCCAAAATGTAAACTGTGAAATGATACTGACAATGTAAAAGTCCTTATATCAGCATTTCACAGTCTTCAAGTAAGTTTCATGGTTTAAAAAAAGAAACGAAGAAAAAGTGAAAAACTTGTTAAGACCTATAGTCCTTAGGGAATGGGCTTTAATTTATTTCTCTGTATAAAGAAATGTCCATTGGCTATTTATTAATGCTTTTTTGACTTCATTGAAATTTTAAAAAGAATCCATAAGCAGTAGCTCCACTTTAATCTCTATTACTTTTCTAATTAGAGCTATCTAAAATTAAGAAGTGTTGCTTGCTTGAACATAACTTTCTCTTTACTTTAAGAAAAGCTTAGCTGACATATGTAAGATTTGTTGCATTTTAATTTTTCCTCAACTAAGGGTTGCACTTGTTGGCCTCAGAGGTCCCTTTCTACTCTAAGACTGATTATGTGATAGATACTTTCTTTTATTTGAAAGGGTCTCATACTAATTCTTTTTTCACTTTCTGTACCAGAAATGAACTGAATAAAATGATTTGGCTTTCCTAAAAGTTCATAACAATGTTTTTTTTTTACCAGTTTTTGCCCAGTTTTCTTAGACTTATTTAGTTTTCTTTATCATGTTAAACATGACGCATTTCTTAGTGCCATCAATTTGCTATGTCATTCATGTCTGAAAATAGTCAATTTTATGTGAAAATATGATTTCATCAAATTGTTTATTAAACTTTTAAACAAAATGTGATCTTATATCAGGAGAATATCTTTGAATTGACTCAAGTTCCTTTTCTAGATTTGCCTTTAGTTTTGTTAAATTTATGGTTGGACTGAATAGATTTAATTGGTTGCCAGGGATTTAAATTCTAAATTCCAAAAATGAATTACTAAAGTGAAATGGAATTTATGATAGTTTATTTTATAATAGAGGGATGATATTAAGACAGAGGGAGAGAGAGAGAGAGAGGGAGAGAAGAGAGAGGAGAGATTTGGCTTCCTCTGAGTCAGGTAGAAATTCTAAGGCCCCAGCCAGGGGAAAGGAATCTCATGACAATGGGCCTTCTTGGAGGCTTACACCTCCAGAAAGGGCAAGGAAGGAAGTCAGCCTTTTACACTCACCAGGTTGTCAGTTCAGTCAGCAGATTGTTTTGTCAGCCTCAACTCCAAGTGACTTCACTCTTTGTGACTCTCTTCAAGTCTGCCTTACTCCAAATCTGAATGTCTGTCACTCCAAGTGATTTGCTTCAAGTTTGCCTCACTCCAAATGTCCCTTCACTCCAAGTCCCGAGTGTCTATTCTCTCTGTGTGTCTCTGTTTCCACTTTTAAAGACCTTGTGTCACTTCCCCTAAATTTTACATCTACCAATCACAGCTGACGCTACACTCCAGGACTGCCCAATTTTTCACATGTGGGTCACAGACCTCCCACTCAATGTATGAAATGGGTGTTCACACCTTTTTGTGGTTAAAACCCAAAAGGGTACATCTCCATACTCAACTTTAAGTATTGTGTTGACGCTTTGGGGATTAAAATCTAAAAATAGATTACAATTTAATCTTCACAATCAAGGAAGTGTTAAGTACCTTTATTGTTACAATCAGGGGAGAGTTAAATCCAATCTTCACAGTTTAGTCATGAAGAAGTTATTTTCCCCCCTGAACTATAAGAAAAAAGATAATTAATTACTGGCTTTTATTTGGGAATTAATGTAGATTCATGATATCACTTAAGTGAAATACTTTTTCATTTAAAGTCTTTGTTTAATGAGATAATATTGGTATTTTCCCACATAATTGCATTTTGAATTTGTTATGCTTTGGGGAAGAAAAATTGGATTAGCATATTTAGTATATATAGACCAGGATTTCTGTGCTGTGGCAGAGCGCAATAGCAAAAATTGCACAGAAACAGTTATTTAATCAATTTAAATTATTTTTTAATTTTTTTTGTTCAGCAGTAGGATGAAGTATGATTATAATTTCATTTTTCTTCTATTCTCTCAATTTTAGGCAATTTATTTTACTCCAGTGCCTTACATTGCCATTATTGTGGTTTTCTTAATAATTTATTTAACCGGAACACAATTTGCAGTGAGGAAATGGTTGTACTATCCAGTTATGGGTATTTTTCTCATTTAATATACAGATATGAGTGTGAAAGGGGAACCATTTGAATATTCCTTTATTCTAATGTGACATTAATTCATTCTACCTAGATTTATACAGTTATGATTGCAGTGCCCAATGGTTGTGTTCCTGTTGAACTGAAAAAAAAAATGGATAGGGATATACTTAGTCCAAAAAAGGAAAAGTGTACTCTGAATTGCCCATTTTTCAATAATAAAAAGTTGCTAGGACTCCTTAAGTTGTATCAGTGGTAGGAAGGGAGCAGGTGAACTTCATTGTGTTTGTGATAAAACATTGGGTGAACCAAAATCCATTTGTATAGTCATCAGTTATGACTCTTTAAAAGGATCTAGAAGTTATTAGATTAGTTTATGGCAATATCAACCTATTGTCTAAATAGGAACTTTTAATTTAACTTTTCCCACAAATAAGTTATATTAGGGAGAGTATTGGAAAGAATAGATATTACTCTAGTGTTCATATACAAAATCACGATTCTTTATTTTCTTAATTTTGGGTGCTTAATTGTTTGGTTCTCATGGATATTTTTTCCAAAGTAATGGAAAGGTAGCTTGGTGAAATTTATATGGATTTGAATTCAAAGGATCTATGTTTGAATCCTAATTTTATTACTATGTTACATTTCTTTACAGCTCAGTTTCTGCATTTGTAAAATGGAGGTACTGTGAAGATGATCTCTTAGTTCTTTTACAGCTCTTAATATATAACAGTTCAATAAATTTTTGATAAAGCATTTATTAAGTGTCAAGGATATGCAAAAATAAGTGTTCTTAGATATAGGACTTAGAAATTGATAACCAAAGTAATTCTTTTTCTCAAGGGGTTCACATCTCAATGGTGGGGGAAGGGATCTAAGCTGCATATTAGATGGAAAGGTCTAGCAGTTTTTACATGCAATAACAAATTATTATAGTTATATATCTACATTAATGTAATTTTTATTGATAAAACCATAGCAATTTCTGAAGCTGAACCTTTTGTGTACAACAAGAATTTTTGTGAGAACTTACAGGAGATATGAATTATGCTCGTCCTGTTCTTTGAATAATTTATAGATTATAGATCCAGACTAGCAAAGTATATTTCTTAAAAATACCTGGATTTGCCAGGTATGAGATGATGCATGTTGTTATCACATTATTGTTGGTTGCAGAAAATACTCTCAATATTGTAACCAAGTTCTTTTCAGATGACTATGTCCCTTTTCCCCAATTAAACTTTTGAAGTCAGAGTTAATTATAACTTTAGAAATTCAACCCTTCCCCTCCCTCCTTTTTTTTTTTTGCTCTAGGCTGCTCTTTATGGATGTGGCTGCTGGGCTGAAAATACTGGCGTTCAAAATCCTTACTCTACAGCTGTGAGTACCTCAGGTATTTGCTGCTTTCATGACCATTATTTAAATTGTTATTTAATTTTGTATATTTAAATGATTGAAAATTTTTTATATTAATGCTATTGTAATGCAGAGAATCTAGAATAGTCATTTTACCGCACATTTTAAATAGGCTTGTTAGAAATCTTTGTTATTTGTGGCCTTCTAAAGGTTCCTGAGTTTCATAAAGGTTAAAATTTCCAAAATTAGATTTTTCTCCTCACTAGCAACCTTAATTTTCTTTCAACTGCACTTAATAGAAAGTAGAATTTAATTTTTTGACCACTCCTTTTGTGTATGTTAATTCAATTGATATTTATATGTTAGATAGAATCTTATTTTAAAAGTGACAGTCTATTACAGAAGTGAGTAGTAGACTTCCTGAGGAAATTATTGGAATAGAAGCCTGATCTAGTGCTGAGTATGATTCTTTGAACAATGAAGTTCACTACTACTGCTGGAACTCTTATTTTTTTCTATAGATTATAGGATATGTTTAAAAAGAAAATTAAAAAAAAACACCACAAATCTTGCATGACCCAAGTGAATAACTCATTAAAGTAAAAAAGATATACAAATATTTCTAAATTGGCAAATGGTATTCAAATTAATAATTGATAAGTGCTTTTGCTTTGTGTCAATAAAGCTTTAGTATTAGTGTTATCTTCAGCTTATTATAACATTCCAGAAACCTTCCTTTTGAATGAATGAGAAATTGATAAACTTAGTTGATTTTATTGGGTTTACTGAAAATCTGACAAACTATAATCTTGAAGTGAAAATTTATTTCAAGAATCTAATCGATTCTTCTAGAGATAATTTTTTTTAGGCCATTTAGTTTTGGAGTGTCATGTGGCTGAATGTACTTTGGGCTAAATAGGGGATAGGAGACCTTTAAATTTTATCCCTTATTCTACTATTGTGTGACTTTACCCAAATAATTTTTTTTCCTATATTTTTAAATTTACTTGCCTAGACCACAAGAGGCTAGTAATATTTTGTTTTTTTCAGAGAAATTGTTGAGGTCCACATGAAAGAATGTAGGATAGGATGCTTTTATAAAAATATAAAATTATATAAATAAAAGATTACTATAATTGCACATTAATCTTCCTTTGTTTTCAGGCAGTATAATGTAGTTTTTAAAGAATTTGATTTGTAGTCAGGAAAACCTGAGTTCAAGCTCAGTTTGATAAAATGTTCCATTCTCTGTGTGACCCTGGGCAAGTTCATACAATCTCTCAGATGTTCCAGGGAATATAATTACACAGTCGTTGCTGATCTCCATTGGTAGAATAGGTTTCCTCAATTTGAAGAAATTCAGGTTCATTAAAATTTTCGCATATCCCCAAATACACAATAGTAAAGTTATATATTAATAGCCAGGTAGCACAGGGATTATTAGAGTGCCAGTCCTATAGTCATAACTTCCTGAGTTCAAATTGGTCCTCAGACACTTTCTAGCTGTGTAACCAAGTTATTAAACTGTGCTGTGGTTCCTCATCTTTAATAATGCTCTGGAGAAGTAAATCTCAAACCACTCCACTATCTTTGCCATGAAAATCTCAGATGGAGTCGCAATCGGACATGACTAAAAATTGAACAACAAAATTATATATGTGTATATATATATATATATATTTATATATGTACATATATACATAAATATTTATTTTTATGTACCCATGAAATATATGCACATAACTTTTTTGCATTCTCAGAAGTGCTTTATTTTTTTTGTTGTTGTTAATACAGAATTTACTTTGTTTTAATAACATTTTTCTGTGGCTGGGATAGGTTCAAAGACCTGTACATGTGTTGAGATCTATTTAATTTGTTTTGGAATATCATATTATAGAAATCCCTTCATTAGTGTAGGTTGTTGACTCCCTCTTTAGCTATAGTCTTATAGAGTTGTTTAGTGCCCGTGTTCTTATGACCAGTATGTGTCATGGGGAAGATGTGAACCCAAATCTCTCTTATTCTAATGTCAGACTTCTTTTATGCCAAATAACCTTAAATAAAACAAACCCAAAAAACTCCTTACTTTTTATGTTCAAATAAATACTAAATATCTGTTCTGTCAGAAGAACAGAAAGGGCTAGGCAGTTTAGGTTAAGAGACTTTCTCACGGTTATACTACTAGGAAGAGCCTTGCCAGATTTGAACACAGTACCTTCCTTCTTTAGGCCTGTGTATCTATGCCTCGAGCCACTTTACCATACCAAAAACAGAATTTTGTTTGATAATTAGGTGATGATGATGAAGATGATGGTGATGATAATTCACCTTTGCATTGTGCATTTTATAGAAAACATTCCTTACACAAATATATTGAAAATTTGCAATTGAGGAAACTGAGGCAGACAAAACACATTACTGTTTATTGTCAGTGTCCAGAGTGTAACTCAGGTTCCCCAAATCATAGATTGAGAACTGGAAGAGATCTTTGAGATTACTGAATCCAACCCCCTTCATTTTCCAAATGAAGAAATTGAGTCACAGAGTTGTGAATCTCTCAAAGGCATAGTAGCTAAGGCAGGATTTGAATTTTTAATTCCTCTCCAAATTCAATTCTCTTTCTACTACACCATGCAGCTAATACAAGTTAATATCCCTATTTTATAGAAGAGAAAACTGACACTCATCAGGAATAAGTTATTTGATCAAGGCCACATAACTATATTGATACTTCAGTTTTTTATTTCCAGGGCCAGTTGTCTTTCCACTCTAGTATGTATCTTTCTAGCCAAATATATAATAAGTACTCACTTAGTGTAATCTTATGAATTAGACACTGGAAGTTTAGGATTCATGTATTTTATTCTTAGCTACAATATTGGCTGTCACTTTGATTAAGGGACTCAAGATATTTAATCTTGAGCTTTTTTCTGTGTTTCCAGAATAGAAGTATAGGAATGTTGAAGGGTTTATTTATTTTTTTCTTTCTCTACCTTATACCTACTGGTAGTATTAAAAATTAGAGAATTTTAACTGGCGAGGCCTACAGTTTAAATATTTGGCTCTTCTTTTATATTCTCTCTTGTTGCTAATCTTAAACCAGAAAACTATAATTCCAGACTTGATACATACCAGAATGTGACTTAATGTGGATATTGAATGGTCTCAAAATATTCATTACTGATTTGAAAACCACTTGGAAATTTAATAGGTAAGAAAACAAATCTTAGAATTGATTTGGGAAAAAATCAACTTCAAAGATTTAGTGGAGGAAAGGTATTTACTTCTGAAAAAAGTTATTTTAGGGCACTATAACCTCAATCCACAGTGTGATATGGCAGTTGAGAAAACTAAAGTCTATTTACTTGTATTAAGAAAAATCAAGTCAAGAAATGAGGTTATTGTGCTTTTGTACTTTATCCTGATTAGATAATAGCAATGTGAGTAGATTCTTGGACTTAGTATTAAGAACCTGAGTTCAAATATGGCCTCAGACAAGTGACCTTGGCAAGTCCTTTAGCTGTTGTCTACCTCAGTTTCCTTGATTGTAAAATGAGCATGATAATAATAGAACCTATCTTCCAGAGTTATCATGAGGATCAAATGAGATATTTGTAATGCACTTAGCATAGTGTTTGGCACATAATAGTTGTTATACAAATGCTCGTTATTATTATTATTAGACTACATTTGGTTTTGGATGGCATATTTCAATAAAGTCAGAGACAAGCTATACAATATCTGTCAGGCAGTCTGGTGAAGCTTCTGCAATATTGGGATCATTTAAAATAAATGTAGATATTTAGAATAAAAAATTAAGGCGGTATCTGCTAGTATCTTGAAGGGATGTCATGTGGAAGGTAGATTTGTGCCAAGAGTAAAACATTGGTGTTAGGCATATAGAGGTATACTTAGACTTCAAAATCTATGGAATGATTATGACTATCCAAAAATGGCATGGACTGCCTTGGAAGTTAGTCATATTCTTTCTACTTTAGGTCTTCTAAGGTAGGGTGGCCACTATGTTGTAGGAGATTAAGCTTCAGCTTAAATTTAATGATCTCTGAGGTGCCTTCTAAAACTATATAACATATAGGAAAAGGTTAGTAAAAGACTTCCAGATTCAATTTAATTTGTCAGAAAGATTTATTAAATTCCTTTTTTGTTCAATGCTATACTTTACGTGAGGATACGAAGAAAAAATGAAAAATCCAACCTGTCCACATGTATAATCCTTTTGGGAAAGTTGTATAGTAGTTACATATACAGGTAATACAGTATTTTCTAAGCAACTACAAAGTAATTTTAGGATGGGTAGAGTTGTTAAATTGGAGAATATCAGGAAAAGTCTTTTTAAGGCAATAGTACCTGAGTTATTCCTTGAGGGAAATTTGTGTTTCTAATAGTCACGCATGAGGATGGAGTTGCATTTCCCGCATGGGTCAGTTTATGCAAAATTGTGGAGGCAGGAGATAGAATTGCTGAGTATGTAAAACAGCAAGGATGTTTCAGTGCTATGGACAATACTTAAGGGGTAACAATGTAGTTCTCTAGTACTTTCCAGCATTGTGTGTGACTATCTAACTAAAAAAGACCTTAGAGGTCGCTTAGTTCAACTCCATTATGTGACACATGAAGAAATTGTGGATCAGAAGCATTAAATGAATTGGCCAAAGTCACCCAGATATTAAAGGTCATAGCCAGGATTTGAAATCAAATATGATTCCAGATTCAGCTCTTTATGCATTATTCTCAATTTAGTACCCAAATGTAGCACTTTTCACTGATTCATCTGAATGACTTTGTTAAGTATGTCTACTTTGTATTTGTCGTTTTTAAAAAATTATAATTTTTTAAATGATAAAAAGTGGACTAGATAAATGGAAGGCACCAGCTATATGAAGTTGACAGCTCTCTTAGCCACATGGCCACCCTACCCACTTAAGCAAATTCCAGTCCAGAGACAGACCCTAATACTTTCCTCAGTTCCAGAGTCTAAGGAAAAACACCCTACTTTGTCTTCCTACTCCTGTGCTGTTTGTGGGGTTCCTTTCCCAAGCATCTTTGCTTTGTAAACTCTGTCTGGAATGGAGGTGGGTCTTCCAGATGCCAGGAGTCATGTGACATTTAGAATGCCCACATAGTGTCCCTGTGTACTTTTCTCTGCTTGACTTTGCTTAGTTACTTAGTTGCTTCACATTCCAAGAAGTTTGTTTTCAGATAAACACAGGACTTGTCTTCACCCTGTTTCAGCAAGAGGGATGAAACAATCTTAAATGGAAAATTTTTTTCCCTTTAAAAAAGCGGTGTTGGGTGCCAGAAAGGGGTACAGATAAATTAATTTTCCATAATATACATTTAAATTCACGTCTAGTAGATTCAGGGACAGTCTATTCATTGTGCTGTGCTGAAAAAATCATATAAAAAATATCCAACAGATGATAAAATATTTAGAGCAGGACTTTTTGTGCTAGCTAACTAACATCATAAAAAACAGTGACTACCATTCTACTGGGGAATGGCTGTGTGAATATTAAATTATTTACTATTTCCTACAGAAAAAAATACTAATTCCTATAATTGACAAAATAAATTATTGGTACAGTTAAATCTGTGCTTTTAGGAAGATAATTTTGTTAACTGTTGACTATTGCAATAAGGCAGGTTAGAGGTGATGAGGACCTGAACTAAGTGGTGTTTGTTCAAGTAAAGTGAAAGAGATGGAAGTGAGAGCTCTTTTAATGGTTCAGTCAATTCAATTTGACAACTCTTTGGATATTGGGAGTGAAGGAGAATGAAATGTTGAATGTGATTCAGAAGTTGCAAGCAACAATGATTGGAAAGTTGGTTGTGTCCTTAGTAGGAAAGGAGGGGTTTGAAAGATTGAGTGTAGGTTAAGATAATGAGTTCCATTTGGGGTCTGTTGTGTTGAAATGCTTGTATGAATATCCAGGTGAAGCTGTTGACTGCCAAATGACATATGTTTGAAGGAACTTGGAATGTTTAGCTTGGAGAAGACTTGAGGAAGAAATTATTGCAATCCTCAACTATTTGAAGGGCTGTCATGTGAAAGATAGATTAAACTTGTTCTGTTTGACCTAGAAGGCAGAACTAAGAGTATTGGATGGGTTTTTTTAAAGAGGTAAATTTAATCATAATGTTCGGAAAAACTTCCTGAAAATACATGCTGTCCAAAAATGGAGGGTACTGTTTTCCATTCCTCCTCACTGAATCATAGGATTCAGTGGAGGTCTTCTAGCAAAGATTTGATGACCACTTGTCAAGCATGTAAAGGAGAGGAGTTTTTTTTCCTTCTGGCATTTGATGGACTAAGTGCTTTTTTAAAGATTTCTTCCAAATTTGAAGTGTTCTATCCTTATTCCGTTTATGCCCAACATAAATTTTAAAGCATTCTCTAATATCAACCTTGTATGTTTTATAATTTTCTTTTTGTGTTTAAAATACTTCTGAATAGTTGCTCATTGACCAACAGGATGAATAATACACAGATGTCATTAATTATTTGGTGAAGAAGCTATTTCTTTGATGACTTATCATTTATAGAAATTGGAAACAAATATTAGTTTAAAATGATAATAAAACAAGTTTCATTTGGCCAGTTCAAAATAAACAAAGGATAATTGTCTTTTAAATTTCACCTTGTGCTCACTAAATACTTCTGTGTCCTAGACAAACATCTGAAGTAATTATCATCCAGTTGTTTAGGTGAGAAAAGGACACAGCAGGGAAGCTGGACCTAGGTCTATTTTCTCTTATTTGCCTCCCACTTTCATGGTTGATTCCAAAGAAAATATTATCCCCATTGCTTTATAGAAGCTATTATTCCATGTAAAAGAAACAATTTCTGTATAGTGTTTCTAAACTAAGAAGAGACATAGACTATATTGTTTAAGCACCAGGCACTTAGGCCCAAAATAATAAAATGACATAGAACTTCTAATAGTCAGAATCTGTTGGATGACTCTTTGAGAATCCTTGAGTATCATTGCTCCCAGATATGAGGTAAAATGCCACACTTAAAAATATTTTAAAAGCACTTGATTTTTTGGACTAATCAAATGGTTATTGGAAAATGTCCCTGTGTAGATAACGCAACAAGTAAACTAACAGCTTTCAGAACTAAAATGATTGTTTTATTAGTAAATGATTTCTGCCCAGATAGTATCATCACCTGTAATTTAAGATTACTTCCTATTTGATGAACTTTTAATACATTGTTTACTGCTTCCTTGTTAGCTGAAATTCATTACATTTCAAAAACATCTGATATCCAAATTCAGAACTGTATGAAATAATATCTTTACCAGAACAAGTCAACATTATGTTTTCTTCTATTATTAAGGATAGAAAATGTATCATTATGTGTGGGGTGTTTTTTTGCACAGAAATTGAATTCAGATTTTTAGTTTTTGTATAAAAAAATTTAAATTATATTCATGATCAGCCATTCTCTCAGTACTACTATATGCTTGCTATGTATTCTTAACAGTAAATGATCAAGAAAAGTATAAGGTGAGGTGTATGCCCTGTCTGTGATCCTAATTAATTTCATAATGATAAATACAATAAATTATAAAATATCCTGACCATCATTGAATTTTTTTTTAGCATCTTTACCTCAGACAGTGATGGTGAACATTTTAGAGAAGAGGGTGATGTGAACAATGTCCTCAGGTACACATGGAGAGTTGGACAGGAGTATCTCAGTCCTGTGTCCCTCTGACTTTCTCATAATGAACTCTGTTGAACTCTGTGCTGTGGTGCTGGCACACTTGCCCATACATAGGATTCTGAGTTCCCCCTCTGGCATTCATGACATAAGTTTGCCACCATGGACCTAGGATGTGCCAAAATGCTGGCTAGCTAATATCTCAATCTCTTTGTATTTGTCTTTTCCTTTAAACCCTTTCCTTCTGCCTTTGAATCAATATTGTATATTAATTCCAAGGCAGAAGTGTTGTAAGCGTGAGGCGATGGGAGCTAAGTGACTTGCCCAGAGTTACACAGCTAGGAAATGTCTGAACTGACAGAATTGAACCCAAGATTTCCCATCTCCGTGCCTGGTTGTCTATTCACTGAGAAACCTAGCTACCCCTAGTCATTGTTAAACCAAAAACCTCTATGGGAAGTATGCCATTCTCTCCCCCTTTTTTGATGAGGAATTTTTACATTGGTCAATCTTGAAGATAATTGAAGCACTTTCATGTTACCTATCTCCTTTCTGATTGGTTCTCTTTGTTCTCTAAAGGTTTATGGGTAGCTGCTAGCCCCTTATACCCTTTAGTGACTATTGTGTTAATAGTACCTGACTAAATATTTTTCTTGAGAATTTGAGGTAATTGAAAAAAGTACCTTACCCCTTTTGTTAGAGACTCCTGCTTTTGTGGGTGAATATTTTGTGCAAAATTATGAGGCACTGTGCATTTTTTAAAACATGTCATTTCTCATCTCTTTTGAAGAAGGAAAATATTTTCACCTAACAACACATGGTAAAATAAAATATAGTAAAACCAGAAGCAAAGGATGAAGTTATAAATTAAAATGCTGATACTGTATATTTAGTGTAATTCTCTTTTTGGTTGTCCTCACTCAAAAGAATATCTTTTCTTCTATATTGGGAAGTGTACCTGATGTCACTTGGATAGAGAGTAAGTCAAGAAACTTGTCAGATATTTCTTAGATTCTCTTCATATGGTTTGCAGAAGCAGAGCTGGATTTTCATTTCTCCTTTCATTCAACAGGAGTTCCTTTCATGTTTGAAAATTGAAAACGCGTGTTTTTCAGTGTGGAGCAAGGATGTGTGTGCCCTCTGGCACACCTGTTTCTAATTTCCTGACTTGAAAGCATAGCCCATCAAAAGAAGCAGAAAAACAATTTCTTTCTGACACGCTGCTTAGAGGCCCTTACTTAACTAAAGGCCTTCCTTGCTTTGCCATCTTGGTTCTTTTAGGAGAAGGTTCTTGTTAGATGTAGGGCTTGCGCAGTACATGGCTTCCTTTTATAGTGCAGTGCCTGTTTTTTTGTTTTTTGTTTTATTTTTTGTGGTTCTTGTAGTTCACAAAATATCCTTGAAACAAGGCTTATTTTTAAGATACTGAATAATTTTTTTGTTTTTTTTTAAATATTGAATTAATTGTGCAGTGTATTTTGGAAGAATATATGTAAACAGATCAGAAAGTTAAAGGTTGGGATGTTATTTTGTTTGTAGGTTGAGTGTTTAAATTTAGTGGCAGTGTTTAACATAAATCAAATATTTTCAGTGCATTACTTCAGATTTTAAGTACTTTTAAGTCTTGCCAGCTTAGATGATTGTAAGGCACAATATGTTAACATTGAATTTTGTAAATTGATAATTTGTTGCTCTGAAAGTTGTACATAGCATAACTCATCTCTTTTGAGTGTATGAATGTCAAATTTTGGCAAGCTGTTTAATATTACTTTTCATAAATGCGAGAAATGTGTAACTTTCTTACTTAGACATGTTTATGCTCTGTATATAGCCTTAGGCATTTTCTGATGTGTAAGGTACCTAGTTTTTTAATAAAACAATTAGTGTTTGGGCTTCTGTTTCACCACTTTGGTACATATAGTATTACACAAAGTAGAGTGTCCTTATGAAAAGCTTTCTAAGTTAAGTATTATTACTTTGCCAGATATTCTGATGGCAGAGGTAAGACAAATAATGTAAGGAAAGTTGGCTAACTTTCCTGCCACTTCTTTGCTGCCATTCCACAACCTTCATTGTTGTTTTCTGTAGAAATAAAATCTTTCAAAGTTGTATGCCATTGAATTTATTAATATTATTTATGTCTTCAAGAGAAGCACCTGGAAATAACCCCTTTGACATGTAGGATTGAATAGGATAGGATAACTCCGTTTTTTTATGTGGTTAAAGCAGTGGCTACATTTTTCTTGGTGGGTTGCCTTGATAGCAGATTGATCTGTTTTTGAGAATTTTTATTTTTTACCATTCTCTTTAGTATCACATGTGGATAAACCAAATGCTATTAGCTTGAAAAATATACTGTGCAGAGATAAGTCAGAAGGAATAATTAGATGTGGCTCAATATCCCCTTAATATTCAGAAATCCTTTTCCATCTCTGTTGATGATGGTTTTGCAATTTTAATAAAATAAAGTTATTAGAATAATTATGTATATTAAAGTGAAGGAATAATTCTGTATCTTTTTCTTATTAATTACATACCATCATAATTAGTAAATTATAGAAATTTTAACATGCATAAAGAATATAAATGAAAGAGACCTTATTTAATTTTTAGGTTTTTGTGTTCATTTCACAGTGTATTATTTTCAAGGGATGTTTTCAGCCATAATTTCCCCCTTTGTTTGGTCTAAAATTAGAGAATAAAATAAAACTAGGTATTAAGTTAATGTGTAGTCATGTAAATTAGGATATAAGTCAATAGTCCTTAAAACTACATTGGTTAGCAACAAACCATATATTATTACCTTTAAGGGACATTTAACGGTAATCCTTTATTTCTGTAGAAGTAAAAGCATAAGAAAATAAGGGTGGTCTGGATGTATTTTTACTACTTTTTTCCACTTGTATCTCTTTCCAATTGGACAGGTGTGGTTCATATACTAATTGGTGCAGTGACTTACAATATTCGACCTTAAGAAAATCTTCAATGACTCCTTGTTGCTTATAGAATGAAATAGAAATTCCTTAGCTTGGGTATTTAAAGCATTCTTTCTACTTTACCTCCTCTCCTCTCCCTCTCCATCTCCCTCTCCATCTCCCTCTCCATCTCCCTCTCCATCTCCCTCTCCCTCACAAGCATATAGTTGATTCTGGGCAGTGCTGGACAATTTGGAAACTGTGAAGAGACTAGGCACAAAAAGCACATAAAAGGCCCTGAATTTCTGGGGCTAAGGAAGTCAGTTTCAATGGACTTGGTAAGTCAGCTTCAAGAAGAAGGTTGGCTCAAGAAAGAAAGTTGGCCTCAGTAATCACCTTCAGTTTGAGTCATTGTCTTAACCTGCCTCTTGGAGGGAACTTCGATGAGTGGATGGCTGACTTTCCCTTCCTGTCTTCTGTAGAAAGTTGAATTATGATTGAAGGTCAGGAAGTCCTGGCTGAATCCAGCACCAGAGCAATATTTAATTTGATATGCTAATTTCTTCTCTACCCTTTTGTATTTCTCTGTTTTCACTCTTTACCTCTTTTGTAAATAAAAGGCATTAAGGTTATTTCTACTTTGAACAATAATACTTTGAGTTGGCAATCACCACTATTATTTATAATCTTCATATATTTTAGTCAAACCATTAAAATTTAATTCTTACAGTGATAATGGTCATTCTTGCACCACCTCAAATCTTATTGGGAGGACTTCTAGCTTATTTAATGACTGATAAAGCTTGTTCATTGTTTAAATAGGTAATACTTATCATTTTAAAGAAAGCGCTGTTCATTCCTATGCTTTATTGTGTTTTAAATAGGAATACTGTTGGATATTGACCAAAGCTATTTCTGAATATCTTGAAATAATCATTTTTTTAAATATTTCTATTGTTAATAATGCAGGTAGACTTTCTAATATTGAACCAGTCTTCCATTCCTCGTATAAATCCCACTTGGCCAGTATGTGTAATCTTTGTAATATAATGCTTTTATCATTTTGTTGATACATTATTTAATTGTTTTAATTGATGTCAATAATGGAAACTAAACTATCGTTTACTTTTTCTGCTTTTACCCCCCTCTTCTTGGTTTATGTATCAGCGTCATATATTGGTGTCATAAAATTAATTTGGCAGGACTCCTTTGCCTATTTTGCCAAATAGTTTATGTGGCATTAGAATTAGTTTTTCTTCAAATCCTTTGTAAAGTTCAATTGTGAATACAATTGGACTTGGGGATTTTTACTTGGGGAGCTCATTTATGATTTGTTCAGTTTCTCTTTTTAAGATAGGATTATTTAATTAGTCTTTCCCCCCCTCTTCTCTTAGTCTGGGTAATTTAATTAATTTCTTTTAGATTATCAGATTTCATGACATAAAATTGCTGAAAATTAGCTTCTAATAATTGTTTTACTTTCATTTTACAATGATGATTTGTATTTGTTTTTAAAAGTCTTATTAACTAATGGTAATTCTATTTTGTTGACCTTTTATCCATAAAACATTTCTAATTTTAATGTAGAAAAATGAAAAAAATACCTTTTAAACCACCCACCAAGTGATTACATATTGTAGCATGGTGACATCCAGCTTAGTTGATTACTTAGATGATTACTTATCTCTCTTTGGAGAGGGACAAAGTGATAGGAGAGAGAGAGAGAGAGGGAGAGGGAGAGAGATAGGGGAGAGGGGAGAGAGAAAGAGACAGACAGACAACAGAGAATGTTTTTCTCCATTTTATTTTTTAAACCACTTATATCTGTCTTTGAATTAATAGTATGTATTGCTTCAAAGGCAGAATAGCTGTAAAGGTATGCAATTGGGATTTTAAGTCCAGGGTCATTACATAGCTTGGAAGTGTCTGAGGCAAAATTTGATCCTAGCACCTCTCATCTACAGTTATTGAAAAATGACTTTATTTTTGAAAAAGAAAGTGTTTTGTAAATATTTTCATGTAATTCCTATGTTTTGTCAAGTATACTCCCAAGTATATTATTCTATCTGTGGTTATTTTAAATGGAGTGTCTTTCTGTCTCTTATTGCAAGATTTTGTTAGTAATATATAAAAATGCTGATAGATTTTTCTGGGTTTATTTTTTATATCCTGCATTTTAAAAAATTATTGATAGTTTCAGCTAACTTTTTAGTTGAATTTTTGGGTTTTCCAAAAACATTGTCATGTCATCTGCAAGGAGAAATTTTATTACTTCTTTTCCCATTCTGATTCCATTAGTTTCTTTTTTCTTTTATTGCTATTCCTAGTATTTCTTATAATATGCTACATTAGTTATATTTTAAGTTATAATATATAATTCAATATACAACAATTATGATATGTTATGATATATTTATACATAATTACAATAATATATTTGTAATATATACTATTAATGATAATGTGTGTATCCTTATTTTACTCCTGATCTTATTGGGAAGGCTTCTGGCATATTTTTGTTAAAATTATATTTACTCCTGGTTTTAGTTTGATGTTCATAATATATTTTTTTTAAACCCTTACCTTCCTTCTTGGAGTCAACACTGTGTATTGGCTCCAAGGCAGAAGAATGGTAAGGGCTAGGCAATGAGGGTCAAGTGACTTGCCCAGGGTCACGCAGCTGGGATGTGTCTGAGGTTAGATTTGAACCTAGGACCTCCCATCTCTAGGCCTGGCTCTCAATCTATGTTGCTACCCAGCTGCCCCCAATGTTCATAATATTTTAAGGGAAAAAAACGTTTGTTACCTATGCTTTCCATTGTTTTTAATAGGAATAAGTATTTTTCTGCATCTAGCAATATAATCATATAATTTCATTGCTTTTGTTATTAATGTAGTCATTTATGTTGATTGTTTTCCTTATATTAAACCATCCCATGGATCATGTTTGGTCACAGTGCATAATATTTGTGTTGTATAGTTGTAGTTTACTAGCTAATATATTATTTCAGATTTTTGCATCCATATTCATTAATGACATTGGTCTACGAGTTTCTTTCTCTGTTTTCTGATCTTACTGGTTTAGATATCAGTAACATATTTGTTTTATAAAATGGATTCTTTACCCGTTCTTTCAAATAATTTATTTACTATTGTAACTAGTTGATCTTTAAATGTTTGGTAGAATTCACTTTGAATCTATCTGGCTGTGATACTTTTTAAAGGAAATTCATTCACGTTCAATTTCTTTTTCTAAATCAAGTTTATTTAGATATTCTGTTTTCTCTTCTGATATCTCATTAGTTTATAGTTTTGCAAATATCCTTCCATTTCACTATTTATTGTTAAATTGGTTGGCATATAATTGAGCAAAACATTTCCTAATAATTGCTTTAATTTCATTTTCATTTTTGGTATATTTATTGTTTTCATCTTTTATGCTAGTGATTTCGTTTCCTTGTCTCTTTTAAAAATCATATCAACCAATGTTTTTTCTATTTTTTAATAAAACCAACACCACGAGTTATTAATTAGTTTCTTATATTCAATTTTATTGTTCTTACCTTTGATTTTTTAGGATTTCTAATTTGTATTAGTTGAAGATTTAAAAATTCTTTCTTAAGTTTTTTTTCATTTCATTTTCAGTTCTTTGATCTTTTCTTTCCCTATTTTATTGATATAGTCATTCAGGGATACAACTTTATCCGATATTACTGATTTTGCTGTATCCTATAGGGTTTTTTTTTTTGTACATTATTATCATTCTGGAATTATTCCTTTCTTTTTTGACTGATGGTATTCCTCCCTGCCCTTGAACTGACTCAGAAGTGAGTTCAGGCAATGGAATTGCTAAATAGTGTTTAGTCCTGTTTCCACTGCTAGAATAGGGGTCTCCTGAATGCTCTTTCTGACCAACTGCAAGCTTGCCTTAACATTTCTGTTTTGACAACATCCAACTCTGCTATTGCCTCACTTACCACCACATGTTTCACACATGTGAACTTTGTGCCAGCCACCTTCTCCATGTCAGACCTCTTTTTTCCAACCTCCTATGTTGTCTTTTTTTTTTACCCCCATGTTGTAGTCTAGAAACATGATCCACTCTTTTCTTGATTCTCTCATTCCAGAATTTGATTTATGTTTGAAGGGCAATGTTACGATGGATAGCTCAGCTGAGCACTTCCTCTACTCTGTCATCTTGCCCCATAAATCCCCTGTGATTCTTTAAAGTATGATTTCTTTCAATTATGTCTATTGAATTGGAAATTAGATATAAAGCAAATAGCATATTTTTTGTTTTGTTTTTAAAAAATGATTTATTTTCTTGATTTTTCCACCATGTATTTTTTTTTATATCTTCATTATGCTTAGGTAATTTTGCTAAAAACCTTTTCGTTTTTGTGTTGTTTATTCTTTGCTTTTTAATTTTGAGGCTATAGTATAGTACTTGCTTTAATTTTTCTCTTTAACTAGTTTTCAATATTATCTTGATAAATTATAATAAATTAGCATTTTAAAATGTAATGATAGTTTATTAAGCCCTTGTCTCAAAATACCTCTTTCGGGTCAGTATATAAGCATTTTTATCATCACATTAAAACTGAGGAAATTGCATTACCTTCTTCATGTGGCTTGTTGTCATCTGGTCCCACTTTCTACACTGACTGTTTTTTTTTTTAATAATCTCCTCTGCTCTTACTGTTTGTGTTCTCCCTCCTCTAATACCTTCAATTTATATGTGTATATGCCTTCTCCCCTATTAGAATATAAGCTTCTTGAGGCGAGTGACTATTTCAAATTTGTCTTTATATCACCCTTTGCTTAGTATGGTGCCTGATACATTTAATAAATGATTATTGGTTGGTAAGTGAAAAATTTTAATTTTAAAATATCTTTAAATATTAATGACTTCTTATTCTCATTAACATAATAACACAGTGTGCTATTTATCATTAATGATACTGGTTGTTAATCAAATTTTAAATAATATTGATACATTTGAATTTTTTAGACAAACTTTTTGGTCAGACCTAAATATATTGCAATAGTAGAAGTATCCATTTTTTCCATATTTCGTTATTGGTGCATCCTGGTATAACACAACCTTTGATCTATATCTTCTTTGTTAGCAGTGTTTAAATTAATTTTATCCATTCTGTTGCATCTAGTTTTGTTTTTTTTTAAATATCACATAAGCCATTAATTCACTTAATTAGGCCCATGGAAATGGTAATACATGGAAATATTCTGAAGGTAACTGAATGAATGAGAGTGGCACCATCAACATCTATACATTAGGGGTTTCTCAATCTTCCCTCAGGATATTTTCTTTGTTAACTTCTAAATTTCACATGACTTTCTGAAATATGTCCTGAGTGTGGTTGTCATTTACATCTGTATATTAAATATTAGGATCAACTTCATTGTTTTAAACTATAGAAATAGAAATGGAAATTCTGATGAAAGATGGTAAAAAGGTATTTTCTTTGAAATCATAAAATTTTTATGATGATACTACTTCTATATGAACTTGAGCAAACTAGCCACCTTTGGCCTTATTTTCCAGATAGTGAAATGAGAAATTTGTATTATATGTCCTCTGAGATCACTCCAGATTTATTACTACCAACACCCAAGAATTAGAATCCCCAACTTCCAAAAAAAAAATAATAAGAAAAAAGATTTGACCCTAGATAATTTCCGTAGAAAAAATTAGCAGACTACAGAGGTGACAGCAGAGGATAACAAATAAGCAAACATATTCAAACCTTCAAAAAAAATGGAAATTGGTCACAAACTCTCAAGAAACTCAGATTGGAGTTTAAGAACCAAGTAAGAAA
Source organism: Monodelphis domestica (assembly GCF_027887165.1). NCBI lineage: Eukaryota > Metazoa > Chordata > Mammalia > Didelphimorphia > Didelphidae > Monodelphis > Monodelphis domestica. Next base: position 620,122,943 of record NC_077227.1, read on the forward strand.
TATGGAGGAACAATGGAGAAAAAAGTCGGAGGAAGAAATGCAAGAAATTCAGAAGGAAAATAATAGTTTAAAAGATATAATCTCCCACTTGGAAAAGAACCCCAGAAATCAAATGAAACCCTAAGCAAATTGGAGACCAGAATTGACCTGTTATAAGCCATGAAAAGCAGGATAGACCAAACTGAAAAGGAAAATCAAAAGATCATAGCTGAAAACCAGTAATTAAAGACGAGAATTGGGCAAAAATAAGCTAATGAGTTGACAAGACAGCAAGAATTAATAAAGCCAAAAGAATGACAAAATAGAAGGAAACATGAAATATCTCATTGAGAAGGTGGTTGACTTGGAAAAATGGTCTAAGAGAGATAATTTGAGAATCACAGTCCTACTTGAAAACCTAGAAATAAACACAAACCTTGACACCATAATATAAGAAATTATCAAAGAAAATTGTCCAGATGTTCTTCAACAAGAGGGCAAAATAGACAGCTAAAGAGTCCATAGATTTCCCTCTACATTAAATCCTCTAAAGACAACTCCCAGGAATGTAATTGCCAAATTAAAGAGCTTCCAAGCTAAGGAGAAAATATTGCACGAAATCAGAAAGATACAATTCAGTTATCGAGGAGCACCAAGCAGGATTACATAGGATCTGTCAGCCTCCACATTAAAGGACCAGGGCTTGGAATATGATATTCTGAAAGATGAGATTTGTATCTATAATCAAGAATCACGTACCCCTCAATACTCTATATACTTCCAGGGGAAAGTATGGTCATTTAACAAAATAGATTTTCAAGTACTGATAAAGAAAAGACCAGAACTAAATAGAAAATTTGATATCCAAATACAAAATTCAGGAGAAATATGAAAAGGTAAACAAGGATGAAAGGTGGAAAAAAACTTCTTTTAAGGGCTTCAGAAAGGTCAAATTGTTTATATTCCTATATGGAAAAATGATATTTGTAACTCATAAAAACTGTATTCCCTATCATAATAGTTATAAGAATTATTCATAGTGGTTAGGATACTAAGTGGTTTAAGATGATATGTAAAAAAAGAAAGTCGGGGAATAGAAGATGACAGCAAGAGAAACTTGAAGGAATAAGAAAAATAGGTTAATTTATACCTCACATAGAGGCTCATGGGAGGGGGAGGGAAGAATAGTATTATAAGAAGGAGAGGAAGAGAGTGCTAACAGGTCATACTCCAAACTTAGTCTCATTGGAATCAGTTCTGAGAGGGAAGAGCATCTAGATCCATTGGGGTATTGAAATCTATCTTATACTTCAGGGATGCTGAGAGGAAAAAAATCAAGGTTGTGGTGTGGGGCAGGGCGGGGAGTACCAAAAGATAGGAAAAGAGAGGGGGGAAGGAATTTAAGGGCCCTAAGAAAAATAAGAGGGGAATAAGAAGGGAGAAGGTGGGAAGGGAAGCAAAATAAGTATGGGGATTAGGGGCACTGATTAAAAACAAAACACCATTGTAGAAGGAAATGATGAAAAAGTAAATGTCAGGTCTACGAGCGGAAAATGAAATGATTGGGAATACACAGATGGTAAGCATAACTGATTATGAATGGGATGAACTCATCCTTAAAACCGAAGCAAATAAAGTGGATTAGAAACTAAAATCCTACCATATTTTGTCTACAAGAAACACGTGAGGCAGGTAGACACAAGGTAAAATAAAAGACTATAGCAAAATCTATTGGGCATCCATTGAGAAAAAGAAGGCAGGAGTCGCAACTGTGAAATCTGACAAAGGCAAAGTAAAAATAGATCCTATTAAAAGATTTAGGAAAGATAAAAGGCAGTATAGACAATTAGTCAATATCAGTACTTAACATGTTTGCACCAAATGGTATAGCATCCAGATTATTAAATGAGAAACTATTGTAGCTTAAGCAGGAAATATGTAGTAAAACTATACTAGTGGGAGACCTGAACCTTCCTCTATCAGATCTAGATAAATCAAAACAAAAAATAAATAAGAAAAAGTACGAGATGTGAATGAAATCTCAGAAAAATTAGAGTTAATGGATATATGCAGAAAAATAAATAGGAACAAAAAGGAATACACCATCTATTCAGGAGTATATGGTACATTCACTATGATTGACCATGTTCTAGGGCATAAAAACTTGGCAAACAAATGTAAAAAAGAGAAATAATAAATGTATCCTTTTCAGATCATAATGCAATAAAATATCAATTAGTATGGGTAAATGGAGAGGCAAATAAAAATTAATTGGAAATTAAATAATATGATACTTGATTCTATTTTAGAATACTTTTGGGAAGGGTTTTTTTTTTTTGTTTTTAATCGTAGGACTTTGAGGAAAAGACACTTAACCTAGCCCAGTTTAGATGCCTTTGCCCTGGACTTTTTCAGTCTGACCTTGGAATTTGTTATTTTTATATGGTTTGGTGAATATTTAATTTGGTGGTCGCCAGGGATTTAATTTCTCAAATCCCAAATGAACTACTAATGTAAAATGTAATTTATGTTAGTTTGTTTTTACAATAGAGAGAAGATATAGAAGAATGAGAGAGAGTGAGAAATCTGAATTTCTCTGAGTCAGGTAGAAATTCTAAACCCCAAATTAGGGAAAGGAGGCTCAAGACGATGGGCCTTTCTCAGAGGTTCACACCTCCAAAAAGTCAGGGAAACTAACTTTTCACTCCCCATGGTGACCCCTTAATACAAAAGCAATTGAGGTCTCCTGCACGAGATCCTCCAGGTCGAGTTCCACAGCCAAGTCTGAGTGTCTGTCTTCAAGTCTGTCCTCAAGTGTCGGTTGATTCTTCCCATTTCTCTTCCAAGTGACTCTTCTTCACTCCAAGCTTGAGAGAATGATCCTCCAGTTCAACTCTTGAGTCAGAGTTCTTTGATATATATCTTCTGGCCTCTGTGGTCTTCTATTTAAAGATCTTTTTCTCTTGTGTCACCTCCCCTAAATTTCATGTCTACCAATAATAGCAGTCGCTCTCTCCAGGACTGCCCACTCTTTAGTTTACACATTTTTTGGTTGGAGTATACCTTTTTTGGTTATATCACACCTGTAATAGTGTGAACTTTCGTAGTTAGTTTGCACTTTTAGTGGATAATTATTTTTTTGTACATTAAAATGGGTAGCTCTACTTCAAATACTGAGTTAACACTTTTGGGGATTAAAATCTAAAAATAGACTGGGGGATTACAATTTTATCTTCCCATTAAAGGAAGAGCTAACTACTTTCATTGTTACAATCAGGGGATTTCAATTTTATCTTCACAAGCAAGGCAGAGCTAATTATCTTCATTGTTACAATGGGGAGAGCTAAATCCAAGCTTCACAAATGCTAAGGGACTTGAGTAAAATGAATGATTTCCCTTAGAAATATTATTACTAAATATTATAATTCAATGTTAATTTTCCTCAATAACATCTAAAACGTGTTTACATTTTGAATGGCTTCAGAGTGCTAAAGGACTTCCTATCATACTCAGTTATAATAAAGTTATTATTATTATTATTATTATTTTACTGCCATCACTAAATATTTTTTCCTTGCTAGCATCTCCTCTATAGTAGATTATTTTGCTCCAAAATTACTAAAAGATCGGGGAAAAAAACACAAAATGTAGTTTTAGTATTTTAGGACTGAGAGGGATTCTTAGTATTCATCTTTTCTTATGACCCAGTATAATACTTCATTAAATTCATGACCCATGATTCATAAGTAATCAGTCATTACTTAACCCCCTCCCGCCCTTTCATGAAGTTGAAATCCAGAAAAGGATGAATGAATACATATATAATATATCCCAGAGCCTTGAGAAAAACTAGATGTTTGACTTATAGTAATTTAATGCTTTTCCCACTATACAGAACATTTGTTTCAGTACAACTCATTACAAATATCAAAAATGTTATCATGGATTATAGGTGTCTGATTTAATAAAATTGTAATAATGCATGATGTTAAGAAGTGACCCTAGTTCCTGCCCAGATTGGATATTTTTGTTACTTATTTCACCCTTTTATCAAGCTTCCATATTTCTTTTTTAAGTTTCTAATTGTTTCCAGGTTTGGTACTTATAGTGACACTGAACACAGAAAATAATGCATTTCTAGCACTCATAAGACAACTCCATTTAATTTCACAAGACAGGTTTCAAAACTATAAGTAATCCTACCCCCAAATTAGTAATCGATCCTCTTGTCAGAGAATAAATAGGTGATGCATTGCATGATAAATTCTTGTTGAAAACGAAATGTTAAGTATTGAAAACTGAAGTAAGAAATGTTTCCTTTTAGATTTGGAAAATATTTCCCTGATTACTTATCTGTCCCTCTGGACTGCTAACATGTGATGTGCTGAAAGCTTTTTTCCTTTATCCTACTAGCAAAGTGAGAGTTGACTGTAATATTAAGTCATCAACATGAATACACAAAATCATGAGTAACCTCTACAATTATGGAGTATGTCAGTGGTATTGATGATCAGTTTTCTTTATAATTCTTCTTGAACTTTTGTATGCAGTTTTCCTAGGAAAGTCAGAGGCTTAAATACCATATAGAAATCAACTTTACTTTATTTTTCTTTTCACTTTTAAAAATCAGAATTAATGTTATCCAGATTTGAAAAAAAAATCATCCCACAAAAATTGAGATTTTGAATCATATTAAGATCTATTCTCTTTTACTGAAACACTTATTATAACTTATGTTTGAAGTACATAAAGCTGATACATCAGTACAAATATCCCTCATGGACACTGAAGACTGATAGTGACCTTGGCCTAGAATTATATAATGGGATGAGATTGAGCTTAGTTGTATTTTGAAATATACATTGCTTACAATGACCTTCAGCTTTTAATTGTAAAAAATTCCTACCCATGAATATCAATATTCTTTTTGTGATACTCTATGGCACTAAACAATAATAGTTAATATTTATATAGTACTTATATGGCAGGTACTGTAGTAAATATTATTCATTTCTCACAACAACCCTGCAAAGGGAAGGACTAGTATCCCCATGTTCAAGATGAGAAAATTGAGGCAAACAGATTAAATGTCTTGCCTACAATCATAGAGCTAGTAAAGTGTCTCCATTGCAACAACAGCTACTTTTACAAGGGAAAGTACACCCATAGGTTCAGAAAGAAAATTATAATCTTTGAGGAATCAAAATTGCACATCACCCAAAGAGTAGTAGAGAAATACACTGTAGATATAAAGATGTTGAATTATCTTACCAACAATTATTTGTTTGTAAAAAATATCAGTGAATAGAGGTATCGTTATAAAAAAGTTTTTTTATCTGTCATATATGGAGTGATGGGTAAGAGATGGACAATCCTGTGTATTGATACTCATTTCAAAAGACTTAGAGGTATGTGAAGTAAATGTCTGGGAGACCTCTAATTCATTTCATCTTTGAAAGACTTAACATAGAAATCACTGACACGTCTGCTGGCCTGACACTGGCATCCATAGTGCAAGCCAGTGGTCATTGGAAAGAACCAGGATTGGGAGGAGCTTAGATTTGAAAAGCTAATTGGTCTCTTTGCTTCTGGACTGGCCTCTTAACTATTGTTCTTTGAGCTAGCTCTTTCTCTCAGAGCTCTCTTATCTGGCCATCTATGGCCATGGAGACCATAATAGGGAATGTGATTTTTACCTTAAGTTAGAAAGGCTAGAAACCTTTTTCTCTCTTTCTCTCGTTACTAATAAATGCTTATAAATCTAGTAATAAGCCTCCAAGATTAAATTTTATTTACAACAGAGGATAGTCTCTAGCATGCTGACTTCATGTGAAATACTTATAGGGTATGGTGACTCCATGTGAAAGACTTATAGGGGGACATGGATAAGAGTCCCAAAGGATGAAAAAGTGTTAATTTAATTCTGCATCAATGGAAGGAGTTCTCCACACAATGATATCACAGATGCCTTGGAAAATTTGAGGATTTTCACGTGGTAACTTCAGTCATTGGGAAGTTTTAATTAGCTTTGAAGCAAAGGGTAGATGGTTAGCATTTTTATATTTTTTTATCCATTTAATACCAATTGGTAGTGTGGGATCTTTGATGGGTAGGAAATATTGAAAATAGGAAGAAAGGCAGGAAAAATAACAGTGATTTTTAAACAAAGTTTTAGGGATGTTTAAAAAGTTATGAGTTAAAACGGGGAAGAAAAAGTAAAAGACATATCTGCTTCATTGACTCATTTTATTTTTGATAGTTTATCATTATTTTGGAGTTCCATACAAACCATTAAATAGCAGCTTTCTAAAGATCATATCACTGAAGTAGTTGCACATGGACTCAGGGAAATAGGTATTCTTGAGATGAATAAAGACTTTGATAAATATGTGTGTCCATATTTCAGGCAACAGAAAGGAATTTTTTAAAAACCAAATTGCCCCACTTTATTCAAACAGATTAAAGAGAACTTTGATTGTTAGAAGCAATTAAATATATCTTGGGTTGCCTGCAATAACTCGCTCAAAATGAATATTCTACTGAAATGAAATGATATTTTCCATGTTTTGCTGGAAATAATTTCTGATAAATTAAAAAAATTATATAAGTGTATTTGAAATTATATTTACTTCATCAAGAAGCTTAATTCCTATGAAAGATTAAATGACTTAATTCCTATGAGAGGAATTAAGCTGAAAGATTGGTATTTTGTTATTTTAAAAAGTAGAATCCTTTGCTTTATAATAATAATGAATCTCAAGACATGAAATAAACTTAGTCAAATTATATCAGTACCACTGGAAGTAATAAAGTCATATTTTTATGTGATTTTTTACAGTAAAGTTCCGACTTTTAAAGAATATGCTATATATATTATAGTAAAAGCATGTATTATTTCCTCAGAATTTCTATCCTGTCAGCTGAATGCTATGAATTAAAATTATATTAGATAAGTTTGACCAGTCATCACAATTAGGTTATTGAACTTTGGGCATAATATATGTTATGTAGATTTTTCTTTATAATATTTCCTCTGCTTCTCCATCAAGATAGTCACAGGAGAAAATGAAAAAGGTAAATTAAGAAATAAAATTGTATTTGGAAATAAGTAATGAATAAAATCTAAATACTCATTTAGAAAATTAAAGCTATATTGAACTACTGAAAATTTTTCCCAAAAAAAATGTTCTAATTTCACTTGTGTATTGGTAATATTAAGGAATATGGTTCTAGCTTCATTAGTCTCATGAATCAGGAAGCAGACATGATATAGTGTAGTTATCCTTTATTTCCAGAAATGAACTCTCTATATGTATATGCCTAATGACATAATCTAGTAGCAAAAATAATATGCTAGAATATCAACTTTTTTACTTTGGAGAAGTATATATTAAATAGAAAACTGCCAAAATTAGTGACATGTCATATTGGTTAATTTAAATATATGTTTATAATATGATTTGTTTTATCAGGTAAATTGTTATCAGAAATATGTATTAAGAGATTGTGGGAACAGAGTGGCAGAATGGAGAATGGATCAGAAAAATCAAAGTAGGTGCTATTATCTCTTTTACAGTTGAGGAAACTAAAATTAACAGAGGTTAAGTGATTTGCTCAAGGTCACACAGCTAGTGTCTGAAGGTATTTAAATTCAGGTCTTCCTGACCTTACTTAGTGTGCTTCCCCATACCACAGGGTTAAGTTAGATGGGATATAGAAAATACATGAAACTAGTGACTGGGGAATCCATAGAAATTCTAGGAGAAAAGTAAATCATTCAGTAAATGTTTGACACTGCTGTGTTCTGGAGCTATCCAGAGCAATGAATAGGTGAATAAGATAAGGTTAAACAAAACAAATTAACACATTGATCATATCTGAGAATCTTATTCTTTTTGTCTAATCCATTATCTTTTCCCTGTCCTTGTGAACCTCATGTTCTAACTTCGAAATGATATAAATATCGATAAACATCACTTTGTAGCCATCCATATATCTATGCTGAAATATTTTCCATTTGGGCTAATTATTATTTTCATTGTGTTTTTAATATCTCCTTTCTTCTTATTTTGTTTCTTTTAAATTTGGGCTTTCTAATTTTTAAAACTATTATATTCTCTTTCTCGATTTTTTTTTTATCATATGTCTGTATAGACATGATTTCCCCCCTTTGCATTTTTTAATTATGTGTAGCCATTAAGATCTTTATTTATGTTTAGATAATAATATAGTTGTATTATAATAATTTTCTACATGTGTATATACACATATTTGTACTTATAGACATGAAAAAGTTTTTAAAACTAGTTTCTTATGTAATAAATATAAACAAATCTTACACAGTATTTTGCAGAAAATATGAAATCATTTTACGACCTGCATATAGTAGTATACTATATCTGATAGGCAACCTTTGCATAGATAAGGGCCATCATAAGAACGTTCTGTCTACCAAGGAATTCATATAAGGACAGGTGGCATACACTATCTTTGTTTATGTGGTTAGAGGACTATTGAAATAAAACTATTGTTTGATTACAATAATTTCTGACTAGTAAATAGAAAAAATGTGAATATCATATTACCCAATAAAAGGGTGAAAAGTAAGTGGAAAAAAATCTGGAAAGCAAAATAATATGTTGAGTTTTACATTTTATTCCTCAGTAATAAAAAGCAAAAGTCAAAATTTTCAGGTGATTCATAGTAGCACAAAAATAATAAGTACTTCAGTACTGATGTTTAAAGCTTCTATTATAAGAGACTTGAGTAGTAAAGAAATTGCAGAAGAGCAAGAACCCTTTCATTTATAAAGAAAAGATGTGTGGAGATTTTTCAGTCATTTCTATAGTAAGAAGAAATTCAAAACAACAACAAAAAATCAAGTTGACTCAAACAAAAACCATAATGTTCACACACCATTAATATAATCAATGACAGAGTAGTTACATCTAAAGAGGTGATTCAAAATGAACTTCTCTACAAAACTACCAAGTGATAGAGGTGAACAAGACCCATGATTATTCTCTCAAATGCTTTAGACAGGTGCATGAATGAGTAGGAAAGCATTTAATCAGCTTACACTCAGACACAAGTCAGAATCTTAACTTTCTTAACATAATTCATTATAGTACTATTGTCAAATTATGATACTGTTAGAAAACCCACTAAATAGAGTCAGCTACTTGTTTAAATACTTTAGAAAAGGATTCATACCTTATGGCACTCAAAATAATCTATAAACATTCACAAAAAACCTATATAGTGGCCCAGGAAAGACATGTCAAAACATCCCAGAGTAAAAATAGCAATTTTTAAAAATCAGTTTGATAATTACTGAATGGACTGCCTAAAAACATTGTAGTTTTTTTTTTGTTATTGTTGCATAGCCTTTGCCTCAATTCTGCACTTGTGACTTATTCAATGTACTACTACTACGTATAGAAAAATAGTAAATATTCTAGAGTACTTGAAGTTTGCAAGAAAAAATGCTCCATGTAAAACATATCACAATAATTTCAAGAATAATTGACATTAAATATGGCATTTTCAGTAAAGTAGTTTTATAATTCTGTCTCAGTTCATGTCATTTTTCAATCATATCTTAATCTTCATGATGCCTTTTGGGGTTTTCTTGGCAAAGATACTTGAGTGGTTTTCAATTTCTTTCTGTAGTTTATTTTACAGATAAGGAACCTGAGGCAAACAGGGGTAAGTAAGTTGCCCAAGGCTACACAGCTAGTGTCTGAGGCTGGATTTGAACTCAGTTTCTCCTGACTCTAGGGCTGATACTCTATCCATTGCACCACCTAGCAAACCCAATCCATTATCATCACTTCTATGTGGAATTAAACAGTTTCCAAATTAAAGTTGGAATTGAACTAAGCTATTTTATTAAGCTTGATGTATATTATTATACAGGGTTACTAAAAGTTACTTATACAGCTTTTTCATTTTATATGGCTGCTTTCTTCATTGATATCAAAAAAGTCATTTAGATTTCTTAAGCATAAAATTCTTAATATATATAAGAGGAAGATAGATACTGAAAGCTTAGGGTTTGGATCCAAAGGTTACATTGACGTGGTGGATTAAAGTAATACTTATAAGTTAATACCTTAGTCTTCTCCAGGGAAGATACTTGGAGCCCAACATTGTCAAAGAGAAAACTGTATTTTACTGAATTGAGAAATGTATTCATATTCTGAGGGCAGCTAGGCGACTTGGTGGATAGAGTAGCAGGTTTAGAGTCAGGAGGATTTGAGTTCAAATTTGGCTTTAGACACTTACTAGCCATGTGCTCCTGGGCAAGACACAACCCAGTTTGCCTCAGTTTCTTCATCTGTAAAATAAGCTAGAGAACAAATTGGCAAAATACACAAGTGTCTTTGCCAAGAAAACCCCAAAAGGAATAACAAAGAACTGGACACAATTGAAATGACTAATTTGCATTTTGAAAACTCAACAGAATGTGAAGAACGTATTTTAAGTATAACTTACCCAATACCCTATAATAATTACTTTTATATATGTGTAAAATGTAACATAATGACTTTCAGAGTATCCTAACAAAAACCCATACAGTGCAAACAAAATGAGAAGTATATGTCTCAAAGACAAACATTTTTCGTTTCCAAAAAGGAAGAAGAGAATTGTTAGGAATTCATAGAATATATGATACTCAGTTAAAATATCTGTAAAATTCCTTTTGAAACAATAAGACCACATCAATGAACGATAATGAATAAAACTTAACATGAAGTGCACACCTAGTCTATTTGTGAAATGTAACCAGAATTGATCTACTTCCTAATGGAACCTATGAAGTCGTTGAGATCCAAGAATGGAATCAAAAGGCCCTCTAGAGCAATATCTGCATAAGCTTAATATGTTATATTTAGAAAGAGAATTTAAAACATAGCTCAGTTATATGGATTAATTTTTAAAAGTAGAAAGGCTTATTATGGCACTTTTGGAGTAAGTCATTGCTAAAATTGCAAAAGGCTATCCTCCTAAAAAATGAATTTAGTAACAATGTAAATTTTGTAAGGAAGTAGTAGAAACTGTATAATACATCATTCTTGGTCCTAAAATTTAATGATTACTAAATATCTAGCAAGAGTATGTTGGTGTAGTTAGAGGTATATATTAGAAACTATATCTTTCATAGAATGACAGACTAAAAAATCTTAATGCTACAAATCTAGATCTCAAAGTATCCTGGATAGCTTAATCAACAACTGTAGAGAATCATACCAATATCACTACCTTATTTTTTTCCACCATTGCATGTGTGTACATACACACACACACACACACACACACACACACACACACACACACCACTTCTTAAAATGTAAAACATTTTAATTATATCTTTATATATATTCCATACAGATATGAATTAAAGACAAAATTAATCTTCCTGACTCTAAGCTCAACATTATTTCCACTGTACCACCTATCCTATATCCGCTATAGTTATTCCCAGGATACTTTCAGTGAGCTTATAAAGGATGAGCCCATTCCCTAAAACAGTATTTTTATTCAACTTTAAAAAGCAGTTGTCGTATCCATCTGTTTAATACTCTAGAACATTAAATATAAAGATTAATTGAATCATAGGAGTTTGTGCCAGGACTCTTTCTATTTGAACCTCAAAGGGAAAAGATGAGAAGTAAGATATAATAATAGAGATAGCATTTGGTCATTTTTACTGTCATGCAGGACATATCTCTCTGTCTTTTATACAAGAGTATCTTGCCCTGTTCTAAAACCCTAAAAAAAATTATAGAATTTAATGTTTGAAGGAAGCTCACAACTGAAACAAATTAGCCATTCTTCTTTTAGAAATCTCTCATTTTAGAAAGTTTCTTTATACTTATATCTTTATACTTATGATCAAAATTTTGTCATTTGTTAGTAGTAAGTCGGCCAGTATTTAATGTGTGTAAAGTGTCAGTGGTATAAAAGAAAAATAAAAACAATTCATATTTCCATGATCTGTACTGTCTAATGGGGAAACAACATAAAGATAAATATATATGAGAGAGTAATTTTAGGGTACCCTTAGAATTAATGCATCATTAGAGTTAAGGAGAGTTTACAAAATGTAAGATGCTTAATAATATTGATTTTCCTAAAGTGTAGGTCTTAGCATGTTACATCCAAATTCAAAAATAATAATGGCTTCCACAAGTTAACACTTAAAGGAAGCAAGGGATGTTAGTAGTTAGAGTAAAGGAAAGAGAGCATTCTAAGAATGGAGCCTTCACAGTCTCTCTTACTTCCACTAATGTTCCCTCTGTGAATTACTTCCTATTACTCCTATATATAGGTTGATTTGCATATATTTGTTTGTATGTTGTCATCACCATTAGGCTATAAGCTCCTTGGGAGCAGGTATTGTTTTTTGCTTCTTTTTATATCTCCAGCACAGTGCCTGACATATAGTGGGTATTTAATAAATGTTTATTGATTGATATATGATATCATTTTCTTAGGAGTTCCCTCTAGTGTTGAAAATCATACCCAATCCATGGCTTACTATCCAGTATGATTCATGTTCTTGCCCTGCCAAAATGTTTCTGAAAGGGATTTAGAAAAAGGGGGTATAAGCCTTCTCCCCATTTGAGAAGGGTATCTGTGAAGTATTCTGGTACCTTAACTCCCATCATGTGAATAGCCCATCTTCTCTTATACAATTTCTTTATGACATTCTTTGAAATTCCTCATGTGGCCTCTTGAGGAGAACATAACAATTTTCTTATGGTATGTCTAGCATATATTGGACAGGCATATCACTAGTAATCTAACCACCTAATGAAACTTATTTTGGTCATGAAAATCTATTAAACAAAAAAAAATACAGTAATTCACTAAGTAAAGAAATAAAAAGAATGAAAGAAAAACACTTAGATTAAAAAAATTAAAGCAGAATTTTTGAATTATTCCTCCTCCATCTCATTTTACTATTGAGGAAAATGAGTATGAGCAAATTTAACTAGCTTGCTCAGTCATATAACATATTTGTAGTAGATATGGCATCATAACTATATAATCCCTCCACTTAAAAAACAATATTAATGCTTTGAAACTTTTTTATCATTAGATATAAAGTTGGTGAGATAAAAATACTTAGTAAATGTTAAATGGTGTAAATAATTAAGATGAAGGACATATAATACTAAATTTGCTTTGACTTTAAAAAAACCTCCTTATTTTCTATCTTAGAATTAATAATATGTATTGATTTCAAAGCAGAAGTGTGATAAAGCTAGGCAATGGAGTCTTGCCTTAGATCACACGGCTAGGAAATGTCTGAGTTCAGATTAGAACCCAGGACCTTCCATGTCTGGACCTGGCTCTCAATTTACTGAGCTAGGTACCTCCTAGCCTCCCAGGTTGACTTTTGTTAATTTTAATAATAATAATTATTTTGTAAAATTGATATACACTGCCAGTTATACTAATATTTGTTTCCTTACTAGTATTCATCATACAAGAAACTTAACCGGAATTATCTTTAAACTAAGGACACATTTTTTATTTCTTTTATTATCAAGCACACAAGGGAAGATATAAATAAATGTTGGATTCTAGATTTTGGGAAAGTATAATGGAAAAGTTTCATTCTGAATCAATTTTGCTTGAGACAAGAAGTCCAGGAATTTCTGTGGGTGAAAACCACTAAAATCATTTTTTTTTACCTTGATCCAAAAACTATAACATAGCACATTTTTAGCAAAAGTCTTCAATATCATTACTCAGATATCAGCATACACACACACACACACACACACACACTCTCTCTCTCTCTCTCTCTCTCTTACCTTCATCTCCATATATCTAATTTTTGGCCAAGTCTTACTTATTTTACATTTAAAATGTCTCATAGAAACCACCTTCTCTACTCTTGACACTACCACCACCTTCATACAGGTGTTTATTACCTTATTTCTAGACTTTTGTAATAGAGTGTTATAGGTCTATTTACCAAAAATGTCTCCTTTCTCTATTCTAGCTTCTATTCAGCTGTCAAAATGATCTCCTAAAGTATAACTGTCACTCCTTACTTAGTAAACTCCAGTTACTCCCTGTTGCCTTCAGGATGAAAGAGAAATTACTCTTTTTGACTGTCAAAGCCCTTTATAATCTGGATGTCTTATTCTGTTTTTCCAGTTTTTTTCTACTTTTCACTTCCTCCCAACACAACCTTCCCCCAAACTACATACTCTGAGATCCAGCAACACTGGCCTCCTTTTTATTCCTTGAACAAGAAACTTCCATTTCCTTACTCTAGGCACTTTTTCTAATTACCAATGCTTGAAATGTTCTTCCACATCTCTGACTTCTTCATGTCCAGCTAAATCCCCCTCAAAAGCTTAAATTTTTAATCCTAAAAATATTTGCTTATGAAAATAGCATGCAAATTATTTTTTGCATTATAAAAATTAAATTCATTAAAAGTAAAGTCACTGATTTTTTTCTTACTTGAATTTATTTATTCAGTTTAAAAAATATTGGCATAAGAGTTTATATTTTACCCATTATATTTTATCTTGTATGATTTAGCCATCTATTTTAGACATTTTGCCTTTTTGAACCTCAATTCTCTCCAAGGAACTGATTTAAAAAAAATATTTTAATAAAATAAGACCAAGGGGCATCTAGGTGACTCTGTGGATTGAGTACCAGGCCTGGAGATGGGAGATCCTGGATTCAAATGTGGTGTAGACAGTTCCTTGCTATGCGACCCTATGAACGTCATCTATGTCACTCTTCTGCTTGGAGCCAATCATTTCTAAGATAGAGGCTAAAAGTTTAAAAAATAAAATAAATAATCTCAAAGGCAGAGGTATAGGGCACTTTATTAGTGGCTTCCTTTTTGCTTAACATAAATTTAAGAGTTGCTAGTGTTTGGATCAAGCCATTTAAGAAATATGGCCGTACTAAAAAAGAAAATTCTTACTTGATTGTGAAATAGAACAGCCTCTTTATTGACTTCCTTGCAAGAGTCAGTGCCTGACTGGATTTTGATACAGGAACACTCTTGATGGAAGCCACATCAGGATATATTCCCTAACTTAGCTTGTGAAGTCCTTCTCTGTTTCCGCAATGGCTGAGAAAAATCTGAGGTTACAGTTTATCCAAAGAAGCTAATTAACCCATGTCAACCTCCGTCCTTGAATTCCTTTTCCATTGAGATTTCCCTTTCCTTATATAGTCTCTTCTCTTAATCTTTGGTCAGAAGACAGAGCTGAGCTATGATACAGAACTAGCTAAACTGGCTTTCTGCTGTTTTTGCTCCCCTTGTACCATGGTTTTGACCATGGAGCTCCTTTTGATTGCCTGAGGGATCAAGGTTGAGTTTTGAGGAGCAGAAAAGATGTTGCCTAATTGAATTTGGTTGTGGATGTCAAAAATGGAAATCCACATTTCCCTCAAGTCATTGAATCAGTTTTCAATCTAAGTTTTACTATCATCCAAGACATATCTCTATGTCTTTTATATAAGAGTATCTTGCCCTATCCTATCCTATTTCTTATCCTCAAGCCTTAATAATTTCATCAAAAAAATGAAAGAGGTTATTTTGAAATTACTTTCTCTTAATGAACCTGTTGCTAGTTTTTAGTATTGATTAATAGCAGAATCTATACCTTGAAAATCTAACTTTGCTTTCCAAAAATGGGTACAGTATATGTTCATTTTAAGTCCTGTGACACCTCCATTGATACCAGTTCTTTGAAGAATTGGGGTAGCCTTGCATTAAAGATGTTTTCAGAATGATATCAAAATTCACTAAGGTCCTTTGAACTCATTGTAAGGGATTAGCAACTCTTCTGCTGTTTCTTATTTTGTTTTGAATAGTTTTTTCACCCTTTTAGTTTCATCCTTATTAGAAACCATTCTTTCTGGTTAAGAGGGAAGCTAAATATGAATCAGTAGCTCTTTACTTTTTCATATTATCATAATTCCCACTTGTCTGGAGCAGTGAGTCTTTCCCTTCCTCATCTTTCTTGTCCCCAAGGAAGTCCTTTTTATAACCCTTCCCATTTTTCTTAAACCCTCCAGCTTTTATTGAGTGACATTTTTTACTCTTTTGTTTTTATTCAAAATTTTCCTTTGCAACTATTTCCGTCTCTTTAGGTATACCTACATTTCAATAGGTTGAATTAACTTCTCTTGTACAGAATCAGTATTATGATAGAGCACTTCCCTGCCTTAACTATCATTGTTCATCCTTAAAATA
The DNA here is from genome assembly GCF_027887165.1 of Monodelphis domestica. NCBI lineage: Eukaryota > Metazoa > Chordata > Mammalia > Didelphimorphia > Didelphidae > Monodelphis > Monodelphis domestica. The sequence continues at coordinate 620,139,171 of NC_077227.1, forward strand.
AAATGGTTTTGGATTATTGGAGGTTTCATAGTTCATCTACTATAAGTTTTCTCATATAAATATGGACAGTTGTTGACTGCCCAAAATTTTGCTTCTCTTCCCCCATATGTCTTCCCTGTGGGAATAAATACCACAAAGTTGGTGATGGAGTGGGGGTGGGGGATGAAACCAAATCAAAAGGATTTTTTAGAAAATTAAGAACTGACAACAGGTAAGAGAAAGATTCAGGAAAGTTCTGAACAAATAAAATTATGTGAATCATCCTTCTTGTCCAGTTTTTTCCTTCTTGTTCTCTTCAGATTATAGTTTGGGTATGCCATTAGTAACTCCAAATCTTATATCTTTACTGATAAAACACTCAAAATATCATTTCACCTTATGTGAAGTATGCTACAGCATAAGTACTTTTAAAATATTTCATAATAATTACTTGTGTCATTTAAAGTATAAAAAAACTCATTGGATTTAAAATTTTTCATTACTCTTGAATATTTTTGGATTTTTAGGCTGTGGAGAGCATCTTGTACGTACAATACTGGCCAGAGAATGTTCACATGCTTTGCAAGCTGAAGATGCCCACCAAGCTTTGCTTGAAACTATGCAAAACAAGTTTATCAGTGAGTACATATTTAATAAAATTGTCTCATTCCAATGTATGTTACAATCCTTCATTTGAAATGCCTAAAAATGCCATATATATATATTTTTATAGATAACAAATCCAAGACAAATTAAAATAAAATATTTTTCTCCCTGAAATAGCGAGCAAAATACTCATTAGCCATGTATATGAAAATGAATTTCTTTGGAAGCATGACTAGGGCTTCTAAGAACCCTGGTGAGGATGAAGTATAGGCCAGGCATGTTAAACCATCTTATATACATATGCTTGGAATAGAAGATGGAATGTTCAGAGAAGAGCTAGTAATCATTTTGAATAGAATGTAAACTGAATTAAGGAGAGTAGAATCCTGTCAAATGAACACTGAAATGACATGTCTTCAAGTACAGGCTGGATGACTACTTGTTAGATATGATTTAGTGGGGATTCTTTTCTCCATGGATTGGACTAGATGACTTTTGAGATTTCTTCCAATTTTCAAGTTCTATGATTCTTTAAACAACCAGAAGACAAAAGGAAATTCCATCAAAATTTAAAAAGGGCTTTTAGGTTCTTCTTTGAGAATGTAAAGAAATTGGTTTGATCCTGCATAAAATACAATGTTATGGGACATTTTTTCATCTTATATTGCAGTGTTTATGGCAGATACCTGGCAAATGACTACCATGAGACTAAATGAGTCTCACGTGTCAACATTTATTGCTGAAAGCTAAGAATATTAGATATTCAATGAAGAACTGAAGGAAGACCCTCCAAATTATATCACCATATACTTTTGCTACTAGGTGACTTCATGGCAAAAGTTAGAAAAGGCAAGGAGAGTTACATATACATGTATATGCACACACATATATGCATACCCAAAAATATGCTTTGAGAGTAAGGTATAAGAGAAACCAGACTGATACGCTTTGTCATTGCCTTTTTTATATATTTCATGAATACTTTCTTAGAAAAAATTAAGCAGATTACATATATAAAAAGCATTAAATAACATCCCACAAAATGAATTGATCACATTTTATTTGCTCATTATGAGTATAGAAATCATTCCTGAATCATCTGTCTTATGTATAGTCTGACTACCAACATTTTAGAACATGAATCAGAATTAATAGAAAGCTTTCATCAAAATGAGAAAAAGGCATGACCTGCAGTTTAAAAACTCTGGCTCAGTCTTTTTAAGTAAGTTATTGATACTACATAATGAGGACTGAAGAAAGGAAAAGATATTTACAAATTTTTGAAACTTCATATAGTTATATAACTAATCTGGTACAATATAAATTGCAATGAATTTGAAATAATAGGAAATGAATTCAAATATCATCTGTGCTGCTTAATATCTTTGTATCCTTGGACAGGCCCCTGAGCTTCAGTTTCCTCATCTGTAAAATGAAAGTGTATTGAACGTTGTGGTCACAACGTTGATCACTTCCTATAACGAGGAAACCAAAAAAGCATAAAATCAAATCTCCAAACAGATACTTATCTATAAGTTTATATACTGTATCTTGGACAGACAGACACTGAAGATAGATGAAGAGTTGGGCCTCCAAATCAGAAAGAGGAGGCAAATAGACTGAATTTCCTTTGGGAAATTATAAAGTTCCTTTAATAGGGTTTTCCCTAAAACAAAGACTTATATTTTTTCATACCAATGTACTTCTGGTGACATTTTATGGAAGTGTGACATGGAATACTACAATCCCAAGAAAATTAAAATTGGAGATAACTCAGAGACATTGAGTGGAATCGCATATGGTCTTGGCTACATATTGTGTCTGCTCTCCAAAGCCACTATAGTCATGTTCAGAAAGGTCTATAAACAGAAGGTTAAGTACTAGGTGATTAATTTCTTGGCCAAAGCAGTCTACAACACTTAGCAGTGTATAGATGTCTTCAGAATGATAAGATCAGAAAGACAATGGGCTGGTGTTATGAGAGAATATAACCATTGGAAATCTCACATATTGCCTTTGTATCCTTGGGATGTCAAGGAGAACTCAAGGAAGACTTTTAGAACCCTGAATAGTTCCTATGTGGTAAGTTTATGAATAAATGTTTCATAGAATGTAATGGTATAAATTTGCTACTATCTATAGCATTAGTGAGAAAATCTATATCAAAGATATAATATATCTATAAGATTACTTCATGATTTTTGATGCATTCTGGGAAAGTTGTAAAGTTTATTGCTTGTTATGTGTGTAAGAAAAAGAAAGTGTCCTTGAACTATATAGAAAACCATTTACTAGGAAGGAGTTTAAGGTAATGACCATATTTGCAATATGCTGAACACAATAGATTATGGTTGCTAAGGGTGTTGTGTCTTCTCTTTTTCTTCCTTTATTTATGTTTCCAAATCCCTCCACAGAGGCCTTAGTTATGTTTCCCGTATTTGGAGGTCTCTGTACTTCTACTCTTTCCCTTGCCCCATTTGCTCCCCTTTTTGTCATATACTAGACAGTATGTTTAGTAGAGTGGGATTGCAATATAACATTTGGCCACTAGGTGTCACAAGCCAGCACAAGATATAACCAGAAGGAAAATTCTGAAGGGAAAATTACTGAATTTTAATACTTTTATATCTGAAAAGGACCTCAGCACATCTCTGATCCTTCCCTCATTTCGCATTGTAAAAAATTAGAGCTTGTGGAAACTTATCTTTTCAACTGTATCTCATTCAACTACTGTTCTTTTACTAATTATATTTTCTAGTTGGACTACTAGATCTCTTGTCTCTATAGTTTTGTTTTCACCTTTCCCTAATCCAGAATATTTTTTTTCCCCTATCACCAAATGTGACATCCCACTTAACATAGTTTTGGTAGTATGCTAATATACTACTTTTCCCATGTTAATGTATTGAATTTTCTTCCCCCAGTTCATTTGTCTTACTCTAATTTATGTAAATGCACTTAAAGGTTACCCTGGCCAAGAGATTAATTACCTAGTAATTAACCTTATGTTTATAGACTTTTCTGAACATAAGATGACTAGTCTTTGGAGAGCAGACACAATATGTGTTCAAGACCATATGCAAAATTTCTTTTCTTCTGACATATCTTCTTAGAGGCCAGGGTCATTTATATATTATGATGAATAGGATACATGTTTTATCACAAGAGCTTTGACTAGAGTTAAGTGACTGATTTTGCCCCAGGTTGCCATATTTAAAAGGTACTGAAAGCAATTGAAGTCTTTAGCAAACATTGTGATATATTCCATGGTGTTGGCTGCACGTTATGTAGTGGCTGATGAAGTTGGAGTGATTTGTTCTACAAAAACCTCTCTTGGTGATGCATAGCACTATTCCCAGGGACAGTAAATCCAGCAGGAGAGATCCAGTAACTTTCTCTTTCCACTCACCTAATTCTTCCATCCACCCTGTGTTCTAGATACCCATCTTTCACTCTTTGGTTGATGGCGGATATAGCTTATCCAGTTATCTAAGAGTGAGGACTCTTTGCCAAAGCATCTAGTTTGCAGAGGTCAGTGCTTATAATAGAATCACTAGCTCTGGCTAAACTGTTGACTACTTCTTCTGATACCAATGGTATATGCAAACACATCCATGTACCCATTAGTTCTCCTTCCTTCCTCTCACTTTCCCCCTCTCAAAACAGACTTACTTTTTTATCATGAAAGATAAAAGGAATTGTGAAAATTGGATTTGGCTCTCTCCTGATTGTAACAATGAAGGTACTTAGCTCTTCCTTGATTGTGAAGATTGAATTGTAATCCCCTGTCTATTTTTAGATTTTAATACCCAAAGTGTAAACATAGTACTTAAAGTTGATCTACTCATTTTGTATTTTAACCACAAAAAGGTGTGAACACCTATTTCATACATTGAATGGGAGGTCTGTGACACACGTGTGAAAGAGTGGGCAGTCCTGGAGTGTAGAGTCAGCAGTGATTAGGAGACGTAAATTTTAGGGGAAGTGACACATGAGAAAAAGGTCTTTAAAAGTGGAAATAGACACACAGAGGACAGACACTCAGATTTGGAGTGAAGGGACACTTGGAGTGAGACAGACTTGAAGGGAGTCACTTGGAGTTGAGGATGATAAAAGAATCTGCTGATGGAACAGACAATCTGGTGAATGTAAAGGCTGACTTCCTTCCTTGCCCTTTCTGGATGTGTGAGCCTCAGGGAAAGGCCCATTGTCTTGAGACTACTTCCCCCTGGCTGGGGCCATAGAATTTCTACCTGGTTCAGATACTCTCTCTTCCTCTCTCTCTCTCCCTCTCTCTTTCTCTGTCTCTCTGTCTCTCTCTCTCTCCCCCCCCCCCCCGTCTCCCCTGTCTTCCTCTCCCCCCTCTCTCCCTCTCCCTCTCCTCTCTCCCTCTCTCCCTCTCTCCCTCTCCCTCTCCTCTCTCCCTCTCCCTCTCCTCTCTCCCTCTCCCTCTCCTCTCTCCCTCTCCCTCTCCTTTCTCACTCTTTCCCTCTCCCTCCCTCCCTCCCTCCCTCTCTCTCCCTCTCTCTCTCTCTCTCTCTCTCTCTCTCTCTCTCTCTCTCTCTCTCTCTCTCTCTCTCTCTCTCTCTCTCTCTCTCTCCCTCTCTCTTTCTCTGTCTCTGTCTCTCTCTCCCCCCCTCTCCCTTTTTCCCTCTCCCTCTCCTCTCTCACTCTTTCCCTCTCCCTCTCTCTCTCTCTCTCTCTCTCTCTCTCTCTCCTCCTTCCCTCCCCCCCCACTCTCCTCTCCTTTCCTCTCTCCCTCCCTCTCCTTTTCTCTCTTCCTTTATGTCTTCCCTCTATTGTATAATAAATCACCATAAATTCCATTTTTACTTTAGTAATTCAAATTTTGGGATTTAGAAATTAAATCCTTGGCGACCAATTAAATATTCAGTGAAACCATAAGAACTTATGAGTATATACTTTTCACAATCATTTCTGTTGAAGTATTTACAGTAATAGGGGAGGGGGACACATTTATTGCTACTTTTTAAAAGCTACAATTTGTACTGCTCCTAATTCAGAAATTTTTCATGACTTTCTTTGTCACCCATTTTTTTTTGCATGTTAGCATCTTCAGATCTGTTACCATTTCCCCTAAGTATTTAATATGAATTTGTTGAATTAAAATATTTATCTTTGAATCTTCCCCGAAACCTCCCCAAATTCTTATCATGTTGCTTTGCATTTTGCAGGTACTTAATAAATATGATATATCATTGTTGCCCAAGGTCACATTTTCAGGTACTTATTATGTTCAAGATAACTCTACTAGGAACTGGGGGGAAAAAAGGTAAAAGTGACTTAGTTTCTATTCCTGAACTGATTGTAACCTAATAGATTGATTTTTTAAAACCTAGAAATTATTACAGTACTAATTAGGAAATGATCAAGACTTAGGGGAGTTTAAAGTGGTTTAAAAAATTTAAGGGGATAAGGACCACTGCTATCTGGGGGCAGGGAGGAAACACCAAAAAATGAATCCTGGTGTCAGAGATTCCTAGGATAAATCATAGGGAATGAAAAATACTGCCTCCGTTTTAGAAACGGGGAATTATAGATCAGTTAAAAGGTAAAATTGTGATGCAAAAGTTAGCATGATATAGAAAGAGTTAAAAGATCCAGATACTTTCCCTACCTTTTTCACTTAATTAGTTGTATTACTCTGGGCAAGGAATTTATCTCATCAGCAAAATGATGGAGTTACACTAAATTATTCCTAAATATGAAATTTGTGATTTCTATGTACCTTTCTGGCTCTAAAATTCTGTGATTCACTGGAATTTGAGTTCTTAAGTGTGCATTAGATATTTGTATATGGATCTAATTGTGAGGTTTAGTTAATGATTATTTTTTAACTAGTTAGTTCTTCAGGGAAGTGATGAATTCCAGAAATGTCCTATGTAGGATATATTTATCTCTCACTGTTTTTTCAGTGACCATTTAGATGATTTAAAAATCCCATTTAACTGTGATTTTAAAACACAATTTTAAGTCAATAGTATTTAAAGTCAATATTTAAGTAGTCAATTTTTAATTTATAAGGCAAGTTTAGGTGAAAAACTATAGTTTACTAATGGAAAGTTGCCTTTTAATATTTATAACAGACTTTAAATGAAAAACATATACTTTACTTTTTTGACTTTCCCAAATATGGAAATATTAATCGATTTAGGATTTTAATATAATTCTAACAGTATTTTTGCTGACATTATTTTAAATATTTCACATATAAACAAAATACTTTATTTCTTATTTTATATTCTAAAATACTTTATTTCATTTTAGCTTTGACAGTCTCTTATCTTTCTAATTCAGTTTTCTATTTTGCTGAATTAGTTGTTGATATTTAAAAATTTCTCTTATTAAATAACAAGAGGAATGAAGACTGCATCCTCCTATGACATTTTAAAATCATATTTCAGATAAGTTTTAAAGTTATGATTTGATTGAGTCAAATAGGATGAAATATTTTCTGTTTGAAATTTGAAAGACATTTTGAACTTCAAAACTCTTTTGTTCTTGTTTGTGTTAATATTATGCAGAGAACCAAAGCTTTGGATTGATTTAATATAGGAAGCATAAAAGAGAATAACCAATTCATGTCTTTTTTTAAACCACTGTTCATGTTAGCATACCAAACCCATAAAAAAGGAGTTGTAAAAATAGTCCCTTAATAATACTTCATGGTAACCAGCTGATTATAGACTGAATGCTTAGTTAAGTAGGGAAAGGAAAGAAATAGACTTCCTTTATAGTTATGTGTGTGTTTTTTAATGACTACAACGAAAGAAGTCCTCCTATTTAGATGTGATTCTTACTATTCGTGGCTATTTTTTTTTTGGGAAAAAAACCTAGTTTCATGAATAATTCATTTTTAAAGCTAACTGTTGTCACATATGTGGTTTATGAAATTCCAAGCAGTATGTTTTCTCCATGTATATAATCTACACTCTCTTTTACTTGCTATCAAATGTAATAAAACTTTTGTAGAACTTATTTATAAAAATATTCCTCTGAAACTGATTTTTACATTTTTACTTTCTTCTTTGTTGTTTTAATTTTACACATACTTTATGTACATTATTAATAAATTATTATGACATTTCATTTCATATTTCTATGTTTAGTAGATGATAATGTTTAATATTTAGAAGTTTAAGAAATTGCCCAACATAGTGTCTTACAAAATGCCTTTTTCACTCTGATTTTTATCTTTTATAGATAAATGCTTATAACAATTATTAATGTTATTAAAGAAGATTATTTTGCTGATTTTAAGTGGTTCCATTGACATAGTGTCAAGTTCAAAGCATCCACAAATGACATAGCTTGAAGTCAATTGCACCCTTGTTGCTAATAATTTTTTGCCAACTGGCAGCCAGACACTGGAGAAGATGTATTTAATTAGCAAAGTTTTCCCTTTAATGGTTAACCTCTAAATTGGAGCCCTAATAAGATCATGGACATCAGTTTTTCTAGGTAAACAGCAATAACAAACACCTTATTTTTAATTGCAACTTGTAACTACTGATTGTCTCATGAACTTTTTCTCAATCCACATGTATATTTAAATCACCCTGATTTTTAAAGAACTATTCCAATATTCTATATAAATTTGACTTTCATATCTGTAATTTTAAATGATATCATCCTTTATGAACATTTTGCTAGCTACGAAGTGCCAGAAAGCTACTCCTATATATTGATTGTGCTTTTCTAATCTAAAATTACTTATAAGAAACTTTTTATGTGTTATCTTTCAGTTAACCCCAGTAATCGAAAAGAAGTACTAATAAACTAAATCTAGTATTGGGGAGTGATTCAGTTTGATTATCTTGACTATCAGGTTGGAATATATTCAGTGTTTGTGCTGTGAGGATTATATTTCTTACATTTACAGTTCAAATTTAATTTTAAAAAATCAGGATTAAAATAAAGGGTAAAATCTGTGATGCCAACAAAATAAAAAAGCTATGGTGACTGGCCATTTTACAAATTAATGAAATTTTTAAATATATATTTACTTTACAGGTTGCCATAAATCTCATAAAATTACTTTAAGCTTCTTTTTTTGTGAGTTATTAGTTATGCTGAACAAATTAATGATAGCCTCTGAGTTTTTTAGGAAATTTGAAGTTAATTTTGTATCAAATAACATGTACCCGCAATGAGTAGATACTGCTCCGTTTCTTTGTTACCACAGGACCAAACATGGTGCCTTGCACAATTATTGTTGTTATTCAGTCATTTTGGGCATGTGTTCAATTCTTCATTGTCCCATTTGGGGTTTTCTTTACAACGATATTAGAGTGGTTTACCCTTCCTTCTCCAGCTCATTTTATAGCTAAGGAAACTGAGGCAAACATTATTTAAGTGACTTTCCTAGGGTTTCAAAGCTAGCAGATGTTTGAACGGACGTCTTTCTGACTCCAGACCCCGCCTTCTATATAACACCCAGCTGCCCTTAAATACCAATTGATTGATTGATAACTAAGAACAGCATTGTGAAAAGAACAAAAATTCTAGTCAGAAGGCTTGGGATTAAGTCTATGATTTGCTGTCATTTAGTGTTGAATAATTTACTGTGCCCTGGTTATTCTATCTTTCCATGTCAATGAGGAATTAGATGACCTCTATAAAGAAGTATATGACTTCCATAAGAAAATCCTTTCTTGTTTTTAATTATCTGGTCCTGTGAACATAAAACAAGAACCAAGAATAATAGTGGGAGGAGGCCAGCAGCCTGGTAAGTTGATTGAATTAAAAATTAGATGTGAAGAGTGAAGTTGTGGAAAGTTTTTTTAAACTGTAATAGCTTGATTTTGGTTATATTTGGGGATATCTTTTGATTATGATATTTGGTTAGTATTATACCAGAACTTATTGAAACTGAGTGACACAAAAACAACTTAAGTTCTTCATTTATATTGTGTGTAAAATTGTTGGAGCTAGAAGATTTGATTCTGTGGTGATAATTCTATTAGCAGAAATGCCAAAAAGTGAAACAAAGTCTCTTAGCCAAAAAAAGAAATGCGTTTATTGAGAGAAGGCTAGTCTCAAAATAAAGCTGGACTCTGGCCAAGACCAAAGACCTCAAACCTTGTGAGATGACCTCCTTTATGCCCCAAAGACTAGCACAACTTATATACAATTTAAAAAATAATCAGGAAAAAATAACTAATGACACCGGTCATTAAGTGTTGATAGGTTGGGGACATATCAAGTGACTGCTTAAATATAACCCCCTCCATGTCATAAGAGAGGAGATGATGTATACAGGATTGTGTAGAGGTGCTGAACTTTACTCCATCAGAAAAGATTATCATGTGCCTAAGATGATGTATACCAGGTTGGAGGGGAAGTACTGAGACAATCAAGTGATTAAGGCTGAATAATATTCAGAAGGCTACATTACAAGTTCAAGACCATATTCATTAAATCTTGACTAACAATGGTTAGCTTAAAAACTTGAGGCCTATGCTAACAATGATTAATTATATTAAAGCAGTTATTTACTTAATTAAAACCTTAAAACTTATACTAAAATAATGAGTATTATAATATTAATTCACTTATGCTAACAGTATTTGATTATCCTAAAATCACAATCATGATTACTGCTCACATTAAAATCTAATTATAAAAGAGAGTAGGGGATTTCTCACTCAATACTCTACAAATATGAACCTTAATATATAACAATAATAACAATGACAACAATTATAGCTTTCATTTGTTTAGTGTTTATTAGGTGCCAAACACTATGCTAATACTTTACACATATTATCTTGTTTGATCCTCATAAAAACCCTGAGAGGTAGATGCTATTATTATCTTTATATTGTACAATTGAGTAAACTAAGGCAAACAGAAATGACATGACTTCCTCAGGGTCAGATACCTAGGAGGTGTCCCAAAACCAGATGTGAACTCTTATCTTTTTGACTCCAGCCCCGTGATTCTATCTGCTGCTCCACCAAGCAAAGCTGCATGGTTTAGTTGATGCAGATTTTTATTACAAAGAGAAGAGGCAAAATAAATTAGATCAACACACTGCAAGGAACATGAAACACTTTTTTTTTTCTCTTTAAAAGAGCAAAACAAAACAGCACTGAAAGCTTTGGAGGTAGTGTTAAATTACATAGAACTGATTAGAACCATCTTAGAAAGACAACAAGCAAATGAAAATAGGTGGCAAGTAGTACATAGAACTTTTCTGCATTAGATACATGAACAGCTGAGTTTGGTCCCCTTTAAGACATTTAGGCTTCCTGTTTACATAGGAATTCTAGCCTTCTCTTAAAACCTTGGAAATCCCTTCCAACTATGGAAAACCTGAACATTTTGAGCCCAGTAAGCAGCAGGGGATGATTGTACTTTTATCAGATGTCCTGTCTCTCACCAGGCATTTATGGAGCACAAATGAGAATGACAATGAAGGATTCTATTAAGTTTTGAAAATAATTTGATAATACTAATTGGTTGGAAAGATCACTGTTATAGCATGCATACACAAAATATGCATAGATATCATATGTGCATAAAACTTTACAAATATTTGTATTAATTAAAATTTTTCATTACTAAATTCTTAAATTTTTATCAAAGTTCATAAACAGTCTATTTAATAATATATATCGTTACCATGGCAAAGTTGGATGTTGTTGGGTTATTAACAACAGGAATATTACTATTAATTCATTGTAAAGAATTTTTATGTATCATGAAGAAATGAAAACCTCACAAGAAATGTTTCATCCCATTCATGAAGGAAAAAATATATCCTTGTTTCCATATTAACAATTTTTTTTCCCCTAAAGGGAACTGATTAGGTGATTAGAAAACTTTTTTGACTATTTTTCTAATATGTTTGTTTGTAGAGAAAACCACTAATATTAGTTACAGTAAGTTCAAAGCACATAATTTTTGATGTTCTAAGAAGCAAAGGAAAATTAAATCATGAAGGTAGAGGCAGAATATTGATTATTTGAATTTGAGTAGTAATTATGCTCTAATTGGTGGATGCAGGTAGAATAAATAAATGTGATATTGATAACAGAGTTGAACACTAATTTCATATATACAAATTGTTTTCTTTCACTCTAGTTTTATGGTATTTCTTTTTATAACCAAAGTGATGACATGCCAAAGAGAGTAGCTTAAGGATAACTGAAATTATTCTGTGCCTGAATTGATCAACATTTTTTGAAAGAAGAGCAAAGTTGTGAAATAAATCAATAATTCTTTTTTAAAAATAAAATTTATTTTCAAGTATCTCCACTCCTCTCTCCCCTCCCTGTATCAAAGAAGACCTCATCGAGAAAACATCATATGTATATGTAGATTTTACCTTTCATTTTTCAATATTTTAGTTCATTCTTTGGAAGTGCTATTCACAAATTATTCTTCAAATATTAAATCTATAGCCTTAGATAATGTTCTTTTGGTTCTACTAATTTCACTCTTTAATATTTCAACTTTGTTCTTTCGAATTTTTTTTAAATTAGCCTACTTTTTATTTCTTACAGTGCAGTAATATTTCCTCTCAGTCATATACCACAGTTTGTTTATCCACTCCCCAATTTGTGGATATCCTTCCAATTTCCAGTTCTTTTCTTTCACAAAGAGTATTGCTAATAAATATTTTGGAACATACAGATTCTTTTCATTTTCCCCTGACTCCTTGGAAAACAGACTCAACAAATAATTTTTTGCTGGGTCTTAGGGTATACACAGTTCTATAATTCTCTGGGTGGAATTCCATATTGCTCTCCAAAGTGGCTAGTTTAAAGTTCCACCTACAGTATATTAGCATCTCCTTTTTTCTACATCCAAATTATATTACTCTTCTCCTTTCAAGAATATGATAGGCTATTAAAATTATAACATGCAGTTTTTTCTGGTGTCCTGTTTGTGGTGTGTATGAATGTGCATTTAAGAGTTCAATGATTTAAGCAGTTAATAACATTTTACCTTTCTTGCCCAGCTGCATTTCCAAATCAAAGGGCATAATATCCAAACAGTGGTTTTCAGGTTTATGGTGAATACGATACCAATGTCAAAGATGTATTGTTTGTGTATGTGTGTTAATTGGTAATGTGTTACCTTAGTGTTTTCTGTGTTTATTTAATTGAGAAATCAGATTTCTTAACACAAAGAAAATTATTGATTTTATAACAATTGGAAATCTCATACAGAATACAAAATTGATCTGAAAATTATTCTGATACAGAAAAATTATTAAATAATGGTAAAATAATAACCAGAAAAAGTATTAAATTTGATCATTGTATTATACTCATTAAAAAAAGAAAATCCTGGGTACTTTTATAAACTTTCCCCAAATGATTAGATGCCTTTTGCTTACAAGTAATAATTTAAATTAGTGAATATTATTTATTTATATATTATTATTATTCAAAATATTAAATATTCAAAATTAACAAATATTCAAAATATCAAAAGTTTTTGCTGTGAGATAGAATGCAAATACAATCACCTCATCTGTAAGATAAAACTGGATTAACTCTTTCTAAAGTCCTTTTTAATTCTAAAGGTTTAAGAGTTTGTGGAATTGATTATTGAGTTGATAATCAAGACTAAATTTAAATTGTCATTTGTCTTTACTTTAATTGAAATAGTCTTGGGTAATCTTATAGAAATAAAGCCCTAGTGAATTTATTCCTCAATATGTCCTGATAGATTCTGGACACCTACAATTATTAGAACTGGGTATGAGGAGAAATAATCCATTTTTCTCTCAGTGAATGTTAATGAGTTTTATTGAGACTCATAAAAATTGAATCTGGTAATTTTTGGGGATTTTTTTTCTGTTGTCTCATTAATCCTGTTATCATTTGAGTTAAAAATGAAATGACTTTATTTTCTTAGCTCTTTAAAAGAGAATGAGTATATCTCATCATGAACACTATTTATATGTATTTTCTTATATCCAAAACAAAACATCTTTTACCCCAAATCTATCATTTTTTCGATAGGAGGCATCTCCATTTTTTTCCCAAGCTCACAGGTATATGACTGTGCCATGTTTGCTATCTCACTCTCCTTCATTTAACATATCCATTCAGGTACCAAATCATATCCTGTGTACCACCATAACATTCTCTGTTACCCTCTGTCTCTATTCACATAGCTACCTCCTTAATTCATTTTCTTACCTCATGACTTAATATTACATTGACTTCCCAAATGGTTTCCCCCAGGTATCTCCCTCCTCAACTTTCTGACCTAATCCATCCTACATACTGTTTTGCTTTGATGTTCAAATTCCTGTATAACCCAGCCTCCTATTCCCCGACACATAAAGTTTGATCCAATGATTCTAGCCTTCTTGCTGTTCCATTAATATGACATTCCATCTTTCAGCTTCCAGGCATTTTCTCTTGACTCTCCCCTATTTCTGGAATATTCTCCCTTCTCACCTTTGACTATTGACTTCATTTAAATCTCAGATAAATTCCCATTTTTTATAGGAAATCTTTCCCCAACCCTCTTAGTTCCAGTACTTTCCCTCTGTTAGTTATTTCCTATTTGTCTTGTTTATACCCCATTCGAACTTTTCTTATATGGTAGTGGTTTACATTTCCTTCTCTAGATTATTTGATAGATGAGGAAATTTAGTCAAACAGGATTAAGTGACTTGTCCAGGATCACACAACTATAAAGTATCTGAACTTAGATCTTCCTGACTCCAAGCCTGGAGCTCTATCTACCTCTTTACTTAGCTGCTCTACTATTACCAGGGTGATTTTCTTTAAATGGAGATTTGGCTATGTCATTTCCTTACTGAATCCATTCCAATGATTTCCTGTTTTCTCTCTGATAAAATGTAAATTGTTTAACTTTTCATGTCTTTCATTGACTGACCCCAAACTATCTTTCTAGTTTCATCATTTCCCCTCTGGCATTCTTCAGTTCAGCCAAACAGACCTTTTTGTTTCTCCCATGGGTTTTCTTCTCTCACATCTCTCATCACAATGCTTTTGCAATGGTCATTCCCCATTCCTGGAAATGTATTCTGTTCACATCTCCAACTGAAATAATTTTTCTCTTTCTTTAAACACTGAAGTGAAGCAGTAGTTATACAAAACCTTTCCTTATCCTTCCAACTGCTGGTGTTATCTCTTCCAAACTATCCTGTAATTAATGTTTTATCTTAGTCTTGAAGGAAAAGAAAAATGTTCTTGTTTTCCCCCCCATTAGAAGTTAAATTCTTTGAATTATTTCTATCACCTACCATTAGTTCCTGGCAAATTGCAGGTACTTAATAAATACCTGTTGGTTGATAGATTTTTTTAAAAAAGTATATTCTCTAGATATTTTTGTTCAGGCATTTTCCAGGTGTGTCTGACTCTTCAGGACCCTATTTGGGTTTTTTTCTTGTAAGGAATATTGAAATGCTTTGCCATTTCCTTCTGATCATTTCATAGATGAGGAAACTGAGGCAAGAAATGTTAAGTTTAGTTTTCCAGGGTCACACAGTAAGTGTTCGAGGCCAGATTTTAATTCAGGAAGATGAATTTTCTTTACTACAGTTCTGGCATTCTATCCACTGTGCAGGTACTTAATAAATGCTTCTTGCTTGGTTGATGGATTTTTTGTTAGTAACTATCTATGACATTACATATAGTATACTAATTGTATTAGATTAATATATATTTTATTTCATTAATTTTCATTTAAATTATTTTTAGAATCATATGTGAATATATGACTATATATTATATATGTGTCAAGGAAGTTTATCCCCTCCCCCTCCTTAGGAACTTTACCTGTTTTTCAAATATTCCTGAAATACCACAGTTGAGCCTGGTTTTGTGTCTGGTTTTCTGTACATCAATAAAGGGCAAGGTTTGAGGCTTCATAGCGGGAGAATTGAGAGAATGGGGGAGAACCGAGAAGAGAACAGAGCAGTCAGGTGAGGGGGGCTAGGAGAGAAGAGACATGCAGGCTAGGCACCACGTGGTCAGGTTACTTAGAGGAATAGTTGTCTACCCTTTCCAATAAACTTCATAAAATATATATATGGTATACTGAAGGATGGAAAGGTTTGCAACCAAAACAGTAAAGTAGATTTTTATATGTTTTTTCCTCTTGTGTTTCCCTTACCCCAAAATCCTATCATTACAGGGTAGAAATATTACTCAGTTCTTACATATATAATTTATAATATTAGATATAAAAGATATGGTTTTAAATAAAATAATTTTTATTAATATTGCATTAAGTGTAAATTTAACAAAATTATATTACTATAGAAAATATTAATATATATTATTTCATTTATTATAATGTACCTTAATATATAACTGTTCAAAAAATTTAGTTTTCTAATATACATGCCGGTGACTATAAAATAAATAATTTAACATGTATTTTGTCTTTGATGATAGTGCTGCAAACAATTGATTTATGGCTAATAACTTAAAGTTATATTATTGACTACTAATTCATTGAAAACACTTGAGAAGAAAAACATAAATAAATCTTTTCTAGAATGGTACGATATTTGATGAAAGGATTGTTTACTATTCATGTTGAAGTACATAAAACTGAAAGTTGGACATTTATTTTTAATTTTTAAGTATTTTGATACTCTTTGGGTACTATCAGCTTATTGCTTAAGTGCTAAGCAGTATGCTAAGCAATGGTAATACAAATAGGAAAAGGAAAGATATTGTTCTTAAAGAGCTTTGCACTCAAATTAATGGAGTCCAGGAATTTAAGAAAGTTTAGTTACAGGACATATGGAAAAGCCATAAAGTGTGAAGGGTCTGCATTTAGGCAGATGGCAAAGACATGGAGTCCTTAATTTATACATGTAGGTTAGATGATAATTCTGGGAATCTAGGGTATAGAAGCTAGGAAGATAATAAAGAGTAGAGGGAGGACCTCATTATCCTTCATCTTATTGGAAGGAATTTTGTTGACTCCCATGTTATAGAGTCAAGTGGTCCAAACTAAGGAGAATTGGAAGAGAGAAGATACTACCTGTAATAGCAGGTATTCACTCTTCCTGCTATTTCAGACAGATTCTGGGGAAATAGGTCAAACCAGTATTTAGTAAACATTTTATTTGTGCAGGCATTGTACTATGTGCTAAGGATACAAATATAAAAAATGACACAATCCTTCCTCTCAAGATCTAAGGAAGTGACAACAAATATTTATATAAGCATATATAAAAATAAATGCAAAGTAGTTAAACATAAGATAGTTTGGATGGGATGTCACTAGATGTTGGAAGGAATCAGGAATCAGCTTCATCTGGAAGGAGGTGTTTGCCTTATAGACTTTTTAAAAAATCCTGAAGGTTAATTATAATATGTTATAACATTATATATGTATAATAATATAATAAAACATATAATAAATAAAAGAAAATAAAAATAGCAATGTTATAAGTAATTAAAATTTATAATATTTTTATAAAATGTTTTGAGGGAATTAAGCATATTTGATAATTTCTTTTTCTTAGTCTTTTAAGAATGTGTTATACAATTAGAATTATAGTGTGTAATTCTTTCTGGCATTCTGTTTGTTCATATGTATAAATGTGTGGCTAAGGCTTCAATGATCTCATAATTTTATGATTTTTATCTTTCTGCCCACCTGCGTTAATGTGGACAAATCATTTAACCTTTAGGTCTAATTTTCCCATGTGATAGTTGGATTAGATGAGATCTCAAGACATTTCCCATTTGATGGTCTGTGAACTTCTGTGATATTTGAAGTTAAGAACATTTAATTTAAATAAAGTTCAAAATTTAAAGCTTGTACTTCTGGATGAATTAATAGATTTTTCTCTTAAATGTTTATTCCTAAGTGCCAGATAATAAGTTAATGTTTTCTGTTAAACTTGTAAATATCACCAAACCTTCCTTTTTTTTTTCCCACTGGAGATTTGAACTTATATGCTAGAAAAATGAAACAGCCAAGGGGCTCAGGAGTACTTAAGTAGTTCCGAGCATCATTGGTTGAGAAGTTATTGTTTCTTCTTCATTTCAGAATTTGATGAGTAACAACTGTAAACCTGGAAATTTTGCATTATTGGCACCTCTTTGTTTAAAATGTATCTCAGCTTTAACCTTTTCCTTCTTTATACATTTTAAAAAAGTTTTTTATATGATGGAGTCCTTCATATCTTATAAGATATTTGGTTTTCTCTATGTAAGCATGTAGTTGAAATTGAATGATTTTACTTCAGTTTAAAAATAAAAACTTTTGAAATAAGTTGATCCAGTTCAATCTTACTTTTTACAAAACTGTTGTAGGGGGCAATGTTTTGGAACCACTGGGTGAGTGTGATCCTTTCAAACATTTCCCTGATAACAAGGTCCTTTACTTTGGTTATTATCTCAATCGTTCCCCCTTTCTCTATATCTATCCAAGATATACCTGAATTTGCGATATTCTAAAAATGTATGGTGAAGTTTCATTATGCATATCATAACTCATTAGATATACATAATCTGAACAGCTGTGATTTTTTATACAAATTTCAAAACATGATATCTTCATTGTAGAAAAATAATAATTTAGTTCTATCACTTTGTCCTATTCCTGGGACTTCTACTTTTTATCTTATAACTCTAGGCAGGCCAGTTAACCCTCTTCAAGCCTTTTACTTTCTCTATAAACTTGGGAAAATATTTGTACGACATACTTTACAGAGTTATTATAACACTAAAGTAAGATAATGGAAGCATTTAATACATAGCTATGCTATATATCTATATTTTAATTTTTGATGTAATTTTAATCTTTTTAAAAAAGAAGCTATATAAATTCAGTTAAGGCTTTTCACCTATTTGTTAATGGTAATTTTTTGAAGTTGTAAAATAGAAGTTATTTCCAAATAGAAAAAGCTATAATTTAGTATTATTTGCCAAGATTTTCCCTTTGTATGCTCCCCTCCCCTACTTCTACCCTTCTTTTCTCATTTTATATACCTGAGAAATAGGTGTTTTCCATAGCATGTGTAATTCAGAGGTTTGTATTTTCACATTTTGTCCTCCCATTTTCATCTAGTGTGGTCATGGAAACAAAATGAATATCGTCATGGATGTGCAAATTACAGATCTTACTGGTAGAATTGCCAGTTTAATTCTACAGTGTTTGCTTTTTCATTTTTTTTTCCTGTTCCTACCAATGATCTTTTTTAGAGTTGCTTAGGTTGAGCGCCGACTACTACCAATGTGGCTTAATCTTTGAAAAATAAAATAATTATTCCAATAACTAGTTAGATAAATGATTTGTTTTGTTCAACTACTCTAGTTCTATTTTACCTTAGTTTCATAAGTATTTGAATATTGATGGTTATGATGTTTCCATTGCAACTTCTTTTTTCATATCTTTCATGTGATAATAGTGAAATATATAATGGTATGCCTGCTGTTTTTTGACACATGCTTCTATTGGATTTATGTGAGGCAAAATTGTACAAAATCCTAGGCCTCACTCCATCTACATGAAGTAGAGTTATACTTGCTCCTGTGGTTTTTAGCATGTTGTTTTCAGTGATTTTGTTAGATATTTATTGATGAAAATGGCAGTAAGGTCAGCTACTGTGCTGATAATAAGTAATACAGCCTCTATATAACTGAGATGTGTGTGTATATTGATCAGTCCTCTGCTACTTCTGCTAATTTTGGTCTGACAATTGATACAAAGAATACAAAGATTCTCCACCAGCCAGCACCACACTGTCCATCCATATATGGAAACTTCAGTGATAGCAAATGGAGAAATTTTGAGTACTGAAGAGAAGTTCACTTATGTTGGTAGTATAGTTTCCTAGGATGCACACATAGTTGATACAGGTTGATGCCCACACTGCCAGAACTAATATAATGTTTGCAAGACGGAAAGTATAGGAGAGAAGAGGCTACCTACCAAATTGAAGATCTGAAAGGGCATTGCGCTGAACTCATTGTTGTATACCTGTGAAACCTGGATAGTCTACCAGTGCCATTCCAGGAAATTGAATTGCTTCCATTTCAGTTGTCTTAGGAAGATTCTGAAAATTATCTAGCATGATAAGATACTGTACGTTAAGGTTATTTCTTGAGCCAAACTCCGGAGCATTCAGGCTCTCCTGCAGAGAGTACAATTCCAATGGGCTAGCCACCATTTTAGAATGGCTGATATACTTTGGTCTAAAAGACTATTTTATGTTGAACTCATGTCAAACACTCACATGGATGTTGGTAGAAATGATACAAGGATACTCTCAAAGTCTCTGAAGAACTTCAGTATCTGTTGTGAACCAGTGCACAGGACTGCACTTCATGGAGTACCCACATTAAAGGAAAGTGCTGTGCTTTATTAGCAAAGCAGAATTGCAATAGCTCAAAAGAAATGGGATATGTTCTAATTTATAGACATTTCCATTCAAATGCTCATGAGGGCCCAACCCATAGTACATCCTTCCAAAATCATATTGAACTGATCAGTCATAGTTGAACACACATTTACCATGACATAATGATGTCAGGATGGGAATGCTAGGCCCAAAAATCTTGGTTTTAAGTACGAAGGACAATAAGCAAGCAACCAACCAATGGTGATATGATTTTGAAAATTTTTTATGCATTGTGTAGCCAGTTGTTGATCAATCAATTTCAAGAAGACTATTAAAGTTTACTTTGTGTTTCCTTTTAATTTCATTTATGAGATATATTAAGAATGTCTCTTTGGCCAAGAGTTACTTAAAGCAGGTATACTAGCCTGTAAAAATATATCATTGAATTAAATAGGGAATCTAAAATTCTACAGAGTTGGAAAAGACACCTTGTGGTTTTTTATTTAGTAGGGAATGATACGCCAAGGGGAGGAAAGTAGTTTTTGTATAGTACTCTGAGGGTAACAAAATAAAATCGTGTTGGATTAGGACAGAGAGGAAATTCCAGAGCTAAACAAGATCCCAGGGGACTAGCAGTGGGAAGGGATTTGTCAACAGAGGAGGAGATTCCCCAGGAAGTAGCCTCTTTTATTTTCCCTAAGATTGTATCTGACAACTTCTAGTAATAGCCCAGCCCTTGATCTTAGCAGCTATACTGTGGTAAAGGAAAAGAGAAGATCTGATCTGCCATCTTTCTCTTACTGGGGCCTTGGGCCCACCAACCCTGGCATGAGTGGCCGGATGACATCCCAGTGATGGCCAACCTAGGCATGGGTGCCAGAGATGGCACACAGAGCACACAGTAGACACATGTACCCCCATTCCCCCAACCCATCAAGTTTGTTATTTGAATGGCAGAGGGACTCAGGCAGAGCTGCTCCCCTTCCCCTCTCCATCCTGCGTGACATTTTTTCATATCCCCTGCCTCCTCTGTCCAGCAGTCCAGTGGGAGCTCACAGGGCATAAGATGGGGGGCTCTTAGGTGGCAGAGTTGCAGGGGAACAGAGAGCTCAGGCCAGTCTTCTCCCCCTCTGTATACTCTGAGTTCATTCCTCTCTTCACACACCCCTCCACGCAACAGCTAGATGGGAGCTTTGTCTTCTTCCCCTCTGTGGGGTAAGGTGGTGGTGTGGCATGCCCAACACTTGGTGGCCAGCATGGGGCACAGCACATGGTCCCTGGGGGTGGGTAGGATGGGGGTGGGACCCAGCACTTCATCTCTAAATGGTTTGCCATCACTGTCCTCAGTTATCTAATGTGACCCACTAAAGTGGTCATTAGTGCCAGCCACTGGGCAGGTGCTACAATTCAGATAATCTTTCCAACATTGTCAGTTATGTTATCCTGTCATTAACAAAAGTGAAGCAAGGCATTTGCCTTAGGAAAACAGCGCTTGGCAGAGGTAAAAAAGGTTATGTGTAATATAGTTTTTTTTGTTACTGTCTTAGGGACAGGATGGGGCAAACAAAACAAATAATGTCCCCAGAAGGAACTCCAGATGGCAACATGGTACATAATAGGGATATTATAGATGAGGTTTCAAGAATGAGCCCAATCTGTCCTTAATTGCCATAATAATTATAGGAGACCCAAGGTCAATGTTAGATATATCAGTAATATTTCTATTGACCTGTTTCGCTGCCCAAAGTTCTCTTGGAAGCATCTTAATTTGGCCTTTTAAAGAATTTAAATCAGGTTACCTGTTAGCAACCAAGGTAACTTAATGAGCATTTTGAGCCAAAACATGTTTCTTTTAGAAACAAATAAATACTTAAGTGGCATTGAGATCCGGATCTAGGAGCAACCAACAAACTTTAAAATATCCACATTGAAGTTCCATCAGCTAAACTGACTGATTCCTTAGCTCTGTGACAAATGTGTGTAGCTTTCATAGCCCTACTTGCCAGCTACTATCTTCAATTTCTTATACAAATCTTTCTATATCTAGGTTATCACAATCTTAATTTTCTTCTTTCCTCTAGTAACAGACAGCATAGCATAATGAAGTGAGGCCAATCCTAGTTGTCTGACTTTATGGAGGGCTCTTCAAAGTTCTGTATCCAGCATACTTCCTGTGAAAAAGAGAGATGATACTTGCACTACCCACACTTTGTAGGCCAATATAATATTCTTTCTGAATGGCTATTTGTTTTTACATTTGCTATTGGCTTATCTTTTCTCAGTTTAATTAGAATTTGTTAAACAGCTATTATATATACAAAGCATTTTTTCTATACTTTAGAGAGGCACGATTGATGCCTTCATGGATTTTAGAGTCCAATAAATGACTTCGGTATCTGATTCATTCTTAACAACAAAGTTTTTCCTCATTAGATACTGTGATCATATTATGATTTTTCTTTTTAAGTAGTTCTTTTTTACCTTCTGACCTTTTATTTTGAGTATTTGTTAACAGAACACAGCTTATTCAGTTTTTGTTGGTATTTTATTTTCCCCTTGTTCTAATTGTTCCCTTGCAAACATTTCCTCTTTTTTATAATTTTTAGAATTTCCATGATATTCTTTAGGTTTAGGTCCATTTTCTTTTGTACATTTATCAGTTATTCTTTCTTTCTAAAATCCAGTTCAGTATAATACAAAATGTATTAACATACTATATGCTAAGCACTGTGATCTTTCCTTCATTGACTGACTGAAATTCTACTCCTTTAACAATATGTAGAAAAGCCTCATACCTATACACTTTACTTCACAATCTCAATAACCGATCCTTTCATTCTAATTCAAATTTCTGTCTGTCCTTTAAGGTCTAAGCACTTTGTCCTCAATGAAATCTTACTGAAATACTCACCGTGACCTGGCAGTGATCTTTCTTTTCTGTAGATTATATTTCACAGGTTTATGTTTTTCTTCATGGTTTTTTTTTGACATTTAAATTTTGTCTCTCCAAATATAAGTTGCTTGAAAACATAATCTGACTCTCTTCTATTTTCTCTTTCCCTTCTTACACACACACACACACACACACACACGCACACACACACACACACACACACACACACAGCATGTTATTGTTGGATATCAGTATTTAAGAAAAAGTGTCTACTTTTACCTCTGTGGTAGAAATGTGAACTAGAATGGAGAGATGGATTGGTGTTTCATTACAGATGTGAAAAGGGTCTATTTTTATCCAGATAATGAAGATCACAGTGCTTGGCATATATTAAGGAAGTGCTCAAGCTATTATATATGTGTATGTACATATATGTGACTATTTGAATGTATTGACAGGCATGTATGTGTATGGCTATGCATATATATTGATGTGTATATACCCTCATATTGGTACATGTATATGTATACTCGCACAGATACAATCATAACAAACATGAATTTATATACATATATTTGAATACTTACCATAAGATTAAAAAATCATTCCTTTATTTCTGACATGGAAATATGATAAATTTGGCACTGTATGCCATGTTTCCAGTAATATATGCTAGTAGAATATATGTGTGTGTATATTTCTACCCATCCATAATAAAATACACAGTTCTTTCTCAAGCATACAGAAATGATGATATAGTATTGTAATATGTAGAGCAGTGAGTTCTTTAGCAAGACAGCTCATACCATTTTATAACCTCATTTCCATTTTAGTTGCCAAAGTGATAGATTATGGGAAAACTATAGGCATAGTTTTACTATGTTTTATCGAAGCATTTGGTAAAATACCCAATTATATATTTTATAAGGAATTATTTCCTTCATGAATATCATGAGATATTTTTTTTTAGATTCATTTTTTTAGATGTGGGTTATGTGACAGTATAATGACATATATTTGAAACTGGTTCAAAGCAGAACTCAAAGAGTTGCCATTAATAGTTTATTATCAGTTTAGAAAGATGTCTACAGTGAAGAACCATAGGAATCTGTATTTGGTCTAGTACCATTATCTTTT
This sequence comes from Monodelphis domestica, assembly GCF_027887165.1. Taxonomy (NCBI): domain Eukaryota; kingdom Metazoa; phylum Chordata; class Mammalia; order Didelphimorphia; family Didelphidae; genus Monodelphis; species Monodelphis domestica. The sequence continues at coordinate 620,163,113 of NC_077227.1, forward strand.
TAAACAACAACCTAGAAAATGACATAAATAGTATATTTATCAGATTTGTTGATAAAACCAATCTGGAAGAGAAAATTAACTTATGATAACAGAATAGGGATCCAAAACCACCCTGATGGGCTAGAACATTATACTGAATCTAGTAAAATGAAATTTAATCATGCTAAATGATTTTTCTTTCATTTGTTCAAAAATTAACTTCACCAGTATAAGATGGAGGAGAAATGGCTAGACAGGAATTTGTCAACAAATGATCTGAGACTTTTACTGTACTGCAAGTTTAATATGAGTCACAATTGTGTTGCAGAAGCCAAAATATTTGGGACTGCATTAAGAGAGGTATAATTGGGTGCTACTTAAGTGGCTCATTGGACTAGGAGCCAGACATAGAGAAGCCCTGGGTTCAGTCTGACTTCAGAAATTTCCTAGGTTTCTGACCTGCAAAAATTAAATTTATTTCTCTAATAATGAAAATATTATATTTTGGAGGTTTATTAAATGATCACTAGAAATCAAGGAATAAAGAGGATACAAAATAAAAACCACGAGCCCATGGCTGATTAGCCCATTTATAATCCCCTTGCTTAGTTTACCACCATACTTGCTGCATCATGCAAGAAGAGAGGATGTAGAAGGTGTTACTGCCAGTTAAATACCAATAACATGATCTTGTAAACATGGAGATGCAGAAGAGATTATAGGGAATTCTTGTAAATACCATGGACTTTTGGGGAATGAAGTGTAAGGGTCAAAATCTCCCTTTATACAGACCGTGGGCAAATCACAACACCCATTGCCTAGCCCTTACAGCTCTTCAGTCCTGGAACTAATTCAGAGAATTGATTCTAAGATAAAGGTAAAGATTGTTGTTGTTGTTGTTTTAAAGAGAGGTTTATCTTCCAGAAATAAGGAGCATTTAATTTTGTTGTATGGTATATTTGTCAGAATATTGATTATTGTCTTCGTTTTGGGGAATCCAAATTCATGAAGGATGTGGATAAGTATGGAGTCTCAAGAAAATGGAAGGAAGCTGTTGAAAGTGATGAGGCCCATGCCATCAGTTAAAGGAACTTTGAATTTTTTTGTTCAAAGTAGATTAGATTTCGAAGGGATGTGATTGATAGTCAGTATAACTTGGGTAATGATATAGTAGAGATGGTGAACCTTTTAGAGACTGAGTGCCCAAATTGTGGAGAGAGGGACGGGAGCAGCCCCGTCCTCCTACCCTCTGACTTTCTAGTAGTAAACTTTAGCAAACTTTGTGCTGGGGCAATGGTGGGCAAACCCACAGAGAGGTTGCTGAGTCTCCTCTTCCCCTTCCCCCCACCCCCAAACCATCTGTGCTATCTGTTCACCAATGTAGAGATACAGCAAAGGAGCTGAGAAGCATTCCGTGAGGAAAGAACCAGGAACATATACTATAAAGATAACCTAGAGAGAAGAGAATATCAAGGGAAAGATCATGATCAACAATACTAAAAATGGCAAAGAGGTCAAGAAAGACTGAGCAATGAAGAAAGAACATTATATTTGGCCAGTAAGGGATAAGGTTTAGAGAAAGCACTTTTGATTGAATAATGAGATCAGACACCAGAATATAGAGTTTCAAAAGAGAGTAAGAGAAAATGAAGGAGGCATCATAGTCAATGGCTTTCTCAAGTTTAGCAACTAAAGGGAGCAAAGGTATAAGATAATAGCTAGCATGGAAGGACAGAATAAATGACAAATGTTTCAGGATGAAGAGACATGGGCCTGTTATAGACAGTAGGAAAACAAATAATAGACAAGGAGAAAATGAAGAGTAGTGCTAGAGTGAGTACAATAGAGGAAGTAATCTATTGGAGGACACGTGATAGAATGGGATCACACATAGAAGCATCTGCCTTGGAAAGGATAAGTCCAATTCTTCATGTGAGACAAAGGAAGAAGATAGTCGTCAGGAAGAGTAGGAGAAAAGAAGAACGAGCTAGTGAATAGCCTCATTTTTTTCAGTGAAGTATGCATACCACAAGGTCCTTAGTTGAGAAGGTGATTGTGGCATTGGTGCAATGAGAGGCTAGAGGAGGAGAAAAATGGTATGGAATAGCTGCCATGGTTAGTAAAATAGTGAATTGGTTAGGGATATATAAAAGTACTGCCAGAGACTTTTGGCAGCATCATGGGCGACTGAGCAGCCCTCTCTAGGACAGCACTGCTCACCCTAATCAAGGGAGGGGACTAGAAAAGGTGTCCCAAACATTGCCTGCCCGACAAACACCCGGTCAGCACATCACGGCTGGCAGGTCATCCCTTTAAGAGGTCGAAATCAAAGAAAACAAAACACAAAGAAACTCCTACTAGGAGCATGGAACATCAGAACATTACTTGATAGAGAGAATACCCTAAGACCTGAGAGAAGAACAGCTCTAATCTGCAAAGAACTGGCGCGATATAACATCGATATCGCAGCCCTAAGCAAAACACACTTAACAGAAGAGGGATCACTCATCGAACCCACTACTGGATACACCTTCTTCTGGAAAGGTAGAACCATAAATGAAGACAGAATCCACGGTGTTGGCCTGGCTATCAAGACCAGTTTGCTCAAACAGCTGCCAGACTTGCTTGTGGGTATCAGTGAGAGGCTCATGAAGCCTCTCAGCAAAGACCGGTATGCCACAATCATCAGCGCATATGCCCCAACACTGACCAGCACAGAGGAGACCATCGAGCAGTTCTACTCTGACCTGAGTGCCATCTTGCCCGCAGTGCCCACCAATGACCAGCTGATACTACTGGGAGACTTTAACGCCCGCGTTGGCCAGGACCATTAAAGATGGAAAGGAGTGCTCGGCAAAAACGGAGTGGGCAAAATGAACAACAACGGCCTACTGCTACTTAGCAAATGCTCAGAGTTCGAATTCACCATCACGAACACTGTATTCTCAATGGCGAACAAATATAAAACAATGTGGATGTACTCATGATTAAAGCAGTGGCATCTCATTGACTCCATCATTGTATGCCGGCGAGACATCCAGGATGTACAGATCACCAGAGCCATGAGAGGAGCTGAATGGTGGACAGACCACTGATTGGTTAGAGCAACTCTTCAAATACGCATTGTGCCTCACCATCCAAAACGCGCCCAGACAGTTCGCGCATTTTACAACATGAGTCGTCTTAGAGATCCATCTTATTTGCAAACATTCCAGTCCTGCCTGGACGACAAGCTGTCTGCCAAGGGACCACTCACTGGAAGCCCAATCGAACAATGGAACCAGTTCAGAGACTGGGTGATGGAAACATCAAAGGCAGTCCTAGGCCCTAAACAGCTCAACCACCAGGACTGGTTTGACGAGAACAACACTGCTATTGAAGACCTATTGAGCAAAAAGAAGAAAGCCTTTATAGAATGGCAATATAACCCAAACTCTGCTCCTAAAAAGAACAGATTCAAGTCTCTCCAAGCCACGGCGCAATTTGAGATCAGGAAAATGCAAGACCAATGGTGGGAATAAAAAGGCAGAAGAAATCCAGTGCTTTGCTGATACAAAAACTACAAACAATTTTTCAGTGCCCTCAAGACTGTCTATGGGCCATTAAAACCCACCACCACTCCCTAGCTATCTTCTGATGGTGACTCATAAAAGATAAAAAAGGCATTAGTAACAGGTGGAAAGAACACTTCGTTTAGCTTCTCAACCGACCTTCTTCAGTCGACCAAAGGGCCCTTGACCAGATCCCCCAAAACCGTACCATCGAACAAATTGACATCCCTCCTTCAATAGAGGAAGTCCAAAAAGACATTAAACAAATGAGTACAGGCAAGGCACCTGGTAAAGACGGGATCCCAACCAAGGTGTACAAGGCCTTAAATGGAAAGGTGCTTCAGGCATTCCATATAGTGCTGACCAGCATATGGGAAGAGGAAGACATGCCCGCAGAACTCAGAGATGCCTCCATTGTAGCCCTGTACGAGAACAAAGGTGCATGAGTAGCCTGTGACAACTACAGAGGCATCTCACTACTCTCCACTGCTGGAAAGATTCTCGCCCATGTTATACTCAACAGACTCCTGTCATCTGTCTCAGAGCAGAATCTTCCTGGATCACAATGTGGCTTCTGACCAGATCGCAGCACCATCGACATGGTCTTCGCGGTGAGGCAAATGCAGAAAAAATGCCTTGAGCAGCACCCGAGTCTCTACATTGTCTTTATATACCTGAAGAAGGTGTTCGACACAGTGAACAGGGACGCATTGTGGGTGATCCTCAGCAAGCTCGGCTGCCCAGCAAAATTCGTCAGACTGATCCAGCTCTTTCATGTCGACATGACAGGGGAAGTCCTATCTGGTAGAAAGACTTCTGATTGCTTCAACATCTCCAATGGCGTGAAACAAGGCTGTGTCCTTGCTCCGGTACTATTCAACCTATACTTCACCCAAGTATTACGACATGCTGTGATGGATCTAGACCTAGGTGTCTACATCAAATACCGACTGGATGGCTCACTATTCGACCTTTGCCGCCTGACTGCAAAAACAAAGACAACAGAGAGACTCATCCTGGAAGCTCTCTTCGCAGATGACTGTGCTCTCATGGCCCACCAAGAAAATCATCTCCAAACCATTGTGGACAGGTTCTCTACCGCAACAAAACTGTTTGGCCTGACTATCAGCCTCAGCAAAACAGAGGTGCTGTTCCAACCTGCACCAGGGAGGCCAACGAACCAGCTGTGCATTACAATCAATGGCACGCAGCTTTGCAATGTCAACACTTTCAAGTACCTGGGCAGCACCATCACCAAAGACGGGTCCCTAGACTATGAGATCAATGCCAGGATCCAAAAGGCCAGCCAGGCACTCGGGCAGCTGCGCTCCAAAGTCCTCCAACACAGCGGTGTAAGCATTGCGACGAAGCTCAAAGTGTATAACACAGTGGTCCTCAGTTCGCTCCTGTACGGTTGTGATACATAGACACTGTACCGGAAGCACATGAAGCAGCTGGAGCAATTCCACCAATGTTCTCTCCGATCAATCATGAGGATCCAATGGCAGGACCGAATCACCAACCAGGAAGTCCTCGACAGAGCCAAATCCACCAGCATCGAAGTCATGGTCCTCAAAACCCAGCTACGATGGTCTGGACATGTCAACCGCATGGACCCACAGCAAATACCAAGACAGGTATTCTACGGTGAACTGTCAGCTGGACTCAGGAAACAAGGCCGACCAAAGAAAAGATTCAAGGATCAGCTAAAGTCCAACTTGGAGTGGGCTGGCATTACACCAAAGCAACTAGAACTCGCTGCCTCTGACAGAAGCAGCTGGCGAACCCATATTAACCATGCCGCCGCCACCTTTGAAGATGAATGATGTCGATGTCTTGCCGCTGCGTGTAAACACCGACACCGGGCCACAACCGCACCTCCCGTAACAACTGGCGTCCCATGCCCCATGTGCCACAAACTCTGCGCCTCAGCCTTTGGACTTCAAAACCTCATGAGGTTACATCAATAGATGATAATGCACAAAGACAATCGTCATTCTCTGTCACCGAGAGACTACTACCATTTCCTTCTTACAGTGAGTGCCTGTTTGAGATTATCCAACCTAAATTTGTTGTGAAATCAGACAGCAAAGTTACATTATTTTCTATAATTCTTACTAGCATTACCTGACTAGGAATAAAGCTACTGCAGTGTAAGGGACAGAGTAGAATTTAATTAGTTCATTGAGGAGTTAAAATAAAGAAGAAAGGAGATTCTATCTAGGGGCAGAGTGATGATCTGGTGAAGAACTACAAAATGGAAGAATTGAACATCTCAGGATGTTCATCTTCATCTGAGGATGAAGAAGACTTTCTAGCAGAAGGGAAAATTAAACTATAAAACAGTATGACCAAATATAAGAATTTCAGAGCTAATTAAAATGGAAGTGGAATAATTTTAGGTGATGGAAAGATCAAGAGTATTATCTTTGAGTTGAGAAATGAATCCTTCCACTGATGTTTATCGTTCCTGTAACCTTAGGAAAGGCACTTAGTTTCCCTAGCCTTCAGTTTCTCTTTTGAAAAGTTAGAAAATTTTATTCTTTAGACTAATTTGCAAATGTGCCCAAAGGGATTTAATTTGTTCACACTGCCTTGAACCTGTAATACCATTACTAGATCTGTACCCTACAGAGATAAAAGGAAAAGGATCTATATGTACAAAAATATTTATAATAGTTCCTTTTGTGATGGCAAGAATTAGAAATTGAGCAGATGCAGATTAATTCAGCTATGGCCAAAATAAGTTATGGTATATGATTGTGCTGCAATATCATTGTGGTATTAGATATAATGAGCAGGATGGCTTTAGAAAAAACTAGAAAGACTTATCTGAACTGATGCAAAGTGAAGTGAGAAGAAGCAGAACATTGTATATAATAACAGAAATATTGTACAGTGATCTAAAGTGAATGACAACTACACTCAGCAATACAAATAACCTAAGAAAATTCCAAAATACTTATGATGAATAATACTAACCATCTCCAGAGAAAGAAGTGGTGAAGTCTGAAGGCAGAGTGAAAAAATACATTTTTCACTTCCTTTTTCATTCTTGTTTGTGTGGTCTGTTTTCTTTTGCAACATGGTTAATGTGGAAATATTTTGCACATATATAATCTATCAAATTGCTTCCATTCACAATGAGACCAGGGGGAGAGTATATAGAACTCAATATATTAAAAAAAGTGAATGTCAAAATTTTTTGTCTGCATGTGATTGAGAAATATATAATTTAAATGTGAAAAAAATATGGTTTGAATAGATGACTTTTTCAATGTGTTATTGCTGTGATGATAATGATAGTTAATATTTATATAGCACTTCATATGTGTCAGGCACTGTGCTATAGGCCTTAAAATTATCTATTTGATCTTCACAATATCCCTGGGAGCTATGATTGTTTTCATTTTATCCACGAGGAAACTAAGGCAAAGAGAGGTTAAGTCACTCTACTAGTAACTGTCTGAATCCATATTTCATTTCAGGTCTTCCTGACTCCAGGACCAGTCCTCTGTGCAGTAAGAAACCACCTTGGTGCCCTATTTAGATAATTATTTTATGAGTTTTTGACTCTATAAGAATTCTGAAGTTCTTTACATTCATGATATTATTTGATTCCCACAACTACCATGTAATCTAGGTATTATTATTCTTGTTTTACAAATGAGTGAGACTGACAATTTTAATGACTAGTTGAATGACTTTGACTCACAGCCAATTAGTAGCATTTCTGGGACATGACCTGCAGTATGTTATGAATCCAGGCCTAGTGTCTTTTTTTATTTTCCCTAAAGTCTTTTCTACTACACTAGAGTTCTGTTAATAAATAAACATTCATTAAGGACCTACTATATGCCTGGTAATATACTAAGCACTGAAAATACAAAGAAAGGCAAAGAAGTGTTCCTGCTCTAAAGAAGCTTATACTGTTATTGGGGGAGAAGGAGGAGGACACATGAAAACAACTGTATAAAACAGGGACTTATACAGGATAAAATGGAGATAGTTTCAGAGAGAAAGAATTAGAATTATGGGGGACTGGGAAATGTTTCCTGTTAAAGTATGGGTTTCAAATGGTACTTGAAGGAAGCCAGAAAAGCCAGAAGTTGGAGATGAGGAGTCAGAACATAACAGGCATAAGGGAACAGTGATTTGATTTTTGTTTTAGTTTAAGTGAAGTCGTTTGAAATGGAAACTATAGAGCTCTGACAGAAAGCCAGGGCAGTGATGCAAGGGAATAAAGAAAAAGCCTATTCATAAACACAATTTGGATTTTTTTAGTTTGTTAAGAATACTGAAATATCTTTTTTTTTGTAAATTCAAACAACTTTATTTAATAAATTAATTTAGAATCTTTTTCCATGGTTACAAGATTTATGTTCTTTCCCTCCCTTTCCCATAGCCCCCTTCCATAGCCAACATGCAATTCCCCTGGGTTTTACTACATGTATCATTCATCCACATCTATTTCCATATTATTGATATTTGCTCTAGGGTGATAGTTCAGAGTCTACACCCCCAATTATATCCCCATCATCCCATGTGATCAAGCAGCTGTTTTTCTTCTGTGTTTCTATTCCCACAGTTCTCTGAATATGGATAGCATTCTTTCTCATAAGTGCCTGAAAACTGTCCTGGATCATAGCATTGTTGTTAGTAGAGCAGTTCATTACATTCGATTGTACCACAATGTATCAGTCTCTGTGTATAATGTTCTCCTGGTTCTGCTCCTTTCATTCTGCATCAATTCCTAGAGGTTGTTCCAGTTCTCATGGAAATCCTCCAGTTCATTATTCATTTGAGCACAATAGTATTCCATCACCAACATATACCACAATTTTGTTCAGCCATTCCCCAATCTAAGGGCATCTCCTCATTTTCCATTTTTTTTTTTGTTACCACAAAGAGCACAGCAATGAATATTCTTGTACAGGTCTTTTTCCTTATTTTCTCTTTGCAGTACAAACCCAGCAGTGCTATGGCTGTATCAAAAGACAGACAGTCGTTAATGCCCTTTGGGCATAGTTCCAAATTGCCTTCCAGAATGGTGGAATCAGTTTACAACTCCACCAGCAGTGCATTAATGTCCCAATTTTGCCACATCCCCTCCAACATTTATTACTTTCCTTTGCTCTTATGTTAGCCAATCTGATAAGTGTGTGGTGGTATCTCAGAGATGTTTTGATTTGCATTTCTCTGATTATAATATATTGAGGACACTTTTTCATGTTTTGATTTCTTCATGTGAAAATTGCCTATTCATGTCCCTTGCCCATTTATTAATTTGGGAATGGTTTGATTTTTTGTACAATTGATTTAACCCCTTATAAATTGGGAAGTCACTCTCTCGCTCCCCAAACCCTCAATTCATCTTATTTAGATTAGGGAAATCATTCTCCCTCTTACCTCAGTTTCCCATCCTGTTATCCCAATAAACCCTTTGACTGAGAAAGCAACTGGAGTATCTTTATAGTTCACTCAGGAGGGAGGGAAGAAGCAAAGGCTTCAAGAAGATTTGGGAGGTGAGGGAGGCAAAAGGGAAAGGTTGGTTAAGGGAGGGAGGGAGGAAGGAGGTTAGGAAATAGATTGAAGAATCAGCTATCAGTAGGAATCAGCAGGGAAACCGCAGGGCAAACCCCAGAATAAACCCCAGGGAATTCCTTTATAAGTAGTCCCCTGTGTACCAGCATCTCTGTGTGGTGGCACCCCCCAGCATTTCTCTGTTCTACCTCCATTACAAATAAGCAGCATCAGGTTCCTGTAGCTAGCTTTTTCTTGTCAAAGCCAGAGAACAACAGTCATTGCAAGAAGAAACAGTTCACCTCAGTTTACATTCTCTATTTCAAGCAGTAATAGTTTGTCTTGGAAAGTAGATTCCCTAGTATTTTATATTCTCTAAAGTTCATTTTCAATGGAATTTCTTTTTCTATCTCTTGCTGCTGAGTTTTTTGTTGGCAATATACTGAAATGCCTGATTTATGTAGATTTTTTTATATCCTGAAACTTTTCTGAAGTTGTTAATTATTTCAATTAATTTTTGGTTGATTCTATAGGATTCTCTAATTCTACTATCATATCATCTGCTAAAAGTGATAGATTTTTTGATAGATTTGCTTCTTTGTTGCTTATTCTAATTTCTTCAATTTCATTTTCATCTCTTAACTCCTACAGTTCGCATTTCTTGTACAATATTATTGACCAATAGTGATTATAATGGACATCTATGTTTCACCTCTGATCTTATTAGGAAGGGTTTCTAGATTATTTACCAATAATGCTTGCTGATCAGATTTTAGATAGATATGACATAATTTTAATGAAAGCTCCATTTTTTCCTATGGTCTCTCTAGTGTTTTTAATAGGAATGGGTATTATATTTTGTCAAAATCTTTTTCTGCCTCTTTTGAGATAATCATGTGATTTCTATTGGTTTTGTTACTGATAGGATCAATTATGCTATTAGTTTAGTAATGTTGAACTACCCCTGCATTCTTGATATAAATCATAGAGAAGACATTTTTGATACATTGTTGTAATCTTGCTAGTGGTTTATTTGCTTTTTAGTTCGTTTAATTTTGTTTTATTTTAATGAATTCCCTTTATTCCTGAAAAACACATAAATAGTTTTATTTTTAGATTGAGGTTATTTAATCATATAACTTGGGAAAAACTCTGGATCTAAATAATGACTAATATATTTATTAGTACTCTTCATATATCGGCCTTTCAAAATACCTCTAATTTAATAATTATTGTCTCTCAAAGTGATGTCTTATTTTCAATACCTTTTGCACCATCAGTGGAAGATTAGTATGAATGGAATATAATTTTAATACTTATATTTTTTATCACTATTATTTAAATAGTAGAAATTGAAATCTCATCTTTGGAGTTTGCTGAGTTATATAGTCTTGCATTATACTAAAAATGTACTTTCCTTTCTTTACTCTGTAATAGTTCTTTTAATTTTACTTTTCATTTGTTTCCCTCATAATCTATGCCAAATGTTATGAAGATGCCTTTGGTAATGAAAAATATGGGGTTTAAATATATATATATATATATATATATATATATATATATATATATATATATATGTATAATGTTTTTGAAATGATCACAGTGGTTCAGTGGGCGAGATTTCAAGGAGGTCCATCCATTTTTACCAGGCTCTCAAAATTAGGAACACAATTTCACCCTTAGCCAAGGAAGCCCTTGGGAATATAGTTTGTGGCTTATTGTTTAAAACTAAACCTAAGGTAGTAAATCAGAGTGTTTTGATGGTATAATCTTGACAGCATATAAAGGGTAATAAGTGATCCTTAAGAACTGATCAAAGGAAATCATTCTGTTTGTTTTTTATACATTGGTTTTTATGTCCTTTAATCTTGTGGTGTTTCCAATTCCATTCTGAACTCAGTAATGCACACTTAGTCTCTCACTTAAATCTTCTTGGCAGAACTTAATATTGTCATTGCCAGACAGACAGTGAGTGGGCCTGTTTCCCTGAGCAATTCATACAAGATTACCCTGTAACAAATAATGGTAGTTATCAGAAAACATGTATCAATCTTGACTGTTTTTCTCTTTTGCAATCAACATTAAAAAAGAGAAAAATTTGAGTGTTAAGAAATGGAAAGAATAGCCACTGCAAAATGACATACTTCTCAATTTTTTATAGGTTCACCTTTCCTAGCCAGTGAAGAAGGTGTACTTGGAGGGGTGATAGTTCTTCGATCTTGCAGATGTTCTGCAGAACCTGATGCCTCACAAGACAAACAGACACTTCTAGGTGAGTTTATAATATTTTTAAAGTGTATATACATACACACACATGTGCACACATAAAAAATGAGAAGAAAGTTTTATTTTTAAAAATTAGTCTTTCTATAAGGAAAAGATCACACTAATACAGTGAGGACACTTGAAGACGAATAAAACTCTGTCCAGATAATATGAACACTGGTAAATACCTGTCCTGTATTGTAAGATAATTAATTACAAAAGAGTCTCAAAATAAGGGTTTAATTGAACAGATATTAAGTAGGTTCTTAAATTATTAGACTCATGACGTAAAACTACTTCAATGGGTCAGAAACTTAAATTATTTTTGCACAATATTTTATCATGTACATTGTCTCATGTTAAGAACTTAATTATATCGATGGACTTATCTGAGGAAAAATCTACCAATCAAGAAAGACATAGTAATTACATAAAATAATTACATAATTGTAGGAATTATTGCTAAAATTTAAAAGTCAATAAACCGTATTTTTTAAAATTCAGGGGCTTTTTAAAATTTTATTTGGGCATATCACCTTCATACCTTTAAACAGCTGTCACTTTTAGAAATAAAAGAAGATTCTGATCTTAAAAAGTAAAGGATTGGTACTCATTTATATTTTGAAAATATATTCCTCTCCACTTACATTTGCCTAAAAGTAAGCATATACATTTTAGAGAGCAAATTATAAGCTCCAAGAGGATATGAGTTGTTAATTCATGTATCTTCTCTTACTACTACTATAGAATTATATTATATATATAACATATATATTATACTATATTATACTCTTACAACTACTATGCTCTATTATATTTAAAAGTTCTTAATGTTAAGTTGAATTAAATTGTATCATATTGCTCAGTGTGTTCAGTACACTGAACATTTTGCCTATTAAGGCAAATCATTTGACCCTGTTAACCTGACCATTACAATAGAAATGACATTTGTAGTTGACCTTGGCCATACAGTTGTTTAGAAGAATAAAAATAATAATATCTTGTATTTATGTAGTATTATTTTGTATTTACTAAAAATAATTTAATTACTTTTTCTCCATCAAATAGAATGTACTTACATGTAAGATCATTATCCTTCATTAAGTACATATTTTGGTGAGCTGGGAAGCAATTTTCTTAATGTATTTGGTGTTCACTTCATTCCCAGTTGTCCAACAATAGTAATGATTGGATGAGTTAATGACAAAAGTTAAAAAAAGAAACAGAGCAAAAATGAGAAATTGAATGTCACTCCATAACAAGCCAGAAAATTCACAGAATTTCCTTAGGATGATTGTTATTACTCAATTACCCATAAGGAAATAAAATATTAGATATTTATTCCAGTCTTGTATCTACATTAAAATTGATTCTGAGAATTCATTTATTCATCTTTAGTTATATGGTTGAACAGTGTCCTGATCATCCAGTTTAGTGTAGGACGAAGAAAGGAGAGTATGTGCTAGAAATTTGCATGACTTTTGGAACTTCACTATTTGTTTTTTAGTAAGCATTGTATAGGGATTTAGTGTTATAAAAAGTCCTATGGACTCTCTAGTTCAGTTTATTCATTTTGCAGATTAAGAAATTGAAACCCAGAAGGGATTGAAATCTGTCCAAATTCACACAGACAGTAGGCAAAAGAAGAGATTTGAATTCTAGTCCTAAGCTCACATTCAATAGATAACTTTCTCCATTGTATCACTCTATTTCTTCTGCTTTTGTGTGACTGATTCCCCTAAAAGATATTAACAGTATTATTATTTTTATTTTAAGATGATGAAACTGAAGCTCATAGATGCAACCTGCCCATGGCCACCCAGCATCAGAGCCACAACTCAGACCCCAACATAGTCTCACTCTTAATGATGTTAGTGCTTTTTCAAGTATGTCCTACCCTTTCTTGACACCATTTTAAACTCCTGTATAGTTTTTCTACGTAAATGCATGCAACAAAATACTTTTTCAATTTCAATACTTTGTGTAGTCACGTACTTCTGAAAGTTTTAGATAGGGTAGCACTTTCTACTTTAAAATAGACTGAAAATTTTTTAAATTAATTTTTGACACATCTTATGAAATCATTGCTTTATACATGGCAAAGTAGATTACTCAATATCAGAGGAAGTCAAGAACTAAGTGCAGTTTATATTTTTCTTTCTGTTTCTGCATTTTTGTGCTACTCATGTCAGTAATCACACTTTGGATGGCTCATCTTTTCTATTATCCAACAAATATCATTTATTCTAGGACTTGTAATTTACATGCTCATTACTGTTATCCCTTCACATTCTAGGTTTGTTAGACCTAAGGTTGTTTGTTTTGGCATTATCTATTAATCACTTCATCCTTTAAGTCAATCTCGCTGTGTCTCTCTTATTTCACTCTTTATGTCTCTGGCTATCTTTAACTTTCCTTTTTTTTCTCCCCCTCTTCCCCTCCCCCTACAATCATTGAGTAGGTCACATCTTGGGCCCCCTACCCTTTAATCTCTCATTAGATGAGTTTATCAATGAACATAGACTCAATTATCATTTCTATTTCTATAACTTATCAGGTTTCTGTATCCAGTCCTAGTCTTTCTTGAAATTCAGTTCTGTATCACCAACTGTCTGTTAGATCTTTTTAACTAGATGTTAAACTAGATGTCACAAAGATATCTTAAATTCATTGTGATCAAAATAGAATCTCTGATTTGCACTCATCTCATGGAATTCCCTATTTCTTCTTCTTTTTTTAAACCCTCATCTTCTGACTTAGAACCAATGCTGTGTATTGGTTCTAAGGCAAAAGAGTGGTAAGGTTTAGGCAATGGGGGTCAAGTGACTTGCACAGGGTCACACAGCTAGGAAGTGTCTGAAGTCAGATTTGAACCCAGGACCTCTTGTCTCTGGGCCTGGCTCTTAATCCACAGAGCCACCAACTTTCTTTTGAGGGAATTGGTATCCTTCCTATCAACAGAATCACAAACTTGGCATCTTCTTGATTTCCATCCACATATAAGGTTGCCAAATATTGTTTTTATTTCCATATATCTCTTGTATACATGTCCTTTCAACCCAGTGATACTTAATGCATCAATTATTATCTTCTATCTAGTTGTAATTAGCCTCTTGATCTCTATTTCTCAAGTTCTTTTTTCTCCCACTCTAGCCCATATTACAGAGATAGCAAAGTAATTTTCCTACAGTTAGAGGTTTAACCATATCATCTTGCCCCAAATTCCGTAAAGCAGTGGTTCCTTGTTACTATTAGGATGAGTTACCAACCTTTATATTTGCCATTTCAAGTCTATGTACCTTGACTTATTCCTAGTTTTCCAGCCTTTTTACCCTTTACTACAAAAGATCATTCAATCATATATATCTTGCCTTTCTTCACACACAACATTCTATTTTTCATCTCCATGCCTCTGCACTGGCTGTCCCCATGTCTGGAATGCTCTGTTTTCTTACACCTTTTTCTTAGAACCATTGTCACCTTCAAAAATAAATTCAAGCAGTACTTTCTGCATGGAGTCTTTCCTGGATCCCTGAGGTTCTTGCACTTTTCACCCAAAATCACTTTGTAATTGTTTTCAAAAGAATTTGAAGTTCCAGATTCTCTCCCTTCCTCCATGCTTCCTTCACTAATTGAGAAGGTAAGGAATATGATATCCTATACCCCCCCAACCCCCATGCAGAATATGTGTTTGCATTAGCCACATTGCAAAAAAAAAAGAAGCTAGAAAAATAGAGTAGAAAATATATGCTTCAGACTGCACTCAGAGTTTATTACTTTTTCTCTTGAGTTAGGTAGCATTTTTCATTATTTGGAATTTTTGGTGATCATTATATCGACTGGATTTGTTATGGCTTGACAGTTGATTATTATTACAGTGTTGCTGTCATTTTGTATAAGGTAGTCCCATTGTGCTCATATCACTTTGCAATAGCTAATATGTCTTGGATTTTACAAAAGCCATTCCCCTCATCATTTCTTTTAGTCTAATAGTATTCTATCATAATCATATCATAATCATGTATGACATCTTGTTTAACCATTCCTCAATTGATGATTTCTCATCTCCTCACTCCCCCAACTCCTCTTTCTCCTCTTCTCTTCTCTCTGTTAGCATTCCCACTCACTCTCCTCAAGGAATGCTTTTCTTTCTCCTTTACCTTATCCAATATTCAGAAGATTTTTTTACTTGCATTCACCTTTTGTCATGAAATGACTTCTCTTATTCATACATTTAAGTTTGTGGGAGTGGAATGGAGTGTTGCATATTTGAAGGATTAGAGGCACCTTAAAGATTGATCCTGGAATTTGTTGACAAGTTGTCAAGAGGTGATATCAACTGTGAAGCAAAAAGGAACAGGGAGTTTATCTAGAGATGACCACAGAAAGGATGTACTGCATCTTTTTTCCTGAGATTGTATGATAGCAAACCATTTGGCAGCACAAGGCAAAGAAGTCATAAATTAGAACAGGATTATTTAGCTCCAGAAACTGTCAGACATTTATAGAGAGACTGAAGATGTAACAGGATAAGAGGTTCTTACCTTCTTTAACATTTCAATCCTAGTCAGTTCTATGAACTGGTTTTATGTTGGATCATTTCCTTTAGCTGCTAATAAAATCCTTTTGAAAACTCCATCTTCATTTCCACAGTTTGAACATATGTCAAATGCCTACTATGCACAAGGCTTTGGGCCAAGCACAGAAAGAGACAGATTTTAAAACGATACAATCCTTGTATTCCAGAACCATAATTGCATTTTACTTGTATGATCTTCATGGCTTGTCAAAAGGTGCCCACACCAAAGTCAAGAGAATTTGAAAAGGAGTCAGGATCCCGCTAGGCCATACAAGGACTGATGACAGTGGTAAGGAGGCAAAAGGAACTTTATCTTAATAGTTCTAAGGTGCAGGCACTACAGAGATTGAATAAGAGAAAACATCATGAATCAGTTCCCATTCCTGTCTAGGGTGATTTTGTGAAGGCCCAAGAGATTCATATGCTCAACTGATCATTTACAATAGAGTCTTGAGGTCATGAATATTCATCATTATCAGAACCCATATATAAAAACCTGAAATTTAGGTACTCTTTTTAAAAGTTTGGTAATAATTTGTGCAAAATAAGTATATTCAAATCACAATTTAGTCACATGAAGTTTATCTGAATTTAATTATGTAGCAGGAAGGAAGAGAAGAGACAAAAACAGAGAGAAGGATTCCCTTATTATTCCACTCAACATTGTATGGTTTGGAATGAGGAAGAGATGGGAAATGGTAGTTTGCTCTATGAATTTGTTAACCTCAATGTATGATTTTAGAATCAGGACTTTTTCCACCCATACTCTTTATTCTAGTTGGGCTCATGCAAATGACAAATTTGAAGGTTATTGTTATGTTCCTTTTGACTTATGTCCTTTCTTGACTCATTGGGAACTAGAATGAAGGAACAGTTTTGTTGTGGGTGAATACAATCATGCCAATGTGAGAATATTTTTCTTTAATATCTATATTTTGTCAGTTGTCTTTACTCTTTTTGTTTTCCTCTATTTTGAGTACAAAGCCTCTTTTCCTGATCAGTAATTTATATAGAAATATATATATGAAAATATAAATATATTAATATATGAAAAATAAATTTTGCATTCTATTTCCAAAGCAACCATTTGGGACAGATCTATTCTTTGATACAAACTACATTCTTGTAAAAAGATCTTGACCCCTGTCCAGCTAAAATAGTTATAAAGATACTTCATTCTACAATGGCTGATTTTAAAGTTTTAAAGGTTTTAAAGGATAATTTTGAATACTGGATATGTACTTTACATGCTGACTTTTGTAAAGGATAATTTTAGCGTTGTGACCTAAACTATATTAATTATTGGTTGCCATGGATATCCCTAATAATAAAAAAATTTTTTACCCAAGTCAGTCTGGAAATTTATGGTGATTTAATTAACATAGTGGAATGAAATTTACCAAGAAGGGAGAAGGAAAGAGTGTAGGATTTCTCCAGCCTGGTTTGTACTGGGTGGGAAGATTAGAGGCTCTAGAAGGTAAGGTTTTGGAGAGTAAAAGAGGAAGGAATCAGCCTGAACTCCAAGAGGACTTGGCCAGGATGCTTGAACCTGAATTAGCTCAAGACCCAGACAAATAGCTGCCACCACGCCAAGATGTCTGAACGCTTAGCATGCTGTCAGCCAGAGACACCTCTCCAGGAAAAGAGGCCAAAGAGAGGAAGTGACGTGCCCTATATAGACGGTTTTACGTCACTTTCCTGCGTCTCATCTGTACCAATGTTAGCTTAGCTTGACTTAGGACAGCTGAGGGGTCTGTCCATTGTTTCTGCACATGTCTGTTGAAGGCCATCTTCTCAGATACTTAATCCTTGAGTATGGTGCAGACATTCCTAACCTTGTTAAACTAAGTAGGGTGGAGAAATGTAGAGTTCCGAAGACTTGTTTCTGTTAGACCAAGTATCTCCAATGTTACTAATCAGGAAATAGCTAAATCAGATCTTCTAAAGCATGGCCTGAGTAGGGTGGAGTAGTTTTAAAATTCACACTTTAGAATCTAAACTTGCTGACTTTAGAATCCAACCCTGCATGCCCGCATAAAATGTGACTCCTCTATGGATGTTAAATAGTAAAAGAAGCTAGGTTTTTTCCCCCCAGGGTGAACTCGAGCATAAACTAGTTTCAATAATTCTGCTATAGCTGCAGAAGAAAATAATTGTCACTGTATTTCCAATTTGAACTGCCACAGAATATATTATCCTTGTATCCTTTTAAAATAGAAATATTAAGGGAGTTTAGTGCTTGGTAAAGAGTGAAGCAGGGAGGAGGCAGCAAAGTTCAGTAGTAGCTGAAAAGGAGAGCAGAAGACAGGGACTTGCAAATGATCTCATAAATGGACAATTTGGATGTGAACCTTGTTACAACACCCATCTCACAATAATGAAAAGCTGGCAAGTCATGGGTGGAGAATCACTATTTTAAAGCAAAACAAATGCCTGGCCATGGAATGAAACAGCTGAAAAGAATTCATTTTCTCTCAGCTCTTAAGAAAAAAACAATATAATTTTACCTGCTAAAGAACCATTATGTACTTTACATGTGTTTTCCAGGCCCTTACAGATGGGCTTTATTGGTGCCTCTGTACATAGCATGGTTAATAAATATGTAAACAAAAGCACAAAGAGCTTTCCAGAGAAGAAAATAATGAGTTCTCTCTCATTTTAAGCTTGTGATTAGATACATTTAATTAGAGTTCATGAAAATATAATTATATGGGATAAATTCCTAATCTCTCAACATGGCCCCATTTCTTGTCTTATTCACTGCCTCTGTGGAACTGATCAGAGTACAGAACTAACTCCTTTGAAGTGAGCAGGAGCACCATCTTTGGATCAGCCCTTTTGGGGGACAGAGCAAGATGAGAAACAGGCTGCATGGTTTTGCATGGATTGTTGACAGCTAGGAAAAACAAAAGCTGAGAATGTGCAAGTATTAGGGATATAAGGCAATAGGACTCATATTATAAATTCAATGAATCTTTGGCAGTAGCCCTTCTACAAAGACAACATTATTGTTTATTGGAAGCCAGTGAGATAAAAGCAGATTGAAATGTTCCTTGAGTGAAAATCTAGATTAAAAAAAAAAATACTATCAAGTCAGCAAAAAGACTGTACTAAAAAGGGACATTAAATTCTGCTATCTAAACAGTATTCTATATTTTTAATCATTTTATATGATAATATTTTATTAAATTTGAATAATCACGCTATGATATTAAAACTTCCTCTTTTAGAGCGGAGGTCCAAAGTTGTTCCCTGTTGATTTTTTACTTCTTGACATGACTTGAGAAATGCTAAATTCCCATATTATTTTCCACATAATATGAGAAATTCTGAAGTTTATCAATTGCAACTTCAGGCTAGTAATTTTTTCCTTTTTTAGAATAGGAAAAATTGTTTTAATGATTAATTTTTGTTGCTGTTACCAAAGCATGCTGTGGTTTAAAAATAAATAAAAAAAAACTGTTAGGTTGAGTTGATGCTTCCTGGAACATTAAAAAGATAAAAGGTCATTTTACTGTAAGTAAAAATTCCAAACCGCCTTTTGGTTTTACTGGCATTAAAAATTTGGCAAGTATTTATAAACACATGCACTTCAAAGGAGATATATTCTTGTGGCACCCGGCAATATCACTTATTTCCATTACATAGTACACTCTATTTTTAAGCAGTTGTGACTAGGCAATTCAGTTTGCATTTACACCACATTAAAATTTGGCCATTTAATTTTTTTAAATTGAAAACACAGAAACCTTCTCAGAATGTGACTTTTCAATAAGAGTAAACCAGATTTTTAGTCTTTTTGCAAAAAAAGCAGGTTTTTCTTGAAGCAAATAAGAAGTCTGTTTTTCAAATGAAATTAAAGACACCTGTAGGGTAGGAGGGGCCTAGTGACATTGTGGAATAGGGGGCAGTACTTGTTATTTAATTTAAACCACTTTCTTAATGTTAAGATTGACAATATTTCTGTAAGATTGTCTAATATTTTCCCCATTTTAAATATGAAAGTGATACTAGAAGATGAAATAATTTTGCCTCGTTTGTAAAGTGAATTAATAACATAGTATTTTAACTTTGCTATTTTAGAGCTTAGTTCTAGAACTGAGTTCTAGTAGTATCTGTACATATTCATATTCTTTTGGTCTTTTTAAAAACTTAAATTTCATTTTTCCTAGTCTAGGTTTTTAGTTTTAATACTTCTTTACTATTAGCCATCTTCTTATATATGCAGTCAATGGATTTAGAATTGATCCCTATAAAATCTCAGTGCTAGAGCCCATCCTTTGCCTTGTCCTCTGATAAATAGAGAACTGCAATATTGATTTAACTAACAACAATGTTTATTAGGACAATTTTTTAAAATAGGAAAAATTACAGACCCAATTTTCCATATACTGAAAGATGCTATAATCACTGTTTGTGGAGCTGCTGCTCAGGAAATTTTTTGGCAGATGAATAAAATCTAATTGTAACAAATCTTATCACAATGATAAATTCTTTATTTTCAAAAAAATCCGGTCCTCCGCCCATAGCTTACAATGTTAAGCATTTTTCAGTACACTGAAATGAAAATATAGGTAGTCTTTTGTGGCACATATTACATTTTGACCTAGTGCTCAGAAGAACTGTTTGCTTGGTTCTGCCATTTGCTAAATGTATGACCTTGGGTAAGCTATTTGTGGGAGTCTCAATTTTCTCAGCTATAAAAGTTTGCCTCATCTACCTCACAAGATTTTTGGTGCCATAAAGTGTGACATAAAATAATATCTAACCAGTATTTGTCTTGTTCATCTTCCTTCCCTTTAAGTCTGTAAATCTATCTAGACCTTGGAGATTCTTTACTTATTTAATGTTTCCCATTTCTAGTTACTTTCAGTCACATTTTACCCTCTATGTCATGTTTTACCTCCTAAGTAAAACCTTTTCTAATTCTCACAAATGCTTGTTTTCTCCCACATCCTTATCGGACTCCATCACCTTCCGACTTTCTCCCTCCACCATTTTTTCCTCTTCTAAATGTTTTTGCATTATTTGTCTACTGGTATCCACTAAGTAGAATTCCACCTCTTTCGGGTCAGGAATTATTTTTTTTTCTTCTCTGCATCCCCAATCCCCACAAGTTTGTTGAATCAAACTGAATTGGCAGTAATGAATTTTATGTGAATTCCATGGCAGTATATTGTTATAAAAGTAGTGATGAAGAAGCACAATGAGTATAGCACTGCTTCATGCTTTTTTCTAGAGGCCTTTACAGTTAAATTGATAATAATTATCTTAGGGCAGCTGGGTAGCATGGTAGATAGAGCTCCAGGTCTAGAGTCAGGAGGATTTGGGTTCAACTCTGACTTCAGACAATTCCTATCTATGTGACCCTAGGCAAGTCACTTACAGCCTAGTCTTTGCCATTCTTTTGTCTTAGAATTGTTACTAAAACAGAAGGTAAGGGTTTAAAAAATAGTGTTATTATCTCTCAGATTTATGTAGTACTTTAAAGTTTGCAAAATACTTTACAAATATCTCATTTGATCCTTACAATAACCCTGAGAGGTAGATAATATTTCATTTTACATATGAAGAAACTGAGACGAAGATTAAGTGACTTACTATGGGTCACTCATTCAAATAGCTCTGAGAAAAACTGTAAGAGGATAATTTAAAAATTCACATTTTTCATTTTTAACATTTAAAAATGAATTTAATTTTTTAATTAAATAAACAACAATTTTAACACAATGCCAAAGAGCATAGAGTATACTGTGACTGAGGGGCTTCAGTTGTCAGGCAAAACACAATGGGTTTAAATGGTCAAGGGATTCTGTTCTGAGAATTGTTAATATTTGGAAGACAGACTTTTTGCAAAAATCAGATTTCCTCTATCTGGGTAGACTACAGAATTTATTTGGATGTAGAATATTTTGTTATAGCCTTGGTTAAGGAAATTTTGCTTGCTTGATCTTAATTTAAGACAACTTATTGGGAGATTTTTTGTTTAGAAGAAAGATGCAGGGAGAAAGCAATGTGAATAGTAGTTAACTAGAACATAAGTTAAGGAAGTTGCAATTTGAATGCCACTAGAAGGTGAACCCTAATACTTGGGTTGAGAACTATCATACATAGTATGTTGTCAGTACAACTTAGATAGAACTCCTCTCAGAAGGAATACCCTGAGGGGTTAATACAGTAGTAGTCTGAAAGCAGTTAATGTAATTTTAACAATTTTGCAAGGAAACTGGCCTGTAACATTATGTACAAATCATTCTAATTTTCCTCCCAGAACCCATTACCCTGTCATCTCAGTAGAACACATGTTTTACACATCTCTATAACACAGTTTATGTCACTGTAACCATATATTGACACTACTCCTTGCCTAATATCATAACCATCTGACAGGAAACATTATGATGTCAATTAATGGATAAATATACATATATATATATAAAGAGTTTACTTTCATTTTTAACATAAATGAGTATTAAAAGATATTTGAACAATTTTTATTTTTTAAAAAATTATCTTGATGTTGCCAAGTGACAAGTTTTCCTATAATTTAAAGATTACATATTCAATTTATATTATACCTTAGTATTGGTGTTTTACAAATGTTAGTGTAATTATGAATGTTCCAGTCATCACAATGAAAATAACGTATTAGTGTTATCTATTGAATTAATTATATTTGCTACCACTGTAATAAAATTTTCCATATTTTTGGTGAACATGGGAAATTCTTGCACATTCACTAGTCAAAGTTTTAGGCTCAGAGGAACACTTTAAATGTAAAGGATGCTTCTCTTCTTATTAACATTCTGAATTTTAATTAATATTGAAATTCAAACAAGAAGTCATTATTGTTTTCCCTTTGAGAAAAAATTACCAGTACTAAAAATAACTAACATTTATGTAGCATTTATTAGTTCCCAATACCATTTTAGACAATTTGTAATTATTGACTCATTTGATTTTTACAACATTGGGAAGTAGGCACTATTATTACCCTCATTTTACATATGAGGAAACTGAGGCAAATAGGGGTTAAATCACTTGCCCAAAGTCACATACCTAATGAGTGTCCAAGGTCAAATTTGAACTCAGGTTTTCCTGATTCTATTTTCAGTGCTCTATCCAAGATGCCGTCTAGCTGCTGAATGAAAGTTTACTCTTCAAGTAATACTGAAAATTAAATTTTGCATTCAAAAGGATTCAAACAATATTATTATTTCATTTCTAAAAATGTAGTCTTTAATACCACTATTGATTTCCTAGTTCTAGTGGGAAATATTGCCAAGGGCAAGTTTTTTGGGTGAAAGATTTCATTCTGACAGTAAATTATTTTGGGTTGTGACTATTCTGAACAATAATCCAAGCCATTTAAAAAAATCTAGTAGGTGTCATTTTCTGATAGAAACTGTAAATTAGTACTTGTATAAGATGAAAAATTAATCATGTAAGTGTATTGATTCCTTTAAAAAGGGCAAATAAATATATGAATATGTATAAACTTTTGAAATTTGGATTATGTTGATTCAGAATCTGTGATAATTTGAACATGGTCTCTAGTTAGAGATTTGCCTTTTCTTAATTGGAATGGTAGAGTTAAAAATATTTGGGATAATCTAAGATTTGTTTAGGTAACTATGAAGCATACATTTATAAATAAAAACTGAATTGTAACTTGCTTGCTTATTTTCTCATTAAAGAAAGTACTTGAAAGACTTCTATTAAAATAATTCATTTTTATTTAATTTTCTGTCTATTCTAAAAGTAATAGTGTATTTCTTTAAAAACATTTCACAATTCAAACTTTCCTTTAGTTGACAACCTTTCTTCCTCGTTATTCTTAATAACTGAGTATAACTTAATAATTAATAATTCTTTTCTGAGTATTCTGAGTATTTCTGAGTAATTCTGAGTATAACTTAATAATTAATAATTCTTAATAACTGAGTATAACTATGTTTTATTAAGATTATTTTAATGAAGCAGTACTAAAAGAATATTCCTTCACACCTTATGGGTAAACAGAATCCTTGATGACTGGAGTAATATTGATTTTTTTTGTAAATTGACTTGCATTTTAAACTACCAAGGTGTCTCGATACTTTAAAGAATCTTATGGATTTTCTGCAAAGCAAAAAAGAATCATCTTTTCTTTTTTATTTTTCCAAGATGACTTATCGATGATTATCATTTATTATTTGGGAACAAGGATCAAGATAGATTTGAAGAAATGCCAGTTTTGTATGCAAATACAATTGCATTGTCATGATGGGGAGGGAAATTCTGTAAGACTTGAGGAGTCCCTTCACTGTTCGGAGATTTAGGATACCCCAGACTTTGTTCTGGATTTCAGGATCTTTCAAGTTTAAAGCAGATGTGTATAGAAGAAAAACCATCTGTAAAAACTTGCTTGTTTGACTTGCGTGATGGTGTTTTCTTACAGCCTTTAGTTGAGAGTCTGCTGAGCAGATTGGCAGATTGGGTGATTAATTAATTATGAGGAAGTAAACCACATAGTTAAAGAAAACTCTTTTTTTCTCCTGGTTTTTCCTTCCACAGATGTCTGGCAAAGGCTTCAAAATCTTAGAATCACTGATCCTAAAGTTGTGTCTGAATTCAAACACTTGTCTTCAGGCTTAATTGGCTGATAGATATAAACAGACTGATGGTCAAGTGTTCATAGACTTCAATGTTGAGTAATGCATTTTGATCATCATAAACTTCTGACATTTTTTTAAAGACAGGTGTAGAGACATTTTCTTTAAAGGATTATTAGTTTACTTTTAAAAAACACTGGTGTGTTACTATATTCATAGGCAATAGAAAATTATTTTTTAAAGAAACTATATTAAATAACATATTTACTCAATCGTATACTTATAGGGCTTTACAAAAAACACTGCAGGTTTTAAACAGAAGAGCTTTTATTTCTTATGTAATAATCATAAATTTTGACAAGGAATAAATTTTTGTTCCACAATTATTGGTATTTCATAGCCTTATATTAAATTGTTCTTGACATTTATACATAGTTTAAAGTAAGTTACAAATGTAGAATATTAATAGTTATGGAAATGTTATCTTTAATCCTATTATTAAAAAGCAAAGATTTATTTTTAACTCTTTTATTAAGATGCAAATTTTTTTCCATGCTCATATTGAATGCATTTATTTGTGTTTTCCCCTGATAGTGGAATTTCTATGGAGTCATACAACTGAGAGCATGTGTGTTGGATATATGTCTGCTCAGGATGGCAAAGCCAAGGTAAGGCATAGAATCTGCTCTGTAACCTCCAAAATGAAGAAACATTAAAATTATATAATAAGCTGACTTGATTCAAGTACATTCCTTTTGTGCTTCACTTTGTAAGTCCTCCTTATGGAATAAGACTATGAAAAAGCTGTGATAACATGGAAGACATGAGATAATCAAAAGAAACACCTGAGGAAATTTAACAGGCCTGACCCAATTTTTGTAAGGTCATATTTAACAACTATTTGTTTAAGCATTGATGGGACAGTATCATTTCTTTGATACCACTTTTCTTTCCTTTCAAACTTTACAAATAGTTTATATTACATAGTTTACAAATAGTTAAATACAAATTTTTAAGGCTCCTGTTTCCTTAAAAACCTTTAAACGTCATTTTGGAAATTTTTTATTTTTATTTGTAATATAAACTTTTAGAAACCATGCTTTTATTATCTTTGTCTTTTATCTCATAGTTATTTACTATTTACCTCTTCCATATTGAACATTTCCTTGTGACTCAAAAAAAAACCCTTTTAAGAATATTTTTGATACAGAGATTTTGGCTGACAGGGAATTTAATAGTCTGAGTTAGTCATCTTTCACTTCTCTGTTACAATGAAGGATATTTCGCTATCTTTTCTCTTATTTTTAGTAGTTTTTCAGTGACTTAATATTCAATTTTTAGTAATTTAAAAAATTTATATTTTTGTAATTTTTGTGCATATTTATGGGTAGTGATAATTTTATTCCTTATAATTTCATTTTTCTTTCCTCATGTGTCTTTGTGTAACTCATTGTATTGTGTGATATTCCTGTGTATTGCAGCACTTCAACAAAGAATTACTGAAATGGATCATTTAGGTTTCTTTTAAATCCTTCCTTAATTTTGAAATTGTTCAGACAAACAAGTCTCAGGAAGCAAATTATGATAAAACTATATCATTAGCTAGTATCAAAAAACACAATTAATTGGATGTTCATGATTAAAAAATGTTTGTTTTATTTATCTTTGTGATTAGCCAGCAAAATTCCTGAGAGTTCAGAATCTATAGATATATAGGTTTAATTTCTCAGTAGACTTATTTCAAAGAGTCAATGCATTTATAAAAAATATTGAGATCTCCACTTCTTTGTCACTAGACATTATATCTTCCTAATATTAGCTATTAATTTAGTCATACTTTTTTTTTGTAGGTTAATCAAAAATTACTTAGTTTCCAAAAAAATAGAAATCTAAATTATCTGGTGCTCAGTTTCAAGATTTGAACTTGAAAATTGTAATTTTCATAATAATTTTCTAAAAATAAATTCATCACATTAATAACAGGTACTATAGTAGAATAGTCATCTTCCTTTATAACTCTCAGTGCCATACAGAAATAAGCCATAAATTTTAATATTTAAAAATTAGATATTGAGCTTTTACTCTGATCAATATGCTGGGCACAGTGACAAATATAAATCTGTCCTCAAGGAATATAATTTTATATAAATCAATTGCTTGCTTTCTTGGAGTCAATTAAAAAAATAGAATTCTTCAGTTGCATTTTTTCAACTTAAAACCCTCAAAATAATTTATAAAACCATTAAAAAATTTTAAAGACCCAAATAGAATATATCTAAGAGCCTTGAAAACATTTGTAGATTTCTAATGCTGAATGTTGAAGTTTCTATCACTTCTTATGTGAGTCCAAACTCAAAATAGCCTTTAGACAAGCAAAAATTTATGGTATTGAATGCAGCATTAAATCCAATTGTGTTGTATACAGTAATATTTATAAAGTCCCTTGTGAGGAAGTGTTCTTGTTATTCCCAGCTGGTTATGGCCAAGAGAGGACTCTTTAATATTTAACATGAAATCTGGCTAGTAAAGAGAGCTAACAGTGCAACATCATGCCCAAAGATGTTTTGCTCAAAGTTGCATCGTTTGACATCTGGTGTATATTGTTTTCATATTGCTGGTAAATTCTCCAGCTGGTAATCTTGATTGGGCTGACAGACACAGCTGCTCCTCTTGCTTCACTTTTAAATTATGTTTTTGACCTTCCTTGAAGAGAGTTAATCCCTCTCCCTTTCTTCCTTCTTTGAGCCTGTGGCTGCAAATGCTTTCCAGAGAAAAACCACAAATGCCTTGGCTGCTGGCTTCTATTGATCAAAAAATCATCTCTTCTGTCATAAAGGCTGGAATTTTATTGTATTGCAAGTAAGACAAAGTTATAGCTGGGAAACTGGGCTCAAAATAGAGAGCAGGGCATAGCAAGGCACAATCGTCTTTTTAAAAAATGAAATATTTGGCATGGTTCCTCTCTTTCTTGACTACTATGAAAACATAATTATGGAATTAGTGAGTACACATTTAGCATGATTAACAGTCTTCAAAACAGTTTTCCACCTATTAGGAGGTTTCTGGTATCAAAATGAGCAAAGCAGTATGATAAGAAAATTATCTTTATCCATAATTTTTTACAAAAGTACTTTCTTTCTGTCCATCACTAATCTTGAATACCACATCCATTCTGAAAGTAGTTCGTTTTAACCAAATTCAAGGATTTGAAATAAAACTTAGCTTGGAATCAGAATCAGAACAGTTAGAAAAAGTTAGATAATAATCAAAAACTTCATTTATTATTCTGAGGAACCATTTTAATTATTAATACTTAATTTCCAAAACAATATAACACATAGAAAGTCCTCCACAATTATATTTCTGTTTAAAATCCTTTATAAACTAGCCCCACCCATATCTTTCCAGTCTTCTTGTAATTCACCCCTCCTCCCCCCCCTCCCCCTTTGATCTAGTGACAAAGATTGCCTTCTTATGCTACAAACAAAACACTGCATCTATCAGCTCCAGGCATTTTCACTAGCTGTTTCTCATGCTTGGAATGCTCTCTCCTCATCTCCACCTGCTGGCTTCCCTGGCTTCTTTCTTTTTTTTTTTAAACCCTTACCTTCCATCTTGGAGTCAATACTGCGTATTGGCTCCAAGGCAGAAGAGTGGTAAGGGCTAGGCAATGGGGGTCAAGTGACTTGCCCAGGGTCACACAGCTGGGAAGTGTCTGAGGCCAGATTTGAACCTAGGACCTTCAGTCTCTAGGGCTGGTTCTCAATCCACTGAGCTACCCAGTGGCGGCCCCCCCCCCCCATCTTCTTTCTAATTCAAACTGAAATTTCATTTTCCACAGAAAGCCTTTCCCCACCCCTATTTAATACTATTGTTTTCCCTCTTTTAATTATTTCTAAACACACACACACATATTTCTTGTTTGTATATGTTTCCTTGTTTTCTCTCTCATTAGACTATGAGTTCTATGAGGACAAGCACTATATTTTACCTCTTTTTTTTTGTATCCCCACTAATTAGCAGTGTCTAGCACATAGTAGGTGGCTAATGAATGAATATTTATTGATTGACTGAGAACTCTCATTTAATCTAACCAATGCTAAAAAAGAAGTCATTTTCACTATAACATGCCCAAGAATGGCAGATTGGGTTCTACATGAAGTCTTTGCAGCTTGTATCCTTGGTCTCAGTTCTGTCTTCTAAGGCCAACCAGAGATCTGATCCTTTTTTCATATTACTCCCCTTTAAATTCTTAATTAAAGCTATCTTATTCCCTTAAGTCTTCCTTGGTGATAGAGAAACATCTGTCATTCTTTAATCCTCATGTAGCAGTGACTCAGAACCCTTCGACTGCTTGTTCATCCTCCTTTGGATACTGTAGTTTAAATTTGGTTCTCAGAATTGAACATAGTGATATTCCAGATGTAGTCTGGCCTTTACAGTGTACAATGGGTCTATCATCTCTTTATTCTTGGAAGTTAATTCCTCTAGACACAGACAAAAAATAGAATTAGTTTTTTGGGGGAGGGGCCTGCCATATTACCCTTCTGACTTATGTTGCATTTGCAGGCCATTGGAGCACATAGATATTTTTTTCTGAAAATCTGCCATCTAACTTTGTTGCACTCATTTTTAACATATAAACCTTTTTGTTTGTTTGTTTGTTTGTTTTAACACTCGTATAAGACCTTATACTTATTCTTCTTGAATTGTTCAGTTATTAGCTTCAGCTCAATCATCTAAATTGGCATGCTTTTTGGGGATTCTGATCCTCTAATAGAATACATTAATATCACTCTGAATTTTGTGTTGTCTGCATTTGAAAAGCATGCAATTGGTGGTTTAATTTAAATCATTATTTAAAATAGTATATATCACAGGACCAAGCACAGACTCATAGAGCATTCCTCCTGCCATGTTGACATTGAATTATTAACAACTCTTTTGAGTCTGACCAATTAGCCAGTTATGAATTAAATGGTATTAATTTCTTTAACAAATGCTTTGCTAACATCTGTGTAAGTTATATCTACAATATCCCTATGATATACCAATTTGGCAGTATTGCCAAAAAAGGAAATAAGATTAATATAGCCTGGCTTGTTCTTGACGAAATCATGCTGACTTTTTGTAATCAGCAGTTTCTTTTCTATATGTTCATTAACTTTTTTTTTAAATGATCTGTTCTGTATTTCTCCCAGGAATTACAGTCAACTTATTAGTCTAAAGTTTGTAGACTCGTCTTCTCTCTTTTTTGAAAATTTACTCTTTTCCAGGCCTATTTTCTTCTATTTTCCACAGTGTTCTAAATATTACTGAAAGTAGATTATCTGTCTGTACCTAATGATGTCGTTCATCTGAGCCAACTTGCTTGAATTCAAGGATAATTTGGTGGTCTTTTACTATCTCCTTACTTGCCCAGGGTATCAAGTCTCTTTTAACCATTTTTGTTTTGTCCTTTTCAATTCAAAGATCATTCTTAGCAGAGAAAAGAGGGGAAAAAGCCTTTGCTACCTTCTTTGACTTGTTAGCATAGACATTGCTAGATATCATGAAAAACTTGTCAGAAGTCATGATAGGCATCTTTATGTAGTACAACTGTGAACCATTGTTACTTAGGAAATGTGTAAACTAAGAACAGGAAAATTTGCTTATATAAGATGTCAAAAATGTTATATTAGATAAAATATCAGGCTAAGAATAAATAGACCAAATTCTTGATCTGCTCTTTATGGATTTCTGGACAAATCATATTAACTTTCCTGGGTTTCATCATTGTAAAATGAGAGGGTTGGCATAGATGACCTATAAATTCATAGCATTCTTTGATTCTGGTTCTTACTCAGTCCAGTGTGGATTAACTTGAAATTATAAATATTTGTATTGTATATAGTACCTCTTTAAATTGTTGTTTGTTTGAGCTTTTTTGGTAAACATTTTTATGGCAGAAAATATTTTCTTTTTAATAAATGTAATCATTGAGGCAAAAGTAAGTTAAATTAATTATTCAGGTCTTGTGAAATGAAGAACTTTGAGTATGGATTAGAGACTATGATCATTGATCTCTCTTAAGGACCTTTCCTTACATAATAGTATTTTAATACTATGATGGTGCCAAATAGTATTAACTTATTATTATCTCAGTGTTCCTTTAAAAAAATATGTTTTGCTTAGTCCCACTTACTATTTAGAGGTCATGTGGCTTTCTCACATTAGGAAATCACAAAATAAAAATCACTGGGTTCCACTACAAATTTATGTTTTCTAATTTCAGTTGAATTCTTTCTTATAATAAGGAAGAACTTTTACTCACTATCTCACTCCCTATCTGTAGTCCCTATCTCACTCCCCTCTGTAGCTATTTAAAACCTTTCTCTTCTCCCTTAAGAGTATTCAATACCATCTTCTTCCTTCCATCCCAGCTAAGGAACCTGGCTCATGTTTTTCTGAGAAAATTGATTTCCATTTCAGGGAGCCTCTTTTTCTCTCCTTCTCTGCATTTCGTATACCATTGACATCAAACCTCACATGCCCCATCCTCTTCTTTATTTCAGTCTGGATATTGAAGTAGCCCTTCTCACCAAAATCCAACCTCTTAATGGTTACCCTTAATTCCAATATCTTCAGTTTTTTCCCAGAGTTTCCTTAAAATTATACCCCTAACATCCAGTTTTTCCTTAGTTGTTCCTTTTCTACTGCCTACAAATGTCCTCAAGTCTTTTACATCCTTTAAAAAAAATCTTCACTAAGTTCTGCCATCCTTTCTAATACCTCTCCTCATTTTCTTAGGCAGATACCTAGATAAGCTACTGATATTCATTGCCTTTGCTTCCAATCATTTCAGTTACTCTTTAGTCTTTTACAGTGTCAAATTTGTCAAATCTAATGGTCTTTTCTCAAGCCTCATCCTTCTTGACCAATTTGATTCATTTGACATGGTTGACCAACTTTTTCTTCAGGATATATTTATATCCTTTAATGTTTTGTGAGATTTTTTTTAGATGGCATTGCTCTCTTAGTTTTCCTCTCTTTTTCTGATCATGTTATTTTGCTCATTTTGTTTTGCTGGATCCTTATTTATGTCCTAGCACTTCACTTTGGAGTAACCCAACATTCTGTCTTTGGTCCCCTTCTCTTCTCTCTCTGTATTCTCTCACTTGGAGACTTAAATGGTTCAGTGGATAGAACTTTGAACTTTGAGTCTGAATTTAAATACCAGCACTTAGGAGCTGTTTGACTCTGATCAAGTCTTTTAACCTTTCTTAGTCTCAGCTTCCTCATCTGTAAAAAAAAGGATAATAATTTTACATACCTGCCATGGTCATTGTAAGGATCAAATGAGAGAAGGTTTGTAAAATACTTTGCTTATCTTTTAAAAGCAAGATATAATGTTTGTTACCTTTATTGTTCATCTTCCTTGCATTTAATTATGACCTCTATGAAGAAGTTTCCAAAATCTGTATTTTCAGTCCTAGTCTCTTTCCTGAGTATGAGTCATGCATGTGAACCTCTTATTAGACATTTCAAACTAGATATCCTGTAGATATTTCAAACTCAACATGTCCAAAGCAGAACTTATTATTTTCCCCTCAAAATATACCCTATTCCCCAACTTCTTGATTTCAAATTAGGGCACTGCCATCTTTCCACCCTTACAAGTTCTCAATTTTGGTGTCATCCTTGACCCTTCACTATCATTTACCACATATATCCAATCTGTTGCCAATTATCATTGTATTGGCTTTAAACAGTATCTTGTATCCATGTCTTTCTTTTCACAAAGTCATCTATTTCAGACCACATTACTGTTTCTTCCCAAACAACTGTCATATTCTAATGATTTGTCTCTCTGACTCAAGTCTCATTTCACTCTTATTTCATCCTTTGTATCATTGACAGAATAATTTCCTAAAGCATAAGTATGACCATTTCACCATCATACTCAATCAACTCTATTGGATTTTTTTTTGTCACTAGGACTAAATAGACTCTTCTTAAGTTGGCATTTAAAGCCCCTTATAATTGGTGCATATTATTCCCCTTCATGTTCCTTGTGGTCCAGCCATAGTGTCCTCCTTGCTGTTACTTATACAGTCAGTCAAGCAGAAAATATTTTCTAAATGTTTCCTATGTTCTAAGCACTGTGCTAATCTCTGGAAATATAAACACAAGGAAAAATAAAGATTCTTGTCCTCAAGGGGCTTACATTCTAATAGGGAAGACAATGTGTAAAAGAATGCTGAATGGGAGAAGTAGGGGGAAGGTACATTACACAGTGGCATATTGGAAAAATGCAAGGGAGTGTAATCTGGTGGGAATTAAAGAAATAGCTGGCCTGGCACTCTCATTAAATGGAAATTCTATGAGGGAGCTGTGCAATCAGAAGGAGAGGTCCTGCCCAGGCAAAGAGAGTACTTTTGAGATGGGAATTCTAGGGCTGAATTGATCTTTCAGAGTGAAGAAATTTCTGAGGCTTGATGGAGAAGTCTAGAGGGCTACTACTGGCTGATAAAGGCAGTCCTTTTTCCAGCCCTGTACTTTTGCACACTTTCCCTAGTCTTTGCTTCTTAGAAGACATGACTCAGCTCAATTACTACCTTCTACATAAGATCTCTCCTGATCCTTTGAGCTACTAGATTTTTTCTCCCCAAAGTCTCCTTGTATCTCTTTTGTATGTTATATACTTAGGTGTGGGCATATTACCTTTTCCTATAGACCATAAATTCTTAGAGATCAGAAGCTATTTCACTCCTATCTTTATACCTCCATTGTTTTAGCACAATGTCTTACACATGTCAGGCACTCAGTAAATGCTTATTGATTGATTAACTGATTAATTAAAGTTGAAAGATTGAGACCTGGGTTCTAATCCCTCTTGCAACAATTCTTGACTATATCCCCCTAGAAAAAATGACTTAACTTCTCTATTTATTGTATTGCAGAGAGTACTAGATATAGAGACAAAAGACTTCATACTACCATTTCTCACTATTTAAGCCATTTAAATGCTTTTTCTTTATTTTTGAAATGAAAAGAATAACATTTGCATGAGTGACCTCCATAGGGCTGTAAATACAAGCTATGTGATTATTATCTATAAGATGGAGACAATTGTCTGTGTAACAGAAGAATAAATCAGAACTCCCATTCAATTCTCAATACCTATATATTTTTTTGTTTTTAGGAAATATTAGTATGGTAGAAGCAGATATATCTGAATTTAAATTGCAGTGCAATATTATGTGACTTTAATGTAGTAACTTCTACTATTTGTTTCCCAGGAAGAAAGGATTAAAAACCAGTTTAAAATAAAGACTAAGTAATTAGAGACAGCACAGATGAGATTTCTGAAGCCATACTATGACTTAACATGCCTAAAACACAGACATAAGGGCAAGATTAATAATATAAAACTTAGTACATGAAATAAGAAATTATCAAAAGAAATGGAAAGAAAAACTAGGAAGAATAGAGAATAGATGATTGGCATATTGCCAAATATAACTTATAAATATGAATCAACTGGAAGAAGAAATGAAGGACATCCCAGGGAACGATGGGGAAGGAAGAACACATTTGTGGTTTTGGGGTCAGATTTTAAGCCTACAGTTCATTCTTATATGATGATAATTCAGGGACCTTTCAGAATATCTTATGCCTTAGTAGAGCACCATCTCATTATTGCCTCAAGATGTGTTTTGATGAAGTCTGGGTTTTGCTTACAAATTTGCTTTAAAGATCACTTCACTGAATAATTTTATTTAAAACAAAATGTCTCCCCCCAAAAGTAAACCATCCATCATTACTGAGCTAGATTGTTTTTTGTGGGGTAGAGGTCTTGTTTTAGAAACCCCTAGGCAAATTTCTTGGAAACTTTAGGGTTCTAGTAAACATGAGAGAGAATAGCAACTAATTGGTTTTGTTGTGAATCCTATAAAATTGATTCTAATTTTATGTTAGTGCTTGACTGATAGAGATTTATAGGGACAATTACCTAGTTTTAAAGACGACTGCCTAGACCAAAAGAAGCTTCTGAACCAAATTATGACTGTTTTTAGTAAACTAGTTACAATATTACCTCCAGAAAATGAAGAATTCCTACTTCCTAAAAACAAATTGCATTTTGCAAGATAGTAGATTATGTGCTCCTTACAGATAATATTTGCAGAATGCATATCAAACTATCATTTTGTAATATAGTTAGAAGAGTTAGGTAGTAAATGATCCATTTGTTCCTTTAAAAAAATTTTTTTATTACTATTTCCAAATGTAGCAAATTTAACATTCTTTTTCATCTATTTAAGTCAGGTTCAGTTAGAAAGAATCAGGGAATAAACTTTTTTTTTTTTTTGGATCAAGTTTTGCAAAATCTGGAAGAATATTCCAGGAGGTTAATATGTGAAGAACACACACACACACACACACACACACACACACACACACATTTTAATAACTGATGGTCTTTAGCAGAAAGATAAGTTTTTGGAGTATTAGGTCACCAATTTGTTTATTTCTAGTTAGCCTATTGTATCTTATCTAAATGGTTCATTCAAGATTCCACAAAACAAAAACAAAAACAAAAAAACTGAACTAGCTCAAAGAAAAGAATCAAACACTTTTGACAAGTACATGAATCTTTTAGAAACTTTAACAAAAATATATCAGTATGAATGCTATATTTAATTATCTTTAATATTAAAGTCATCTATCCATTTAGAATGTATTATGGAATATGGTGTAAGGTGTTGGTCTAAGCCTAATTTCTGCCAGATCTCTTTCCAGTTTTCCCAGTTTTTACTAGATAAGGAGTTTTCCCCCCAGGTAATTTATTTCCCTCTTTATCATCCACTAGATTATTAGATTCTATTGTTTACCAGTACCAGATGGTGCTGATGACTGCAGCTTTATAATAATAGTTTGAGTCCTGGAAGTACTATCTCCCATTATGCCTATTTCTTTTCATTATTTCCCTTGATATTCTAGATCTTTTGTTTTTTCAAATGAATTTTGTTATAATTTTGTCAAGCTTAATAAAGTATCTTCTGGGTAATTTGATTGATAAAACATTAAAAGTCAATTTATTTTGATCATATTATGATTTTTATTATTTTGGCACAACCTAACCATTAATATTGAGTATTCCCCTGGCTTTTTAAGTTTTCTTTTTTATATAAGGAACACTTTATCATTGAATCCATACATGATTTTGGGTGCTTTAGGAAGTTGATCCTCAGATGTTTTATGTATTTTGTAGTTATTTTGAATGGAATTTCTGTTTTTATCATTGCTTCTTAGGTTTCGTTAATACATAGAAATTCTATTGGATTTTGAATATTTATTGTGTAGCCTACAACTTTGCTGAATCTGATAATTGTCTCAGTGAGTGTCTTTGCGGATTCTGTATAATTTTCCAGGTGAACCATTATATCAGGAAATAGGAATAGTTTTATCTCCATGCCTTTAGTTTCTTTTTCTTACTGCTGTAGCTAGCATTTCCAGAACTACATCACATAATAATGGGGAGAGTGGGTATCTTTGCTTTTATTTATTAGAAAACGTTCTAGTATATCTGTATTGCATAAGACACTTGCTTTTGGTTTTCGATAGGTGTTTAAAATATTACCATGAAATCCCTCTATTTCTATTCCTTATAGGGTTTTTAGGATAAAGGCTTGTTGTACTTTGTCAAGAGTTTTTTTAAGCATCTATTAAGATGATCATGTAGTTTAAATGATTTGGTTTTTTATGTGATTAATCATTGTTGATATTGTAATGCTGAGCTATCATTGCATCCGTAACATAAATCTCACTTGCTTATAATGAGATTTCTTGGATAAATGACTATATTTATGTTTGATAATATTTTGCTTAAAATTTGAAGGTTTTTTCCTTTGGTCATTTTCTATACCTACATCCATTTCTCTTTCTGAAATTATTTTGATGTTCTGATTGAGTATTTTGAATATATTTTCCTCTATTTTCTTTTCTCAGTTTTGTTAGCATATGTGTGTTTATGTGTGTGTGTAATGTTCTCATTATTCTTTTTTGTTTGTTTCTTCTTGCCATGCTGTGATATGACCTAGTGAATTTGCTATATTGTGGATATGTTGTTCTGTTCTCTCTTTTTTTATTAGATTAGCTAATAATTGATCAATTTTATATGTTTTCAAAGAATCAGCCTAGATTTTGTTATTTCTGTGGGTTTTTGTTTCAAATTTATCTATTTTTCTCTAATTTGTATAGCTTCTCTTTTGTACTTATTTTATATTTGTTTATTTGTTGGCTTTCTAATTTTTAAAAATGCCTATTTAATTCATTAATCCTGTCTTTTTCTATTTTGTTAATGTATGTTTGTAAGGATATTTTTCCCCTGAGGACTGCCTTAGCTACATCCCAGAAATTGTGGTATGTTGTTTCATCATTATTGTTTTCTTTTAAATATTTGTTGTTTCAAATGATTTGTTCTTTGACATTCTATATTTAGGATTTCATTTTTGAGTCTCTATTTGGTTCTGTGTCTTTTGTTTGTGGTCTCTGAACCAACTGCTATTGTTATGGTCTGACTCTTTACTTTTTACTTTTATTTGTTTGTAATATCTCTGTAGTACATAGTACTAGTACATAGTCAATTTTTAGAAATGTCTCTTGAGATCATGAGAAATATGTATGTTCTTTAGCTGTTTCATTTAGAAGACTGGTCTCTAGGGATTATTCAGCCCTCCCTCACCCCCACCCCCCTTTTTTTGTTTATCTTTTGGTTAGATTTATCCAGAAAGGATAGAAAGATATTGAATTCTCCTGCCACGGTTGTATTACTACCTATGCCTTTTTTGTAGCTCAGATAGTATTTCCTTTATTTATTATCTATACATTTTGAGAGTATGTTTATTATTGATATTGATTTGTTGTCTTTATTCCTTTCAGCATGGCCTCTTGGCCTTTTTAATTTTTTTAAAAATCTTTTTGCTTTTCCAGATAGCATAATTTTAACTCTTATTTTTTTTGGGATTCACTTCATGCTTAATAAATTTTCTCTATCTCTTCAGTTTTGTTTTGTATTAAGTCTATTTTTTAACTATTATAAATAAAATATAGAGTTTTGTTTTCTTATCAAATATAACTTTTTCATTTTATTAGGATATTTAATCCATTGACATTTAAAGTTTTAAGTTGGATTCAATTTCCCCCATCTATCTCTAATATTGTTTTTTTCCCAATTTATGATTTTTCTCACTTTCTACTGTAAACACAGTACTATATTCCTTCAATTGCTTTACCTTAATCTCTCTTAGGTTGCCTTGCTCCCATTGTTTCTCTTCCACCTTATTCCAAATCCTCTTTTCTCTCATTTATTTTCCTTTTACCTTTTTTTTGTTGTTATTTCTTAAAAATTAGTTTCTTTATCGCTCCTGCTTTTGTCTGGTTATATAATTTCTCCCATCTTATTCAAGTGGATTCTCATTTCCTCTCATCCCCTTTAAATAGTCCTCTTTAGTTTTTAAAATTTCATTTTTTGTATCTCTTTCCAAAAAACATCACTCATTTTTCATTATCTATTGCCTCTGTGTACTCTAGACCTTTGTCTTCTCACTCATTCATGACCAGTGTACTTATCTAGGCTCATACTTTTCTATGCATTTCTCATGTAATCCAATCTTCTAGTTTCTGCCATTGCCTTACTGAGCTTGCCCCATGGATTCCCTTTTTTTGTTGTGCCTCACTTCCAAAACAATTTCAGTTATTTCATTATGTCAAGAGAGTGCCTTGCCCCATAGGTAAGCCTTTCCCCCACCATATCCTTGATTATGCAGTGCACTAATGATTTATATACCTTTATTTGGTTATCTTGTTTTCCCCACTTGCCTCAAAAATCCCCTACCTTGGTCCATTTTCTCTCACACCTCAGGTCCCAGTTGTCCACAGGAATTCTGATTCCTCTCAACATGGAATGAGAAAATTTTTCAGGTACCAAATCCCCTAGATCACAAGGTCTCTGTCTCCATTCACATACTATCAATCTTCATCACTATCAATACATTGATCAGTCGAACACCTTCCTTTAACCAGAGCAAGATCTCTTTCTTTTCTCCTCATCTTTTTAATTCTTTCTTCCTCATCCTCACCATTTTCTCTATAGGGTCTTCCCTTTTTTGTGACAATGGGAATCATCTCCTCATTAGGTATTTCCCTATTTGACCCTGGCATGTCTCACATTTCTTTAAGTCAGCTCACTCCTTTCTCCATCTTTCATGTATCCTCATATATCTATCTCTATCTCTATCTCTATCTCTATCTCTATATCTATATCTATATCTATCTATTTGCCTCACCAAAAAAAAAAAAAAAACCATTGATTCACCTGTAGGGAGTGCATTGCTAGGTTTTATCCACAAAGTCCCTTGACTACCTCTTCACTGTTAGCTTCATCAGAGTTGCTTTTACTTTTGTCTCATTGTGTATATTTAGAAATGACATCTCTTTTTAGTCTTTCAATTCACAGTTGCTACTGCTGTCCTTGGCTGTTGCATTATTACATTCCTCCTGAATTTTTTTTTAACCCTCACCTTCCATCTTAAAGTCAATACTGTATATTGGATCCAAAGCAGAAGAGTGGTAAGGGCTAGACAATGGAGGTTAAGTGAGTTGCACAGGGTGACCTACCTAGGAATTACCTGAGGCCAGCTTTGAACCCAGGACCTTCTATCTCTGGACCTGGCTCTCAATTCATTGAGCTACCTAGCTGCCCCTATATTTCTTTTTTCTCATATATGGTAAAGCTCACATTTAAGCTTTGGAATAGCTAGATTACACACTAGATAAATTAGATTAGATAAAAAAGATAGATTACACAGTGCTAGACTGGGAGTCAGGAAGTTTCATTTTCCTGAGTTCATATCTGATTTCAGAACTTTAATAGCTGTGTGACCTTGGCAAATCACTTTACCCTATTTCCCTCAGTTTTCTTATCCATAAATTGAACTGGAGAAGGCAATACCAAATCACTCAAGTATTTTTACCAACCTTGATTGGATCATCAAGAGTCAGAAATAACTGAAAAATGATAGAACAATAACAAAGCTCAGATTTTCAGGATAAATTACTCTGAGGTACATCCTGATCTCTCTTACTCTTCAAAACATATTATTCCTTTCCATCCTATGGTTTTATGTGTATGTATCTCTCTGTTTAAAGAATAGTCTTACATTGTTTGAATTTCCTTTGTATTTGAAAGTCTTTCTCTTGATTGCTTACAGAACTTGTTTCTGAATTGAATCATTAACTTGAATGCCTCTGTGCCTTTGGTTTTCAGGTTTAGGTTTTTTCTTAGAGTTATCAGTAAATTATTTCAATTGGTATTTTCTTTTTTTTCATAAATTTTGGGCAGTTCCCTTCTCTTTTACCTATTGTAGTTTTGAGGTTTTTTTGGCCCATTATGTTCTTCTAAGAGGCTTATGATCTTTTAATATTATTATTTTCTTTTTTCTAGATTTTCTTTCATTTCAGTATATTTACATCCCTGTTTATTGTTTTCTCTTGTTTCTTAGGCAGCACTTGCCTATCTCAGATTCCAGTTTTTCTATTCTATCCATTATTTTTGCTAGTTTGCTCATAATTCTCTTCCTTTTTGAGCCATTCAGGAACAGTGTACTCTGGGTTCATATTTTTCTTGTGTTCCTTAGCATCCTCTTTCTCATCAGAATCTCTGTTCTAAGTGACTTATGGGCCTTTGTTGGATATATTCTTTCCCTCAGATTTAGTGCAGTGTTGTGCCCCCCTACCCCTGTCTGTCTGTCTATTCAGCTCTCTCTCTCTCTCTCTCAATCTCTCTCTCTCTCTCTCTTTCTCTCTCTCTCTCTCTCTCTCTCTCTCTCTCTCTCTCTCTCTCTCTCTCTCTCTCTCTCTCTCTCTCTCTCTCTCTCTCTCTCTCTCCCTCTCTCTCTCC
This sequence comes from Monodelphis domestica, assembly GCF_027887165.1. Lineage (NCBI taxonomy): Eukaryota > Metazoa > Chordata > Mammalia > Didelphimorphia > Didelphidae > Monodelphis > Monodelphis domestica. Next base: position 620,203,547 of record NC_077227.1, read on the forward strand.
TCCCCTCTCCTCTCTCCCCCTCTCCTCCTTGTCCTATCCCCATTACCTCTGTTCTCTTAGTTCTCTGATCTGACACCATCAGTTAATAGACTGTCTGTGCTAATCCTGTAATGATGTTCACTTTGGTTCTGATAGTTCTGAGCTTTACCCTCTGGTGTCAGAGTTTTATTCACAGTGGGACTAGCAGGTCATAGAGCTATTGCACTGGTCTCACTGGTTTGTCCACTCCAGCACTAGCAGTTCAGAGTTTTATAGTGCTGATAATATGGGGTTGTGGTTTCTAGATTTCCTTCATGACCTAGGAAAACTTACACAGCTTGTATTCAAGTCTCCTGGGCAATGGAAAAAGGGAGGATAAATTTTGGTTGTTTTAAATCATGTAGATATGTGAGGCTACTTTATCTTCAATTTTTTTCATCTTCTGTTTTTGAGAGTTTTGAGAGGTTGTGGGAATGAGAAAAAATGTCTGGTGCTCCTTTTTTATCACACATTCCAGGAATCCCAAATAGTTCATTTAATTGATGCAATTTTATATCTTTATAAATGAATCATTTTATTAAAGTCAGAAGATGGTTTAGCCATATTTCTGATATATATTGTTTTCCCTCTAATTTAACAAACTACATCTTTTTGAAGTCTCCCATCTCTTATTGCTAGAGCTTTCTCTCTGTGGTTACCACTGGTTTATTGTGCGTGTGTGTGCGTGTATGTGTGTGTGTGTGTGTGTGTGTGTGTGTGTGTGTGTTTATGTGTATATATTCTATGTACATAGTTGTTGGCTTGACTCTTTCATTAGAATGTGAATTTCTTGAGGTCAGGGACTGTGTTTTTGCCAGTCTTTGTATCTTCAGCACTTAGGAGAGTGCCTGGCACATAATAAATACTTAATAAGTTCTTGTTGATGGTAATCACTTCCTGATATCTGTTGCATATATGCCATGCATACTTTTGATCTCTTGGAAATCACAGTAGTACAATGTTTGCAAATTTAATTGTACAATGCTATATTATATATGTGAACTCAGTTTTATGAAGTTCCTTTGTTATATTTTCTGCATCAAAAATTTTGTTATATCAGGCAAAAATTAATGTGCAAATATGCTTACAAAAATGTAATTCTGCCACATGAGAAAAGTGTACTTGACAATAAGTACAGTGATGTGTTTTGGTGCAAGTGCAAAGTGATTATGAAGTTGGGTTTGTTTTAAAAAAAATAAAAGATAGGGAAGGGATGTATACGCAATGGGTCTTTGGTATGGAGAATAGAGTTGGAGAGGAGAACCCCCCCCTTCTACAAAGCGGGGTATAGGGGGGATAGCAGATGTAACGAGTTAGCTCAGAGAGAGGAGAGGGGGTTTGAAGATTTTCACCCTTCTGCCTTCCCTCCTTAGCTATAGCTGCTCTCCCCAATTTCCTCTGGTCCCTCTTGTCACCCCTCTATTACTCGAGACCAAAAGGTCTTGCCTTGATCCGTTCACTCTTACTCAGCTCAGTGAACAGACAACTTTTAATATTAACTCAATCAGGTAATACAAAAGGAAATAACGGGCAGGGAAGAATGGGAAAAGGAAAGTGGGAAAAGGGGGCCCCTGTCTCTATCTAAACTCTTTTCCTCCCTCTTTGAGTTTGGGAGGAACTCAGGCCTTGGCAGCTTGAGCCCTCTGAGAGAAAGTTAGGTTGACTCATCCCTGGACAACAGGAGCTGAGGTAAAGTCTGCTCAGGTTTCTCTTCAGAAAGTCCCTGCAATTGGGAAGTGTTGGGGGGGAAAATTTCCAGTCACCAACAGGAAAAATGGGTAACCCTCAGGAGAAAGTCTTTATCCACCTTCTCTCTTCGATGTCTCAAGACCGAGGGACCCTCACTGCTTTCCAGCCAGAGTCTTCTTTCCTCAAAATTCACTCCTAGGATCCCACCCCCATCGAGGTGATCAATTTCATATTCTCTTCAGTCTGGCACTTTTTCTTTAGCGCCAGCCTCTATCACAGTTTTCATTTTTTTCTCCCTTTGGCAAGTTATGGAGATAGCAGAGGTAACTAAAATCCTTCAAACTGTGATTATAGGTCATCTCCTTGCTCTATAAGTATTAAAATAGTTGTAATTCTTAGAACAACTTAAGGCTGGTATAAACTGTTATATTTTGCTGATTAAGCATTTTTGATGCAGTACATATGGATATTGTATGGATATGGCATTGAACTTTGAGATGGCTATTTTACTTTGACTCACTAGCAATTATCTCTTGTCAAGAGGACAGTTGGGTTGCTCAGTGGACTGAGAGCCTGGGCTAGAGAGAGGAGGTCCTGAGTTCAAATTTGACCGCAGACACTTTCTAGCTGTGTGACCCTGGGCAAGTCACTTAACTCCTATTGCTTAGCCCATAACACTCTTATACCTTGGAACCAATATATAATATTGATTCTAAGACAGAAAGAAAGTTTGTTTTTTTCTTAAATGTTCTCAGGTGCCCCTGGAGAGGGGAAGGGGAGCAGCTCAACCCCATGACCTTGAAGGCTTTCTAGTAATGACCTCTGCAGAATTGTGTTTTGGGATGACAGAATGTGTGCCTTAGGTTCACCACCATGGCTATAAATGATGGCAAAACGATCTTTTAATAGTGACTAATTGTGACATTTAGATATGGTTGAGCTCTTTTCTCTATTTACATTCCTTTTAAATAGTTCTGTATGTGATAAGTATTGACAATTTACTTTTATAGTTTTGAGCTGTCCTCACTGTACTACACATGTTTGAACTATTCTGTCAGAGTGTTGAAAAGGCAAAAACTTTAATTTGGAATCAGGGTTTTATTAAAACTTTGTTATAAGAGATGCTTATATCAGTCCACACTACTTGGAAACATTTTTCTTCACTGGGAGTAAAAAATGAATGTTTTCCTAAATTTGTTTGCATCCAATTAATGAAAAACCCTAAAACCTATTGCCCTTTTCTCTGATAGTTATTTATGGTATTAAAATAAAATATCAAATAACAGGAACCTAATTGAATAGAATCCTTACTTTCTACAAGCCTATTTAAGTAGGAAGAACTTCATCTTGAGAAAACAAATTTGTATAATTGATTTCTTAATAAATAAGACCTAAAATTTTTTTAAGGGGATGCCATGGACTCACTAGATATCTAGACTAATCTCCTATATTGTCTATATGTCTTGTTCACAGTACTTTGCAAAGAAAATTATTCTAGGGAATCACTAAGTCAATCAAGAAAATTTAAGGGAGAGAGAACTTTGAAACATGGAAATGACAATGCATTTATGATCAGTAGACCTATTTTGTCCCTGGCTTTGTAATTAGCCACAATACTCTGTTAATGGTAGTAATTCTTAATATTTACATAGTAGTTTAAAGAGTTTTTTGTCCGTAACAATGCTGTAGTGGGTTAGGTATTACAAACATCTCCATTTTATGGAGAAGAAACTGAGGTGCTGAGATAGAATACAACTTATTTCAGCTAAAGTGACAGAATCAATTTTGTAAATTCAGTGCTTTTTTAAAAAATTAGGTAACATTTAATCTTTCTGAGCCTTCCTAACTTATCTCCAATCATTTCTTGTTTATAATAGCATTTTAAAGTTTGGTGTGCAAATTTTCCTCTTTTACAAAATGAATAAAATAAGCCACTGAGAGGCTATGACTTGTTGAGGGGAAATTCAAACAGAAGGTACTTGATTCAATGTTCAATATTCTTTTGATTATTCCATGTAACCTTTCTTTGCTCCACACCATATTACCTCTCAAGTGAGCCAAATAATACTTGTAGCACCTAAAGTTTAGAATTGTTATTAGAAATGTGATTTGTAATAAGTAATAAGGGTAGTGATGTTGTCAGACTAGGACCATAGCAAGATTACACTATAAACTATCACAATAAAGCACTATTCATTTCTTTTAATAATAGAGATTTCATATGTATTACATAGAGATTTTTTTTTAAAAATCACCTTAAATGTGTTACCCTGATATTTAATTAAACCCAAATGCCTGGATAGATTATTATCACTCTTCTTTAAATGTTGGCATGCTTATACTCAAGGAAAAGGAAGCATGAGCCCAAGAAATTTTGAATATAAAGTAGCTCCTGCCATCTGCATTTGCCCTCTGAGTTTTGCAGTTTTGAGCTTAAGGCACATCTTCACCAAAAGCATAATATATCTCCTTGTCTCAAAATATGGTACAATATGTATATATTTGTGTGTAGAATGACAAATAATCTTTGAACAAAGAAGATTCAGTATTCTCTTGAATTCATTTTTTGTTCACTTCACATGATATAGTCAATTTTGCTTGTTCCATTTAAAAAACAGCTGTACTCCTCTGTCCCCAGTTCTTGAAATTGATGTATTCATTTCATTAATGACTTTGTAACAATGAAGGAGGTGCTATTACATACTATGGAGATTGTATTTGAATTTAGGATTCATCCAGGTCTGTAGCCTCTGGAAATGCTCACCTACCTTATTTCCCTTGTATCTTTGATACGTGCAAGAACTTCATGTCATTGTGTTGAACTAGCAAACTCTGACAATTACCTTTCCGCAGAGGTTCTAACCACTTGCCCCTTTGGATTGAATAACATATGTTTTTCTTACTCTCCAGGATGTCTAGGCGCTGTGGCCATTAGGCATTATAATGTTAGGTTTGCAAATTCAACCTTTATAAGACATGTATTTTTCCCTTACCCCCGGAGAAAGAATCTATGTAAAAGAAACATAACAGTATATAATTTCATATATACATATATCTTTTTGTTAAATTATTGTTTCTCTAGTAGGAGGAGGTGAGGGAGGGGAGAGATACCTGGGAATTTTAATGTAAGAAACAAACAAGTAAAAATACAATTCAGTTCTCTTTTGCAAGGTGCTTCCTCTGGTCTTTTCCCAGGCCAAGATTGTTCATTAAAATTATTCAGCATTTAGCTTCATCTTAGAATTCTTTTCATTTACATTAAGATAATCATATATGTTTTTTGTTCTGCCTTCTTAATTCTGCATCAGTTCATGTTGTCTCTTCTTTGAATTTCTTATATTTATTGTTTTTTCAGTATTCCATTACATTTTCAGATTTTTGTACCATCTAAGTATGGCTATCAATACTTTTGGGATTTTTCTTTTACCTCTTTAGTGTGTGTGTGCCCTGCCCTGTAGTGAGAACTCTGGATCAGAGCTTTGAGCAGTTTAGTGACTTTTCTCACATAATTGCAAATTGTTTCCTAGAATGGTTGGACCAATTTAGAGCTCTACCAAAGGTATATTGGTTGCACAAACTTTCTGCTTCCTTTCTTCACACATTGTAAAAAGAGAAAGAAATAGAGTGACATAATGACCTAATGCCACTGACAATATAAAGGTCCCCATGACGAGTTTGATTGTTTTTTTTTCTGACCATTTGCCTTTTTTGTTTTAAACCCCACCCCCCCACCCCCCGCCCAAGGGTATGAGAAAGAAATTCCTTAAACTTCCTTTTACTTTATTTAGAATTGGATGCAATTTTATTTTTATACACTTTTTAATTATTTCCCTAGTAGTCTATTACTATTAGCAGTGGCTGAATTGCTTAAATTATCAGGTTCTATCGCATCTTTCTTAAAGGATCTACATTCTTTGCCTTGAACCAAAATTTTTAAATAAAATTCAGCATAAAAATAAACATAGTTTTATAGCATATATATGTATATAAGATTATGTGTAGACATACATAAATGCGCACACACATACATATATACATACCCAGCACTACAAATTGCCCTGAGAGGAGCCTAATGAAAGTGGGTGTTATATAAGGCTAGTTCTGGCCAGGGAAGTTTGAAAATGAATATTTGCTAAAGGAGGCAGACAGTGTGGCATATGTACACAGGGGAATCAATGTGTGTGGTAGAAAGAAAACTGGAAAACTATAAGTTAGAAAACATGAAATAAGAAATTTGACCTGAAATGAATGACTTAGTGTTTCTGGGCCTCACTTTTCACATATGGAAAATGAAGAATTTAGGTTCTTTGTTCTCTAACATCCATCCTAGAACAGTCCTGTGGTGATACAGGAAAAAAAAGAAACATTTTCATGAAGAATCTCTCACCTTTTTATTTTGTTGTTTAATAGTGCTAGTATATTTATTGATCCCTAGGAAGTTAAAGCTTGATATATAGGCCTGTAGTTGTTGTCTTTGATTTGGGGACCCTAAAACTTATTCTTAAACATAGCAGCTATAAGAAGGTTCAGTATTTCAGGGAAACAAACTGAGAGTGTTGGTTATTTTTTGCAGTCATACAGTGGGCTAATGTGAATGTTTGTTTTCATTGAATTGAAGAAGGCGTTCTATAGAGTTAAATGAGTTTTGTAAAAATTGTCATTACATATTGTCAGATCTATAAAATGAGAGCAGAAAGATGACTTTGAGAAGGAAAGTTTTCTTCAAAGAGGTGGTTGATTTTTATTTTCCACCTCAAATTCTTCTGTGACAACTAACCAGAATTCTCAGGAAGCAATCAATTGTACAAGTAGTAGTTTTCCCTTTATATTTTAAACATTGATAGGTCCTGGGGCTGTTCGTTTATTTTCAAATCAAAAAGTACATTCTCAGGCTATGGTCAAAGGCATAACTGACCAACTCAGAAGGCTTTAGAAATGAGTATTTCTTAGTCTCACAAATAAAATGTTCTCTAGCAGTGAAAACTCAAGCCATAGCTCTGTAAATAACATGGAACTATTTGGGATCACTTCTGATTTGAGAAAAGGAATGAACTCTTACTGAGACAATAGTGGCCAAAGAGCTTTTCACATTAGTATCAAAGGGAAAAGACTCTGGACCTGTTTGTGCTACAGTTGCATGGGCACTACTAAACGAGTATCCCTCTTTACAACCATCAGCTTTCAACATGCTGAGTAACCCAGGTTCAACTATATTTGAAAATCCACCAAAGGATTGTGTTTTTTTTGGTGAAAGAACCCTGTCCTCCAAGATAGGTTTCAATCAATATATAATTTATATACATTTTAGTTGTCTGAGATTCATAGATTTGTTTAAATGATTTGCCATGAGTAATACTAAAATTACATTTGCTTAGAGGAAAATTTTAGTATAATACTAAAAGATTTCTGAAGTTCTACAATATTAATCTTCTCTGTGTTATCTTCCTCAATTGTAAAAATGGAGGGTGGGATTGACTAGATTAGTGGTATTAACTCAAATAGAAATGGGGCCTACTGAACCATACATAAGAATCATTAGGGGCCACCTATTGACTTATGAGAAACCACATATTAATACTGTCTATAACCTATTACATCTTTATTGATTTGTTAAATAATTCCCAATTGCATTTTAATCTACTTCTGGCACATCATTGACATCTCTGTCTGGCCTAGATGACCCTTCCTGCTACAAATACTGTGAATCTATGATAATTTATGGAATTTAGATATTGTGGACCCAGAAATAATAAATCACTTTGGGGATATTCAGAATTAAAAAAAATTATTTTAAAATATAACTTCAGTTTTTATCTTGTTAATTTAATGATTGCTGTTATTTTCTCTTGCTAATATTTACAGAGCACATACAAGTGCTCATATACATATATAAGTATAAAATTTAAAATCATTGGGATTAGCTTTCTTCTGTCTATGATGCAAAATTTCCTCTTGTTGAAGAGCAAGAAAAAAAAATCAGCTGATTGTTTTATCTATATGATACCAAACTTATTTTTTTAAAACTGAATTGACTCATTGCTTTGACTTTGTCTTTTACATGCTATCTATATAGTGCTGTACACAGTTCAGACACAAGCCAATCCATATTTATGATAAAATTTGATACAGTGGTACAGATGAAAAGATAATAGATTAAGCTATAGAGTATGGTTTCTATTCCTAGTTATGCTACTAACTCAGTGGTCCTGCACAAGTCACTCAGATATTTTCTGGTCAGGTCTAATTCATCTGAAAAAATTAGGTGATTAGATTCATTGACATAAGGTCACTTTGTACTCTTAAATTTCTATGATATTATTTTTCATTACATTTTCCTTTTATTTTATTTCCTATCTCCAAGTCTGTCAATTGGGGCAGGGAAATTATTAGTAAATAATGAAAAATGTTCGTTTTTTGCAGAATACACCTAATGCTTTCCTCCCCTTACAACACATACATGAATGCATCTACCACCTCCATCACACACATTGCTTCGCTAATTAATAAAAATAACTTCATTATAATAATAGCTGGCAGTTATATAATGCTTTAAGGCTTCTAAAACATTTTACAAATATTGTCACATTTAATCATCACAATAACCATAGGATGTAAGTGCTATCGTTATAACAGTTTATACATAAGGAAACCAAGGGAGATAGAAGTGACATAATTTGCCCAGAGTCACATAGGTAATTAGTGAACTATGGTCTTCCTAACCTCAGGTCTAGCATGCCTTTCATCATACTACCTACTTGCTTCTATCAGATATATAAACTGAATTCTAGGAAAATGCTAGAACCTTTGGACTAATTTTTCCCCTCTTTCTTTCAGGGACAAATATGATAATATTTGGATAATTCCATAAAGATTTCATAAGATGGTCTTGACCTCATACTAAAAAATTCTCTTGAATAAATCCTATTTTCTTCTAGAAATATTATAAATATTCAGAAACAATTTGATATATTTGCATAGCAAAGTTTAGACTGGCATTTCTTGGAGCTTATTCCAGGACTCTGCACTAAAGAGTCTTGGGATGACTGAGTAGCAATTTGATATTGTAGATAGAGATCTAGGCTCCAAGCCAAGGAGGCTTGGGTTCAAATTTCACCTCTGTCAAATGCTGGCTATGTGACTTTGGACATGCCAGAAAATTGCTCAGTACTCTAGACAGATTTCTAAGAGTACAAACTACAGGAAAACTGTTGGTCTTCATTGGTCAATGGAATGTCCTCAGTTGAGGGTATTCTAAAGCAATGAAATTTCAGGTCTTTTTTCTTATCCTTAACCATGGTCATTGTTTAAAACAGGGATCTATGTATTATTTCATAGCACTCATATTTGTATTAGATGCCATAAGGTTTATGACATTTTATTATGCATTTTAGTTCATTTACATGCATGGTTTAGCTTTTAAAATATCATAGATTACAAATTCCCTGAAGAGAGGCTCTTTGTCTTATTCATGCTAGCAATTCTTTAAGTGCTCTGTGAATTACAGGCACTTCACAAATATCTTTTTAATTAAATATAGCTCAAGCCTCTAGTTAAGGTCAGAAGGAACATTTTCTTTGTTAAGTAGTTAGTTAAGTAGTAGTTAAGTAGTAGAAGGAAGTTATAAAAAGTTATTTGGACCTTAGAATAACATACTTTTCCCCTTCATATTAGCATTGAATATGTTTCCAGTAGCAATTAAAGAACTCAAGTTAAACCATTGTTTTTAGATGTACACCAAAAAGAAAGGCTTTAGTATCTAATTGCCTTTTTCATCAACAAAAATTGAGGCATAAGATTGGGCAAATCTGGGGATCTAATCCTGTAAAAAATTATTTTATTAAATGCTTTGTTAAAAATAATATTGTGCATCAGTGAGAGAGGCAGCATGTGTCAGTATACCATCACTGGAAGCATTAGACCTGCTACCTTGGAGAAATGATGAAATACTTATAATTTTGTTGAATATGCTTTCAGATGTGGTCAATGTGTTGGAAGGTTTTTCTACTGCCCTGTTTTTATGTATTTTTTTAAAAAACTATAATTTTAATTTTTGCAGATTATACATTGATATAACTTTTTAATCTCCATTTTCTGATATTTTGCAACCCATGTTCTCTCTCTCTCTCTCCCCTACCCCTTCCACCTCCCCAAGAAGGTAGTCAATATCATATAATACACATTTCATCAAGTTGTGAAAGATGATAAATACTGCTTTCACTAGAGAAAAATCCATAGAGGAAATAAAATAAAGACTAGTATGTTTCAAGTTGCATTCAAACTCCATCCATTCCTTCTGTGACAGTAGGGTATCCCCCCCCTTTTTTTTTTTTATGATTTTCATGGAGTTGTCCTGGGTCCATTCATAGTTGATCATCCCACATTGTTGTTATTGTGTACACTATTCTCCTTGTTCTGCTCACTTCATTTTACATAACTTCGTATAAATCTTTCCAGGTTTTTTTGTGATCATTTTGTTTGTTATTTATTATGGCACAGTTGTATTCCATTACAAGAATATACCACATGTTCAGCCATTCTCCAATTGATGTACATCCTTTCAGTTTCCATTTCTTTGCTACCACAAATAGAGCTGCTATAAATATTCTCTTACAGATAGATTCTTTACTTCTATTTCTAATATCTTTGGGAAATAGGCCTTTTAGTGCTATTTCTGGGTCACAGTATATGTACAATTTTATGTCCCCTTAGGCTTGGTTCCAGATTTATTATGGCACAATAGTATTCTGTTACTAGGTTCCTTCTTTAGTCTCTTCCAGCTCTAAATCTGTGATTATATTCTATGATTCTCCTATTTTTTCAGACTTCCATGTAGGATTTGATGTTTCTGGAATTCAGCAATACAGCTACTAGCAAATAATAGAATTGTATTACATTGCATAAATGGTTGGATATCTTATGTTGTTTTCACTTTGATTTGGAAATAACTTTTTATACCTTTTCCTAGTAAATACAGGAATATGCACTTTGCTTATTGGTGCTTTCTGAGAAATAGTTTTCATCAATTCAACAAACATTTCTTGAGATTCTCAAGACCCAATAGATAGATGTATACATACATACATGGCAAGTCCTTCTCTAAAAGAGTTTACAGTTTAATCGAAGGGGAATGCCAAATTCTCAAATGATTATCATAAAAAATAAAAGTAAGTTTAAATGTACTTTGCTTGGATTTTTTCTTTTATTCAGAAATTTTAGGAGGGAATAATCACTTTCATTTGTAAGGGACAAGGAAAATTTCATTAAGGAGGTATCATCTAAGTTCAGTCTTATAGTCAGATGGAAAAAAGAAAAGAGAGATGTAAACTCCAGTTATTTTGTGATATGAAGAAAAAAATAGATAATTGCAGAAGGCAAGGTAAAAATAGGGGATGGAGAGGAATTGATTTTGGCTAGAAAGTAGGCAGCATCATGTATAGAGTGCTGGGCCTGGAATAAGGAAGATTGAGTTGAAGTCCAATCTGAAATATGAGCCTATGTGACCCTGAGCAAGTTACCTAACCCCTTTCTGCCTCAGTTCTCTCATTTATAAAAGGTTTTTGTGAGGACCAAGTGAAATAATATTTGTAAAGCTTTTTGCAAACCTTAAGGAAATATATGTAAATGCGGTTATTGCTTTTAATATCAAAATTTGAAGGTCAAATAGTTTGAAATATGGCTAGACAGCTAAATTTTAGAGGATCTTATGGGCTGGACTCTGGATTTTATTTTTTAGTTTGCTGGGCAGTAAATAGCATAGTCATAGCAGGTTGTTGTTGTTTTTTTTTAATCCTTACCTTCCATTTTAGAATTAATACTGTGTATTGTTTCTAAGGCGGAAGAGTGGTAAGGGCTAGGCAATGGGGGTCAAGTGACTTGCCCAGGGTCACACAGTTGGGCAGTGTCTGTGGCCAGATGTGACCGTAGCACCTCCCATCTCCAGACCTGGCTCTCAATCCACGGAGCCATCCAGTTGCCCCTTTGTCATGGAAGGTTTCTGAACAGTTCAGTGAGGTGATCAGAATGATACATTATGAAGATTATGCAGAATGCAGCATTGGAAGAGAAATCTTCTTGATGGCAGAGATTAAGTCATTTCTAGCTTTATATCCCTAGCACATAGTATTTAGTTAATTAATGCCCATCAAATTGAATTGATTATTGGAGAGGGCATAGGGTATAGGTGTAACGACTTTTCGTGCCACTGGACCCAGGCTTCCAATGCCGAGAGAGAGTGGGACTGTCTCTGTGCATCGACTTTTCCACTTAAATCTCCTTCACACACAAGTGTCTTTGTGCACACTCATCTGTCATAGATGAAAACGCACAACCACAATGGTCATCCTCGGTTACCGAGAGACGACTACTACTATAGACTAAGGACAATAATACTATTTATTGGGCTCAAATCATATCTTATTATAGCCCCATTACTACCCCCATTAGTAAAGTACATATATAAGTAGCCAGGGCAAGGTAACGATAACTACGATGTAGGAGTTAAGAATGTTAAAGTGGGGCAGCTGGGTGGCTCAGCAGGAAGAGAGCCAGGCCTGGAGTCAGAAGGACTTGAATTCAAATCTGGCCTCAGACATTTCCCAACTGTGTGACCCTGGGCAAAGTTACTTAACCCCAATTGCCTAGCCCATATCTTTCTGTCTTGGAACCAACATATAGCATCAATTCTAAGACAGAAAGTAATTTTTTTTTTTAAAGAGTGGAAAGGGGAACATAGCAGCTTGCCCCAAACTACCTCCTAATTTAAGACCATAGTTACAGATAATATACTAAATTAGCAGAAGCCAGCTATGTCCCAATAATGGCCCCTTGGTTTGCAAGCTACACATAAACTCCAGACATGAACAGTAAAATTAGAGAAACATCGCGCTAATTAAAGAACTTTAAGCTGGCACTGATAACATTGAGAGAATATGGATATGTTATTGAGAAATCCCTAAGATGGTATAAATAAGTTAGGCCATCATCCCCAAACTGAATCCTCCAGGACCCAAAATCCTGTCCCTTTATCTACCACAGGTTGCTGTTGCCCAAATGCTCTGCCCCCCCTGCGGACAGGGACCCCAGTCACTCTATACGGTCCCCCTCTTTCCTATATCTCTTCCCGTCCTCTACCTCCATCTCTTATGCTATTCTCACTCCATTACAACACTATCTGCCTCTGTCCTCTTTCTCCCCCATCCCCCGCCTTATCAAAATGCGACTAATATGTGACTCTCTGTTTGCTCTCAGCAAGATCTTTCCCAACAAATATCCAAAGAATCAGGCTTAGTCATCATCAACCCTTTGTGATCTCCTTCTGTGGACATAATAAACAAGGGCACCTGGGCTATGATTTAATTTGTTTGCAGCAAAACTATCCAAAGATCCCTTGGTTGAAAAAGCAAGGGTGGATGTACGAACCCATTTCATCACCACCACCTTGGGATCAATTCATGTTTAGGTTTTAACAGCACAATTGTTTAGGAGACTGTTAAAGTTGTATAGACAAGAATTAAGTGCCTATGCTAGGATGGTTACATGAGAATGGAAAAAGACTAGATATAAGAAGGATTGTGTAGAGACTCAGAAATAAAAATGGAATGTGACAGTTTATATGGAACAAGAGAGCATATAGTCAAAGATGATTCCAAGGTTGTGGTCCTAGAATGCCTGGGTGTTCTTGTGTTGATCTCAACAGAAATAAAGAAGTAGGAAGGAAGACAGTGACTTCAAGAAGTCATGATCATTTTTAGACCCTATCAAACAGATAATAGACCCTCTGCTCAAAGATTTTCAATGAGGAAGACCTTCCTAAGGCAGCACATTCCACTTTGAGGTAATACTAATTATTAGGAATTTTTCTTTACTTCAAGTTTAACTTTGACTTATTGTTCTTAGATCTTGAAATTCTTGAAGACCACTCTTGTTCTCTGACCCATCCATCAAATCTTTTTCTAGGCTAAACTACTTCATTTTCTTCAACTTATTCTGATGATAAATAATTTTGAGGTCCTTCATTGTTCTAGTCATCCTCCTATGTATGTTCCTAATCTTAGTGCTAACCTTCCTAAAATGTGGCATCCAAGATTAGATGTAATAATATTCCAGATGTCTGAACAGAGCAAAATACCTCAAATCTATCTTCTCCCTAGATGTTATTTAGAAATTTATGACTGAAGGATAGAAGACAAGATAGGGTAGAAGATATATTTGGCAGTCCTAGAGATGGGAGGTCCTAGGTTCAAATCTGGCCTCAGCCACTTCCTAGCTGTGTGACCCTGGGCAAGTCACTTGACCCCCATTGCCTAGCCCTTACCACTCTTCTGCCTTGGAGCCAATACACAGTATTGACTCCAAGACGGAAGGTAAGGGTTTTAATTAAAAAAAAAAAAAAGAAGAAGATATACTTGGAAATTATCTGCATGAAGGTGACTTTTAAAATGAAATCAGTGTTATTTTCCTAGATAAAGAATAGATTAAAAACCAAAGGAACCAGAGCAAAAAATGGGTTTTAACACGTTTAACTCACTTCAGTTTAGTGCTCTTGAACTCCTAAAATTACTTTGTATTTCTTGATACATGCTTTATATTTTCTAATCTGTTTCATGTTGTATCTCTCCAGTAGAATAGAAGCTATTGAAGGGCAGAGCCTGTTTTATTTTGACCTTTTGTATCTCTAGTACCTATTGTGATTCCTTGACTATGATGGGTGCTTGGGAAATGTGACTGAAAGACCTGAGTTCCCCTTTTATCTCATACATAATGACTGTATTGGCTAAGCGAATCATACCCCCTCGGTGTCCCAAATCATTTGAAAACTATAAATTGCTGAACTGTTGTGGTTCTGCAATACTGGAGAGTGTTCCTTATCAGGAGTTATATATGCCGAAGAAATCACAAATCTGTACCACCTTTTAAAAAAGAAGTTTTTTGAATTTAATTTTGAATGGTGTGTGTGTTTGAAACCCCAAATTACTGTCATAGTTGTATTTAAGGCCTTAAATCATAGTATATGAAAAGTTTAACTTTCATAGTCTGATCTTTAGTATTACATACTTGGCTTCTTGTATAAATTTTTGCTCTTCTAAGAATATGAACCATTGAGCAACTTTTCCGTTTTAAATGTTGACATCTTTTTCAATGGTTTTTTGCTTCAGAGAATTTTGAAGAGATCATGTGTACAGGATTGTAGGTTAAAGTTATAACCTGAGAAATTGGTGACTGTGTCTATGTGATGAATATAGAAACTCTTCCCTGTCTCCTATTTCAGAGTCCAACTGAAAAGTCAAATATTAAATTCTTTTGTTTTTTTTTCCTGTAATATCTCTTGTATCTGCCTCTTCTTTTTGTCATCACCCAAGTACTTACTGTCTATTAGAACTTTTCTCCTTTCTAGAGTGTTCTGCTTATGGAATGTTTAAAAGTCCTCGGCCCTTCATTTTATGCCCTCCACAACTGTGTACTGAACATCATTTAATTTTATTTTGATGATCTTTTGCCCATCGGTATCTCTCAATATTTTGGTGATCATCATTGACAGTTATTTTTATTTACCTCTGTACAAAATAGTCATGTAATAAGAGAGAGAGATGTAGTTATGAAGTCACGGCCAAATGATGTTCTTCTTTTTGTTTTGTTTTTGAAGTGTGTGTAGCACTACTAACTACCTTTTTTCCCCCCCACAGACTCACATTTCAAGACTTCCTCCTGGCGCTGTAGCGGGACAGTCAGTGGCAATTGAAGGAGGAGTTTGCCGTTTGGAGAGCTCAGTGAACTGAACACCTCTAGCTCAGCATGAAGTGTTTAAATGGCACTTTGGGGATCTGAGCTAGTTTTAAAACAGATATTGGGTATTTTATTCTCATTTTATCATTCTTACTGCAACCACGTGCACCATAACTTGAGACACAAGTGCTGCTGTAGTCTCTACTCTTAGTGATGTGTGAGTGTGTGACAGTGTAAGGGTATGACTATGTGAGCAGATGTATGTGTGTGTGTTTCCCTCAATGGAATAGAATCTCCTTTCCTCATCGTGCAAATAAAAACCAGGTATAATTAAATTAACATCATAAAATTTTTACAATGTTTACAAAAATGAGCTAAATTTGCAGGAAAAACATTTTGACTTATTAAAGCTGTAGCAACTGTCTTTCCTGTTAAGTTTGAAATGAAAAGAATTCATAGCTAGTTGTTTATATGATTGAACAATGGTTGTGCTACATTTATTATAATAATTAATAATAAAGGTTCTTTATTTTTTAATGGTTTAAGTGAACTCATTGGTGACTTAAACCCTTATCCTCATCCCTAATACAGGGCATTTTTCTTTAACAAAAGAATGGTTTCAGTGAAACAATCTAGCTAAGAATTAAGGCCAGACCTTTTTAAAACTAGTCTTACGTATGATAAAGGTTGTACCTCTTTCCTCAAGCTTTTATAAGCTTAAATGTTGCCTAGCTTCAAGCTCTATATACTATATTATGAAATTACCTAAAGATAGAGTACAGTAATGCACAGTCTTTAGTTTGTGTATAATGGAATATTATTTGCAATGTAACACTGTAAATATGGCAAACAAAGTTTATGGAGAGATTCAATATTATCTTTGTTCCTTGTTTAAATATATTTTTAAGATAAAGGTGCAAAAATAAAACATACATATTACTGTCTGTGGTGTGTGTCTTCTTCCCAGGCTCTCTAAAAAAAGAAAATTAAACTCTTACCTTTTGTCTTAGAATCAGTATTATGTAATGGTTTTAAGGCAGAACTAAAGTAAGAGCTAGATAATTAAGTGACTTGCCCAGAGTCACACAACTAGGAAGTGCCTGAGGCCAGATTTGAACCTAGGAACCCCCATTTCTAGGTCTAGCTCTCAATCCACTGAGCCACCCAGCTGCTCCTCAAACTTATCTCTTTAAGCCAAGATTGGAAGGATATTTTGAGCTTTTGTTGCTGTTACCATTTCTTGAAGTCCATATCTGACTTTTTTCTGATTGCATAAGCGGTTACAACAAAATATTCTTTAAAGCTAGTGATTAAAAAAAATAATCATGCCATTACAAATCAATTTTTAGATGATTTAGGAAGAACTATTAAGGTTCTGTTACTAGCTCAAAAGAGATAATTTAAGTTGATGCTTAACTTCTCAGAAGACTTTTTTTACATATAATAAAACATTATCAAAAAGATGCTAAAGGTAGATTGCACAATGAAACAGGAAGTTATATATTCATGACTCTGGGTGGTAACTTTTATAGTCCAAGAAGAAATGACATACTTGACATCAATGTATGGTAAAGTTATAAAAGAATGGCAAGCAAAATGGAGTGGGCTTAAATATGAGTGATTTGGGAGTTGTTCGTTTTGTATTCATCATACAGGCAATTACATTTGTTTTGCTATTTTCTGGTAGACAAATTGGTGCCATACTATCTGTTTTTCATTCTAAATGTGGTTACAGATTTAGGAGGGATGGGATTACTGGTAAGAGAATCTTTGTCCTTAAGCATTTTCAAAGATGTGTTACCTGTTGGCAGTGTTCCTTCAGGAACTGGACCGAATACATTAAATTATTAGGATACTTAGGAGTCCAAAATCCATCTGATGTATTTCACTAGGAATGCTATTTCTTTCATCAACCTTTTTGAGAGATTTGTTTTTAGCTCTTTTTTTAAAGATTAAAACTATGGTTTGCATTCCAACAATTGCTGATAGTTCAGATAGAACACTTGGTAAAAAGGTTTATTCTTTCCCCCAGTTTTCCAACCACATTTACTTTTTCAGTCTAAACACTTTTTAGGGAAAGAAAGTTAAACTAAAAACCAGTAGTTTAAAAAAATTCCTTTAAAACATAATAGGTAAGCTAAATTTGCTCATAGTGGGAACATATAAGGTAAAGGAGAGAACAATAAAAGAAATTCAGATTTTTTTTCCCCCACTATAGCTGGAGTTGACTTTATTTCACACAAAAGTAGAAGCTGATAAAAAAGTAAGCTTCATGTGCTCATCTGGCCAATGTCAACAAGACTCAGAAACAGCTGCATTTGAAGTATCTATTTGTTATTACATGGATTGTTTAATCAAACCAATAAACACTCCCTTGGATTCATTGAGCCCCTTTCCTCTGAAGAGCTTAGCCGTAGATTCCGGCTTCCATAGTGATAGATGATCAGATCTGACCTAGCATGAACATTATTTACATGAAAGTGGTAAATAGTTCTTTTATTGAGATTTCCTTTCCCTTTTCTGGGTGATATAGTGATTCATTCTTTATTTAAGCCATGTTGTTTAGCCATGTGGTATTTCAGATAACTAAAGCTCACCACGTGAAGTGCCAGAATAGAAATATTTATCAGATTATGCATTCTCTTATTAAGTGGAGGATATTAAACATAATTTTCTTGATTTATCAAGGGTCTTCACTGTGAACATCACTCTGTGTTATTCACATTATATTGCACAATACAACACTGTCCTCAGAGTCTACTTTGGCTTTTTCTGTTTTCCCCTATGATGAATGGATATATACTGGTACCCTGGTTGAGTTTTTTTTTGGGGGGGTGGGGAGATGTGATAGAGACATGAAAGAGAAGTTTTGCAGGACTTGTGGACCAAGATGCAAAGAAGGCCAGGGTTCCAACAGAATGTCCCTAGTTTGTGGCAGTTTGAGCTGACAGGGGGAGGGGCTTTTGAACTTAGTCTCTGTGTCTCTGGCTCTGAGGAGTGGAAACTGACCAGGGGCTTTTGAACTTGCTCTCTCTCTCTCTGGCTCTGTGCAGTTGGAGCTGAGGAGGGGCTTCAGGTCTCTGAGTCTGGGACTGGAAGTCACTCTTTTCCCTGGAGGCTTTTGGCTGGCCACACACTAAGAAGAGAAACTGGGCTTTTGAATTTAGTCTCTGGCTCTCTGGCTCTGAGCAGTTGGAGTTGACCAGGGGGCCTTTTGGTCTCTGGGTCTCTGACTGGGGGACACACATTTGCTCTCTGGAGGTTGAAAGCTGGCTGAGAGACTTTTGTGAGGCTGACTTGGCTTTTTGGATTTTGTCTCTGGCTCTGAGCAGTGGAAGCTGATCAGGGAGAAGCTTTTGAGTTGGTGATCTATTTGACTTTTGAGCTGGCCAGGAGAAACTTAGAGACTTTGAACTTTGTTTTCTTTCTGGGTTTTAAGCTGAGAGATCAGGCTGAGTTGTGAAGAAGAAGAAAGATCTTGAAAAGCCATTGACCTCCATTTTTCTAACTAAGAGCCACACTTGTGACTCCCCTAAATGTTCAATTTTACCTCATTTAGATGAGCGATTTCCTCATCCCTCTTACCTCAGTTTCCCATCCTGTTATCCCAATAAAACCCTTGACTGAGAAAGCAACAAGAGTATCATTATAGTTCACTCAGGAGGGAGGGAAGGAGCCAAAGGCTTCAAGGAAGATTGGGGAGGTGAGGGAGGCAATGGAGGGAGTGAGGGAGGAAGAGGAAGTAGATTGATCCTTCATCAATCAGTAGGGATCAATAGGCAAACCCTAGAATAAACCCCAGGGCAGTCCCTTATAAGCAGTGTCCCCTGTGTACCAGCATCTGTGTGTGTGTGTGTGTGTCATCCCCTAGCATTTCTCTGTTTCCCTCCATTACTAATAAGCAGCCTCGGGTCCCTGCAGCAGCGTCTCTAGTCAAAGCCAAAGAACAGCAACCATTGTGAAGAAACAGGTTCCCCTCAGTTTACCCTCTCTAGTTCAATAGTAATAGTTTTCCCTCAGCTTACATTTCTTTATTACAGAGAGTAACTTTTTTTGACCCCACACTTGCTATCAGTTATTACTTTCCTTTGTTGTCTTCTAGCAACATCTTTTTTTTTTCTTTAAATGACTGCTGTTAATCTACTGTGGTTTCTTAGAAATCAAATCACATAAGCTAAATTCCCCGAGTTTCAATGTGTCAAACTTGTAATCTCTTTTTTGGCTATTCTGACTCTTTTCTGGCCTGTTATGTTTTTAACTATAATTATGGTTCTCTACCATATTCTACCTCACTTAGGTTACCAGTTAAATGATAAAAATGAAAATGTATATATTATATCTCTTGATATATACACGAAGCCTTATCAAATCTTGTTATTACTAAAAATTATACCAAGAAAAACCAGACAGGACTAGTTTGGGGGAACTTCACACCTACCTCCAACCCATGGAGAGAAAATACTTCTAAATCAATGAGTCTTTGCATAGCCGGTCCTTCTTAAAGACCATGTAATTTTCTTTTATAAGCCTTTTGAGGTCTAGGAATGTTGGTTTGGCTTTGACCTTGTAGTCCTTAATAAATGTTTGTTGAGTTGAATTAAATTTTAAGGTAATTGTTAATTCCTCAAATTTTACTTTTCATGATCTCTAATGGATTACTTTGTAGATTAGACATAGAAATTTGGGAGTAGCTTGTAGCGGTGGTAGGCAATGCATTTATCACTGCCAAAATGGGAGGTAAAATAGATAGATACCACACACATTCTATTCTAAAATTAAGGAGGAATTGAGTAAAATGTAACAATTTCATTGTAACATAATTATACTAATTTTATGACATAATGAATATAATAGCTATATACTACCATTCTGTCATTTTGTCCTGCTCACCCATACATAATGCTGAGTACATTTAGTGCTTTCAGCCTTGCATACATGGTGATTTTATTTTCTATTGTATTCCATCCTTATAAAGTTCGGATTATATGTAATTATTCTTAATAATCTCTTTGACCTTGGAAAATAGAATATCAAAGCTAAAACTTGCACTCAGTCTAAATCTAGGTCGCGTAGTAGCTCTTCCAGTAGACTTCTAAAGGATTGCTTCTATTTTCTTAAGTTATTCTTTATTTAGTTTGAATATATAACTCATCTACACAGCCTGAGTCCATTGGCATGTCTGAATCCCCTGGATTTTGCCAGGAAGAGAGAAGAATAAGCTCTGCAGGAGATTTTAGGGAAAGCATACTACTATTTTTGTGGTTCTGATTTTCACCCAGAATTGCATATCATAGCTGGAAGGAATCTTAGAGTTCAAATGCAACTCTTATTTTACAGATGTGGAAAGAGGGTCTGTTTCTATGAAAAATTACCAAGAATTTGTAGGGCAATCATAGAGACAGAAGTTTCTCTCTATTACACTCGGCAACAAATTAAAAAATCTTACAGTTTTGTGTATATTTCAGGGGTAATCTAGTCCAATCAATATTTAAATTATCAATCCTGCATGCAACATCCCTAGGTTTTTAGCCAATTTGAAAAGCATTTATTAAGTGCCCACTGCAATCCAATAACACAGGTCTCTATGCTCTGTCTCCTGATTCTGAGTTATGTTTATTGACTGTCCCTCATTCTTAGAATTCTCTCCCTCCTCATTAATACCTCCCCACTTCCCTGGTTTCTTCTTAAGTCTCAGCTAAATTCCCACCTTCTTCAAGAAGCCTTTCCCAATACTCCTTCATATTAGTACCTTTCTCTGGGCTACCCCTCAATTTATCCTATATATATCTTGATGGTAGATAGTTGTTTGCATGTTATCTCCCTCATTGGATTGCAAACTCCTTGAAAGAGGGGATTGTTTTTTTCTTTAAAAAAAGTTTTTTTATCCTCATGACTTACCTCAGTGTCTGATTCACGGTAGGCGCTTAATAAATGACAGTTGACTGACTACCATGTATCAAGTACTGTGAGAAGGTCAATGAGATACATAGTGAAAAGCAAAATGAGTCCCTATACTCAAGGAGTTTGCATTTTACCGAGAGAGGGGAAATTATATAGATTAGTCAATTTAAACCATATGCAAAGTAAATAAAGAGTCATAGTGGAGGCAGTGGCCCTAATAATTAGGCAGATCAGGAAAAGGTCTCATGTAGGAAATGATACATTATCTGGACATTAAAGAACCTAGAAATACTGAGGTAGTGGTGAGAATGGAATATATTATAGACAATATATAATACCTAGAGACATATTTACCAAGACAAAGCCAGCAACCATATGAAAACAGTGACAAAATACTTTTCACATAAAGTCAGGCCTGAGCAACTGGAAATATATATATTGCCCATCAATAAACCAAGGAAATATAATAAAAATGACAATCTAAAATTAATCCATTCATTTCCACATCACTCAAACTACCCAAAAATGATTTCAGAGCTAGAAAAAAATAATACAATTCATTTAGAAGTACAAATGATCAAGATTATCAAGGGAATCAATGAAAAAATATGAAAGGAGGAGGCTTATCTATTCTAGATCTCAAATTACAAAGTAGTAATGAAAACAATCTAGTTCTAGCTAAGAAATAGAGTAATGAATCAATGAAATAGTTTAGGTAATCAACATAGAGTAGGTAATAACCATTGTCATCTAGTGTTCAGTAAACCCAAAGATCCAAGCTTTTGGAGGAAGAACTCACTGTTTGACAAAACTGCTAGGAAAACTAGAAAACAATATGGCAGAAACTAGGCATAGATCAAAATCCCACACAATATATCAAGTTAAAGTCAAATTGGATAGGGAAGAACTTATAACCAAACAAAACAAAGAGAACATTATGAAAAATGAAATGGAAAATTTTGATTACATAAAAAGAGGTTTTGTACAAACAAAATCAATGCAACCAAATTAAAAGGCAAACAACAAACTGGTAAAAAAATCTTTATAGCAAGTATCTCTGAAGGGCTTTATTTCTAAAATACATAGAGAAATGAGTGAGTCAAATTTATAAGGATACAAAGCATTCCCTAATTGAAAAGTAGTCAAAGAATATGAACAGTTCTAAGATGAAGAAATTAAAACTATCTAGCCATATGAAAAAAATAATCAAAATCACAATTAATTAGAGAAATGCAAATTAAAACAATTCTGAGATACCATCTCACACCAATCAGACTAGCTAAAATGACCAAAAAAGCAAACAATTATTGTTGGAGTGGATGTAGAGAATGTACACTCTCAGTTAAATTGTGAACCAATCCAAACATTCTGGAGACCAATCTGGAACCATGCTCAAAGCACCATAAAATTATGCATACCCTTTTACTCAGCAATACCACTACTGGGACTATATTCCAAAGAGATCAGTGATAGGGAGAAAGAGCCTATTTGTACAAAAAAAAAAATCTATAGCAGCTCTTTTTATAGTACCAAAGAATTAGAAACTGAAAAAATGTCTATCAACTGGGGAATGGCTGAACAAGTTGTGGTAGATGTTGTAAAGGAATAGTATTGCACCATAAGAAATGAAGACTAGGATGTGTTCACAAAAACCTAGAAAGATTTATATGAACTAATGCAGTAAAATGAGGAGAACCAAGGAGCACCACATACAGTAATAGAAATATTATATGCTGGTCAATTGTGAAGGACTAAACTATTATCAGCAAAGCAAGTTTCCAAGATAGAACTGTAGGAGTAGAAGTTATTATAGGGACTCATGATAAGAAATATTATCCACAGTCAAAGAAGGAAATGTTAGAGTGTGACTGTGGATTAAAGCATGCCATTTCTCACGTTATTTCCTTCATGAACTTTTTATTGTATGTGTGACATATGACATGTGGAATATGGAAATATATAGGCACTGATATATATATATCAGATTATTTACTGCCTGGGCAGGTGGGGAGGGTGGAAGAGATTCTGAATTGCAACTGTCAAAAATTATTTTTAGAGGGCAGCTAAGAGGGTCAGTGGATAGAGAGCCAATTCTGGACATGGGAGGTCCTGGGTTCAAATGTGACCTCAGACACTTCCTAGCTGTGTGACCCTGGTCAGTTTGCTCCCATTGCCTAGCCCATATTGCTCATCTGCTTTGAAACTAATATTTAGTATCAATTCTAAGACTGAAGGTAAGGATATTTTTTGTTTCTACATGCAGTTGAAAAAAAAATTAAGTAAAAAAAAGAGAATGGGGTGCACTGGGGGCAGTGTACAATCAACAAAGATGAGAGATAACAGTGGAATATATGGGGAACACTTAATAGGTTAGAACAAAGAGTACCTAAAAAGGAAATAGGCTGGAGATCAGACTTGTGACAAGGAAACCACTTTAAAAGACTGATATATATTAATTTAAGGTCACCAAGGAATTCAGCTATGTAATTCCTTAATGAAAACTCAAGTCAGCAGTCAACCTTTTATGGAGTTTAATTACAAACAGGAGGAAGAAAGGTATTAGAGAGAGAGAGAGAGAGAGAGAAGGGAATAGGGCTTAAATACCCCCTCTGTTTAGGCTGGGCCAAAAGGCCCAAGCCCTTAGATAGCTGAGGCAAAGAAAAGAGATCAGTCCCTATCACTCTCGTGACCAAAATGGAGAAACAGTCTCAGGGGCCTCCAGCTTCCTTCAGAGCAAGCTTCTCAGAGCACAACCTCTCAGAGCAAAAACCTCTCCAACCTCCCTAGTCCTCAGACCCCACTATCTTTAAGGAAACCATCCAAGTACCCTCCCCTCAGTTCTCACATCTACCAATCACTGTCCATGTCTTCCCTGTGCCAATGGTGGCTCTAGCTTAACCCAGGACCGCCCAGAGGTCTGTGGCTTTGCACATGTCTGTTGAAGGTTATATTCTCAAATAATTAAATCTTGATCCTTTGCTGCAGCCCTTCCTAAATCCTGTTACCCTGAGTAGGGTGGAGATTGGACGTTCCAAGACCTGGTTCTGTCATTCCAAGTATCTCTATTGTATCAATTCTAAAATCAATCATGACTCAAAGAACTTCCTGTTCTATGCTTAAGTATAGGTCAAAGCCCTTTCCATTGTTCAGCAAAAGGTTTCTGTCCTAAAGTAATCTTAAGTAGGGAGGAGGAGGAACCTTCTATGCCAATGGGGTTCACATTCCAATAGACTATCAGTAGGAAATTTTTCAAGTATGAAATTTCCCAATGGTGAAATTTCCAACATTTATAAGTCTAAGAAATTTTAAGGTTTACAGACTATGAAAAGCTTTAGATGCTGAATAGAGTACAGTAGTACCACCTTCTGATAATATTCCCTCCCCCCTCCCCAAAACACTATTTACAGTATTTCTTTCCCAGGTTTCAGCACCCATGGCCATTCCAGAGGAGGGAGGGAAGCAGGAAAGGGGCTACCTCTGAATAAACCAGCACCTGGTTCATGAACTCCCTATGGCAGCAGTATACCCACTCTCTGGGCATCATTGCTGCTTTCAATTGAAAGAGTTTTTCTTAGATTTCTTTATCCCATACTGGCATAGTTAATTCTTTGAGCCCATATACTTAAATTTCATCTTGTTGGTTCAGACTAGCATTTCAGAGCTATCTGAATTTTTATATGATTGCCTAAAATATAATATATCACTCCTAGGTCTTATTTTTTGTTGCAAATTTGATATGTCTTTATGTCATTGACATAAATATTGAACAGGATAGAATCAAGAATAGAGCCCTGTAGTCTTTCCACTAGAGGCCTCCTTTCAACTTGATGTAGATGAATTAATCAATAGTCTAATTAAAATTATTCAACCATCTATGATTGACCACTGTCTAGCTGTTGTCATTTTAAATTGTCATGAAGACAGCTAGACTAGCCAAGCACTCTAAAGTCTAGGGTAACTTAAGGGCAAAGATTTTTCCAATTCTTTTAGCAAAAAGACTTGGGCAGCAAGTCCAGATTATTAATCTTTTCTTAATCCAATGCTGGTATCTCAACGTAGATGGTGGGAGGGGGGTTGTGACTCCCTTAGAAAAGCATTTTTTTAGACTCAAGAAATCTGTTCACCCCAGATGCTCTAGTCAGTTTGTCCCCTTGGCCACCATAACAGCTACAAATGCATTTAACTAGCCTTGCCCACATTGCTCCATCTTGTTCAAAAGGATATTATGGGAGACTTTTTCAAAGGCTTTGTTGAAATCAATATATCTCATGTTTGTTGAAGTACCATGGCCAGTCAATCAATTGTTCTTTTGTAAAAAAAAGAAACAAGATTAGTTTACTATCACATTCTTTATCAACTCGGGCCAATTAACTCATAGAGGTCACTATATTCTTTTTATAGGTGCTTATAAACCATCTATTTAATAATGTGGTTATTTAATTTTATTAAATATTGAAAATAAAATTTAATAATTGTATCCATTTTACAATTTACTTAACCATTTTATATACATTGAGATTAACCATAAGTTCATATTTTCCAAAATCTGTTTAACTCCTCCCCTTTCAGATAGTATGTATTTACAATATGTTGCATTCTGCTCATACCCATCATATACTTCTCTACAGCCCTCTGGGTAATACTAATTAAAAATTCTTCAGACTTTAGTATTCTATAGCTTATAGTCATACAATAATGACACAATATTGACATTAAATATATGAACCTTTGCTTTAGGGAGACAGTAAGCATTATTGAAAGAATTTCTTAGGGAGAATTCAGGCTCTTTTTTTTTATTCTTTTTTTTTTAAACCCTTACTCTCTCTCTTAGAATCAGTACTAAGTTTTGACTCCATGGCAGAAGAGCAGTAAGGGCAAGGCAAAGGAAATTAAGGAAATTTCCAAGGGTCACACAGTTGGGAAGTGTCTGAGATCAGATTTGAATCCAGGACCTCCCATCTCTAGGCTTGGCTTTTAATCCACTGAGCCACCCAGCTGTCCCTCTTGTGTTTCATTCTTGATCTAACTTCAATCATTCCCAGAACCAGGTCATGATGATATTACTCTGACCATCTTTGTGTGAGGAACTCAGAGAATAGAATTCCCTCAACTCCCCACCCTAAATCCTAGGAAGTTAATGAAGGCTTATTAAGTAACTTGCCCAGGGCTACATCATTTTTGTCAGAGGCAAGATATGAACTTAGGTCTTCCTTGTTCTACACCCAATATTCTATCCATTATGTTAAGTGCTTCTATGATACTAGGTCCATTTAAAGACAAGTGGGCAGGCTACTATCTAATATACCTAACGTGTTAATAATTAATAATGACATTGTATCTTGTGACTCTGATAGGAACAGAATTATCATATTTCCTTGAAACATGGATTAGTTTTCCCTAAAAATGTAAGGAAGTTGTCCCAGTGACCTGATTGGCCGTTGCCTCCCTCAATATAACTTCCTACTGAGTTAGAAGCATGAAATTCCTACCCACATGTCTGAAAATTCCATGAATTCCTTAATTTTCTCAATTATATAAATGGGAGTCACGATAGCACCTTCCTCAGAAATGGTATGAGAATCAAATGGGATGATATGTATAATGCACTGGCGTATAGTAAGTGCTTAATGAATGTTGTTAATTGTTCATTGACCTGAAAAG
This sequence comes from Monodelphis domestica, assembly GCF_027887165.1. Taxonomy (NCBI): domain Eukaryota; kingdom Metazoa; phylum Chordata; class Mammalia; order Didelphimorphia; family Didelphidae; genus Monodelphis; species Monodelphis domestica. The sequence continues at coordinate 620,230,538 of NC_077227.1, forward strand.
GTCTTGTTTCATCTCAATATAGAACTGAGCATTTGGATTACTTGTTAGTTCCATGTTTAACGCTATTCTACTGATAGTGGTATTTTAGCAAGGATCTTTTGGAGTTATAATTTCTTAGCCTGAAATATCTGGTAGAATTTCTGGTAAGTTAGGGGTAGAGGGAGGAGAACATGGTTTGGAGTAAGATAACATTTTGTTGCATAAATGTCATACACAAGAGAGGACTTGAAGTATAGATCCAGAAGCTGGAAAGCTAGTCCGAGGGCCTCAACTGTCAGGTTGTAAAGATTAAAATTTAGGGGAGACTGAGGCAGGTAGAAATTAGTTTCTCTCTGCAAGGAGTATTATATTTTTTAGAGGTTTATTAAGGATTAAGGATTAAAGAAAATGCAGGATAAGGAAAACGTGCCTAGGCCAGAGGCCTAGACAAGACCTCACCTACATTATGGAAAGAGCCACATCTGCTCCAAAACGGAAGTCCAAAAGAGAGACAAAAACCTTTGCCATCAGGTTAAATCCTTTCTCGCTCTCGGCCCACCTCAGAATTCCCGTGAGATTACAAAGCATTTTGGGGAAGTGGAGCAAGGGCTTGTGGGGATTGAAGTGCAGAGTTCAAATCTTAATTTTACATTTCCCCCGTTTGATCCTCTGGGAAGAAGTCCTTCCCCAACGGATCATAAAAACACAATCAATTTAAAGATTACAATAATTTGAGGATAAGAAAAAAAAAACCAAAACCAATAATTGCCGAATGCATTGACAAAAAGCCAGTTAGGGGGCAGTCCTCTTTGGCATGAAAGTATGCATGCAAATAAATGTTCAATCAACCACACCCAAAGTTCAATTTTGTGCAACTTGTGGTCTAGAGGCATCTTCATGGTGGCTTCTCCAACAGTTCAGTTCTGGATTCAGAGAGGTATCATCTTCTTTACCTAAAATTCTTCTCAAAAAGAATTTAAACTTTGCAATTTAAATGATATTTTTTACATTCCCCCCTTTAAGAGGGTGATTAAAAAAACAGGATCACTTAGGGATGCATGGCTGAAGTATGAGGTATATGAATCAATTGACAAGAGATATTAAAAAGATATCAGAAAAATCCAAAAGAAAAGAAAAAAATTTCTGGATGAAAATATAGACTCTCAAAGTCTTATATGTAAAAATTCCAAGTAAAGAAAAATAAATCTATAACAGGTCCTTCAATCAGGGCCCAATCAAAATGATCTAAGCAATGATGCATTTACCCAGTCAATAGCCAGGACTACAGAAAAGTACCACACTATGAGAGGCAGAAAAGAAAGGGACCAGATTATAGAAGCCAAGTAGGAGCCAAGTTTGGGGATACTCGTCTGTGAGTATCCTCAGAGTAAGTGTGAACACAAGGAAAGCCTATGTCTAGCAATGATAAACACAGTAACCTCCAGTCTTCACACTAGGTACAAGACCTTTGTATTGGCCTAGACGTGCATCAATCCATCCTGGATTGGCCTTTCTTTGGCTCTGTGCAATGGCTCTTGTGTGTATATCTTGTCCTGGAATCAGACAGAATCATTAAGCAAAGTCCCATAATTTATTAAATAATTATTGGCATCATTTTTATAGTCACAAGCCTTTTTGGGCATGCATTAGCAAATGTATCTTAAACTTATATTACTGAAAAATCAAAAGGTTAAAGAAAATCTTAATACTGGTGACATATGCTTCAAATATAAAAAAGAGAGAATAAATAATAAAAAAATAGTATATTGCACATGCAAGAAAAATATAATAATAAAAGAGCTTTAAAATTTTTAAATTATAGCTTATAATCATTGACACTCTGTGTCAGCTAAGAAAATACAAAATTCAAGGCTTTCTCACCAAAAATGAGATCCATTTCCTCTTTGTATCTGGCCATGATCACTGTGAGTAGAAGGCAAATGAATTGAGAGAGATAACATTTTTTCATTTTTAAAGAATAGTAGTACAAATATGTAGGTATCGAAATCCCCAAAATTCTCAATATCCCAATTAATTACAATAGCAAACAAACACACTATCACATTTCACATAAGTTGTATGACATTTAAAAGCCTATGAATTGCTGGATATTTGTCACAATTTTTACAAATGTAGCAAATTTTTCAACCTTGGTGATAAACATATTTTTAAAACAAAGTAAAACTCATCTTGGGTTTAGAACATAATCAAGAAATCTATATATCATTCTGGTGCATGTAAAGTAGTGAGCTGAAGAGTGTAAATAAAGGGTTGCTCCTTTTTTGTAGGCTTTTAGGGATACAAATGCCCTGAGATTAACTGCCCAACTTCCATTCACATATTTAGAAATGCAGGAAGGTTGGGGTTTATAAAATGTATTTCACTTCAGCTACTATTGGCCTTAACTTGTGGTAGGGGAAGGCAAAAATAACCAGAGATTGTTAAAAAAAATCCAAAAATTATATTTAAAAACCCTTAAAATCAGTTGAGATATTTAGCATATTAAATTTTCCAAAGATTGTTATAGCAATTGTAACCAGTTCTGAAGTCCATCTATCCTCGGCAAAATAGAAAAAAGCTGTTTTTTTTTTTATATGGGCTTAATTACAATAATATTTGTTCAGCACAGTTATAGGGGAAAAAAAACAGAATTTCAAAACTCAGTACATTTAAAATAAATTCAATCAACCTTCAGTGTAAGAGAATAATATTGAATCCAGTAACATATGAATTTAACATCACAAAGTTAAATCTTAAACCAAGCAAATACAAAATGCAATGGAAATACAGAGATTTGTATAAACCAGTCTGAAATGCCTTAGAATATAGCCTTTAGTCTCTTCAAAGTTCCTTAGGTGTGTGTTTATCCATTTAAATGTCTATTGTCGGAAGGCAAAGTGGTAAGGGCTAGGCAATGGGGTTCAAGGGACCCATGCAGGACCACAGGGCCATGAAGTGTCTGAGGCCAGCTTTTAACCCAGGACCGCATGTCTTTAGGCCTGGCTATCAGTTCGCTGAGCCACCCATTTGCCTCCCCAAAGTTAAAGTTGAATCTTTGGGCTGAGTCTGCTCCTTGACAGGCAGGTGAAGTCAATGAAATTACCAGAAGAGTCAAAAGGTATCCTTTTAAAAAGCCCATTGCTATTAAGTTTCTGTTTGAAAAAAATCTGTTTCTTCTCCTCTTCCTTTTTCTCTCTCTCCTGCTCTGATACCTCCTCCTGCCCCAGTCCACATGGAGCCCAGGCCGCCCACGTGGAGCCAATACACCCCCCACCCCCCACCCCTGTTTTGTTACCCTCCAAGGATCTGGGTTTGTTGGGCAGGCAGGTCACCAGGTGATCACAATCTTGGTTGAATCAGGTGGGCCAGGTGATTGAGAGAAAGTCCGATGGGCCGGGGCCAGAGCCAGAGTGCAGACAAGCAGGGCCAAGTGGAGCAGACAGCCGGGATGGGGCCTGGAGAAGCGGCTGTCCGAAGTGGATGGCTGCGGCAGGCAGGAGCTGATCAACAGCTTTGCGAGGGTAAAAAAAAAGACAAACAGGGCCGGGAGCTTGGGCACCAGGTGAGAGGCTGCAGAAGCAGGAGCAGGAGAGGGCCCCAGGCAGGAGCTGATCAAGATAGTTTTCTAAAAACCATCTTGGACAGATGTGGCTTAAAAAAATTCTAGGCACTGCCTATAAAGATTAAATCAGAAGATTGAGAGTTTTTTTGTCCCTTTGTGGTCACCAACTGTAAAGATTAAAATTTAGGGGAGACTGAGGCAGGTAGAAATTAGTTTCTCTCTACAAGGAGTATTATATTTTTTAGAGGTTTATTAAGGATTAAGGATTAAAGAAAATGCAGGATAAGGAAAACATGCCTAGGCCAGAGGCCTAGACAAGACCTCACCTACATTATGGAAAGAGTCACATCTGCTCCAAAACAGAAGTCCAAAAGAGAGACAAAAACTTTTGCCATCAGGTTAAATCCTTTCTTGCTCTCAGCCCACCTCAGAATTCCCGTGAGATTACAAAGCATTTTGGGGAAGTGGAGGAAGGGCTTGTGGGGGATTGAAGTCCAGAGTTCAAATCTCAATTTTACAAGGTCAAAACTACTCCTTTCAGGAAAGTCAGTTATCTGTCACAGGAAATGCTCCCTCCAAGTTCCAAAGCAAAAGGAACTCAGCTCCTAGCTCAAGACTTCAAGTCCTCTCTTTATTTTTTCCTGACATTCCTTTGGAACCCTCTTTGCTTGAGTTCCATCATGAGTCACTTGCTTTGCAATCTGTATCTTTTGCAACTTACTCTTCTTATTTCTCTATTCTAATAATTTCTAGCCTCATTATAATCACTCCTTATCCAAAGGCCAGTCTTGCCTGTACATTTATAGTTGAAGTATAGGTAATTATGATATGGAGATCCCATTCTTTCTCTCTGCCTTCAATTTGTGCCATAAACCAAAGATATAGAAATACCATAATAATTAATCTGTTCCTGGTTCTTAGAAACTGCTTTGGCTTTGAACATGTAGAAGAGAAAATCTCTGGACATAAAATATGTAAAGAGAATCCCAGCCAAATTCAGCGCAACACTTCTACATCCCAAGCAGAGGTCCAAGGCAAGAGACTCAAAATCAGACCTTTCTTGTCTCTAGTGTGTCCAAAAAAATACTGACATAGCCCTTACCTTTCACCCTTGGCTCTTCCCCGTTAGTCAAAACCCAGAATAAGGTAACCCTAAACTACATTGTTTGGCACAATTAACCATTTAAACTTTCTAATTTGGACTCTTCTATGTCTATCAGTTGTTCTGCAATGGTCTGATTTGTCCAGGTAAAACTACAAACAATAATGTGACTCAAGGAGTGTTATTTGTAGTGTCTAGCAGTTCTTAGTCCGTACACTGATTAATTCATCAATAATTTTTATTTAATTTAGGCAAACCACTGCCAATGGTGATTACTTTGTGAAGCCATGGAAACTTCCAGGGTACTATTTTTTCATGAAGTTTCTGAAATTCAACAAACCCATTAAAGGATATCCAGTTTCACTAAGCTAAGCTAAGTGATTGCAATTTATCAAGGCATGAAAAGTCTGTCCAGTCTCATGGAATATCATTAAGTGGTTCAAGGATGTTTCTAATCTTAATGATGGCCAAGGGGGAGAGACTATTATGATGATGAATGGGAATGAATATCTGGAAAAAGTTCAAGACATGTTATAATTACAAAGACTGATACATATTGTTTATCTAAATCATGAAACTGATTAAAGAAACACAGAAAACCCAAGACAGTTTAATGCCAAATGCCAAATACAGTTTGACCTATCCTGTTATGTTTATCACTGCTCATGTCAGGCCCTTAAAATGTATTGCTTTACATAGATGCTGTATATATAATGATGAGAGTCCTTTGAGACTGATGCTAAGTAATATAGGCTGACCAGTTTATTGTCCAGCCAAATATTTACATAAAATGAGTTTGTTGTTGCTGGGTAGGTCTTCATAAACTGGATCTTTCAAAGTTATTTCTTGATTAGACCCAACGCCCAATTCTTTACAAGAATCATGACCTTTGATGTATTTTCTCTTAAACAATTCCTAGCTTACTCAGTGTTTTCAATTTCTAGACAAGATTAGAATTTTTCTACATAGTTCACTAAGGATTTACAGTGTAAAAGTATCAATGAGAAATACTAAGGTAGCAGGAGAAAAGAAAAACTCTTTGGTCCACACTTTCAGAGAAGCTCAGAATTTCCGATCTGGAAGGAATGTCAGCCACCATTTAGTCTTAACTAATACATGAGCAAGAATCCCCACTGAATGACATCCAACAATTGGTCTTCCAAATTTTGCTTTAAAGATCTACAATGAAGAAGAACCCACAATTTATTGAAGAAGCTCATTATACTTTAGGATAGTTCTAATTATTAGGAAATACTTTCTGACATCAAATGTAATTCTGCTTCTTTATAGCCTCTATCTACTATTCCATTTTCTTCCTTCAGGAGCCAGACAGAATAAGCTTACTCTCTTTTCCACATGACAATTCTTCAAACACTTGAAAAGAATGACTGCTTCCAGCCTTCTCCAAATTCCTCAATCAATACTCACATGCCACAATAACAATAACAGCTGACCTTTATTGAGTATTTTATGGTTTCCAAAATACTTTCTAGAAATTGTTTAATATAATACAGTGAAGTAGATATTACAGTTATTTTACCTGGTACATAGTATATGTTTAATAAATGTTTGTTGATTTATTAATTCTCATTTTACATGTGAGAAAATAGACTCTCAGAATTTGAATGATATGCCCCTGTGTACAAATGCACTAAGTTTAGGCAATGATCAAAAGAATCAGAGATCCAAACATAAAGAGGCAAATGTGATCTCATAGGTATCTTAGAAACAATGTTTGGATCCAGCAGATTCAAAAGAAACAGGAAAGGTTAAAAAAAGGGGGGTTGCATAGCATCATGTATTAAGAATGTATGTTCATGTGAAGAGATTCAGGAAACAGACAGGGGAAACAAGATGAAGGACACTTTTGTAAAGGTCAATGAAGGGGGGGGAAAGGAAGTGGTTTTGTCATTGGAGTATACTAGAGACTATCTGGATTGAAAAGAAACAGTTGAGTATTCTGGGAAACAGATCACAGGCTAGGAACAAAGGCATAATAGTCATGAGGTCTTCAATTATCTAGGTTAAGTGTTAGAACTGTCAAAAGGAGCTAATAATTTTTTTTTAATTTTTCTTAGTGATGATGTTATTCTTCAAAAGGGAGAGGAACCATCTCAGGAACATTCTATTCTGGATCTTATTCCTATCTAACAGGGAAGAGTGGGTTTCTGGGGGTAAAAATGATGGCAACCCTAGACGTCTTCAGGTCCATCCTTGAATTAAAAAATCAGTTATCTTTGGGCTCAGAGGGAAAACAGGTAGCTCTCTTTACTAAAATGACAGAAGATAAATGAGCTCAGGAAGAAAGGGAGACACTCAAAAATGAAGTTCTAAAGATACAAAGATAATTCCAATGAAGAAGAAAAATGGCATTATCTATAGATGCTGATGTGGATGCACAGAGAACTCACAAACCAATTTAGGTGAAAAGAAATTGTACGAATTAAGGCCAAGATTTCAGAATGAACTAGATAATGAGAAACCTGAGGATATCTGAAAGGGTCTTGTTAAACTATATTAGAAGGGAAAAGAAGATAAAAGAAGGGGTAGGACTGTACTTGAGGTTGATAGAATGATGGAAACTGACAACAGAGGAGATAAAACTATTTGGTTTTGCCTGTTTTCCCAGCCTAGAATGACCTTTGTACTAGAAGGGAAAGGGGGGGGGGGGAGGGAAGGACTAATACAATTAATACTTAAGGTAAATAAAGAGACTGAGTAAGAGAACATCTATGAATTTTTATGAATTCCAGTCACTTGGCCCAGATGAACTACATCCTTAGGTACTGAAAGAAGTGGCAGATGTGATTTCTGAGATGACCATTCAGTGATCTACTATGGAAAATTAGAGAAGTATCACAAGACAGGAGAGTAAATGTTCTTATTTTCATTTTTTAAAAGTAAGAGAATATAGATTATACAAACTGCAGTTCAGCAAGTCTAACTTTATTCCTATAGTACTGTAGAATTTGTTAAAGATATACTTAGTGAATATATAGAAAAGAAAGTGTTGATTACAAAGAACACATCATGCTAAATGAACTGATGCAGAATGAAGACAACAGAATCAGAAAAATAATTTGAACAATGACCACAATACTGTAATAAAAAAAGCTTTGAATTATTAAAAGACTGATCAATACAATGTTCAGCAACTACTACAGAGATTTAATAATAAAACATTTCTCACCTCTTGACAGAGAGCTGATAGACTAGAGGTGCAGATAGAGGCATATGTTTTTCAGACATGTGCCTTCATTTTGTTTAACTAGCTCACTTTTGAGGAGAAGTGGAAGAGAAGCATAGTGATAAGGGTGCAAAAAGTCCAAGTGTCCACGAAGCATTAAAAATGTACAGAAAAAGATCTAAAGGAGGTTCAGAGGGAAACAGACAAGCAGAACAGTTTTGAATTAAATGTTCTGAATTTACTATATACCTCAAAGAAAAAAAGAGGGCAAGTTATAATGAAGATTCATAGAAATGACCATATTTGTTTTTGTTTCTCAAGTTCAGAATATAAAAAAAGAAAAATGAGGAAACTAAAAGAAAAAGAATTCACTAAACTTATTTCCTTTTTGACAGAATTCTGAACTAATAGATGAGGGAAATGTTTTGGATATAGTTTAATGAGATTTTTACAAAAGCTTTTCATAAAGTAACTTATAGCATTTTATTGGACAGTATGGACTAGAAGATAAAATAATTACATTAATTTAGAATTGATTGGATGGCCAGAGTAAATATGCATCAGAGATAAATGTAAAGTCTAATATTTGGGCATAAAAAAATCAGTTTTACTAGTACAAGAATGAAGAGGCAAGGTTAGACAGTTCTGAAAAAAGATTTGGTATTTTAATATATTCAATATGACTCAGCAATGTAATGTGCCAACCAAAAAAATCTAAAGTGAACTTAGACTTCACTAAGAAACATATCACTTCCAGTTAAATTCTTTACAGTCTTGTACTTTTTCTTTAAAAATGCTTCTAAAATTGCTATTTATACTGTTTCTTATATAAATATAGTATAGCATGTGTTCTTTCCCTTTCTTATCTCAGAAAAACATCTCATTTGACAAATGATTTTTTTGGAGAGAAAAAAGTCAGAACAATTTATTGACACATTGACAAAGTCTGAAAACATGTGTAACACCATGAACCTCCCACCTCCACAACAAGAAAGGTTAGGGATGTCTTTTTCATGACTCTTTATTTTAGTTCCATTTCATCTTTGTAATTTTCTTACATTTACTTTTATTTATTTCCAGTTACATGTAAAAACAATTTTTGACATTTTTTCTGATATTTTAGCATTCAGATTTTCTTCATTCCTCCCTTCACTCCCTCTCCAATGTGGTAAATAATCTGATAGTGGTTATTCCAAAGCTTTCATGCAATATATAGTTACATAGTGCTCATGTTGTGACATATATCACATACAATAAAAAACTCATGAAGGATATAATGTGGAAGATTACATGCTTTTTAAGAGTCTGATTGTAATCAGATTCTTAACAGTTCCTTCTTTGGATGTGGATAGCATTTTTTATCATGGATCCCTTATGGATATCTTGGGAACTTGCATTGTTGATAATAGTTTAGTCCTTTAGAGTTGAATACATTGTTCTCTAGGTTCTGCTCACTTCACTTTGCATCAGTTCAGATGAGTCCAGGTTTTTCTGAACTCATTCTATTCATTATTTCTTATGGCACAATAGTATTTCATTATATACCATAACTTGTTCATCCATTCTCCAAGTAATGGACAGCCCCTCAGTTTCCAATTCTTTGCCACTACAAAAAAGAGCTGCTAAAGATATTTTTGTATAGATAGGTCCTTTCCCCTTATCTCTGATCTCTTTTGGATACAGACCCAGTAGGAGCAATGCTGGATCAAAGGATATGCATAGTATTATGGCCCTTTGGACATAGTTCCATATTGCTCTTGTTAAATTTAAATTGTGGTTGGACTCTGAATATTTATATAGGTGGTCACCAGGGATTTTAATTTCTAAATCCCAAAATGAATTACTAAAGTAAATGGAATTTATGGTAGTTTATTTACAATAGAGGGAAGATATTAAGGAATGAATGAGAGAGAGAGAGAGAGAGAGAGAGAGAGAGAGAGAGAGAGAGAGAGAGAGAGAGGAAATTCTGGCTTCCTCTGAGCCAGGCAGAAATACTAAGGCCCTAATCAGGGAAAAGAGTCTCAAGACAATAAGACAATGGGCCTTTCTTGGATGTTTACACCTCAGAGAAAGGCAGGGTCACTAAGTCAGCCTTTCACTCACCAATGGTGACTATCTAAATGGAAAGAAGTCTGGGTTTCTGTCATCCAGTTGCTCCTCAAGTGCCTGTCTTCCAGTCTCTCCTCTTGTGTCTATCCTCCAGTCCAACTTCGAGTCAGAGTTCTTCCATCTAACTAGAATCTCGAATCGAATATATCTTCTTCTGACCTCTGGTCCTCTTTTAAAGATCTTTTTCTCTTGTGCCACCTCTCCTAAATTTCACATCTATAAATCACAGCAGACTCTCCTCTCCAGAACTTCCCACTCTTTAGTTCATATCTTCTTTGGTTAGATTAAATGCTTTTGGGTTACTTAACACCTTTTTTGGGTAGTTTACCTTTTGTAGTTACTTAACACCTTTTTTTAGTTAAAATGGGAAAATTATTAATATGGAAATAGGTATTGAATGATAATACATGTATAACCCAGTGGAATTGCTGGTTGGCTCTAGGAGTGGGGAGGGGAAAGGAGGAGGGAAAGTACAAGAATCATGTAACTATGGAAAAATACTTAAAAAGATAAAATGTAGTTACTGATGAAAATTATAATAAAATGCACTAGATGTGAAGATTATGATTTCAGAGGACTAGAATTCCCAACTTAATTTTGTTTTATTGATGTATCTTTCTTTAAGGGATGGGAAGCATTGGTGGGAGAAACAAAGGAATCTGAGTAAAGAGCAAGCTAAAAATTTATGGTTGAAATCATTCACAGGTGGAGAAAAATCCCATTCAAAATAGTGTGAAAAGCAAAAGACAAAATGTTATTTGGAAAAACTATGTGAGTTGTGTAACATAAGATTTGACTGCAGTGACGTGATCATGTAAAAGAAAGTCAAACCAAATCTTTACATTTTTTCACTTGGTCTATATATACACAGCTGTTTCAACCACCAAACACAGTCAAAACAATTGAACTCTTTATGTGATCAACCATAGTCTCAGTGAAAAATGAGAAATTGTGATCAGGGATTGTGGGAGTCTGTAGAAAGAATTTACACAGAATAAGAGAAACACTGACTTGCTTAGATTTTAAAATTGTATATACTATGTATATACATACATATATGTATACATACATATATATACATGTATATATATATATATATATATATATATATATATATATATATATATATATATATATATATAAATCCAGGACAGGTTGATGAGGATAAATATAAAAAGCAGGACATGCTTCTGTAAAAATAGCATCAGACACGCAAAAACTCAGAATAAACAGAAACTAGAGGGAATCTAAGGACAAAATAAATGTAGTTTAATTAAAACTATATTCAGGAAGAAAGAGATGGTCAAATAAAGGATAGTATGATGATAACTTACAACAGAGATAAGGTAGAACTGATCAGTCCTTATTTTATTTCCATTTCTTTCCCAAGGAGAATGCTTCATATCCTAGAAAGGATAGAATTAATAGTTAATTAACAGTTAATAGGTTGTTGATTTCCAAGATAAATAAGGGGAGAGAAAAAAGTATCTGACTGTCTTTGATGAGTTCAAGTCACTTAGCCCTGTTGAACTTCATCTTCAAGTGCAGAATAATTGGCAGAAATGATTGCTGAGTTATTGATAGTGACATTTAAAAGTTTGTGGTGAATAGGAGAAAATACAAAGAGATTGGAGAAAGGTAACCAAGTTTTGTCCCTATTTTCATTGGTCATTGAGATTGTCTGATTTTTGAATAAATTCTACAATGGTTTATTAATGAATTGGCTAATGAATACCTAGAAAAGGAAGTGGCAATGACAAAAATCAGTATAGATTCATCAAGGAGGAGTTATGCCATTCTAACCCTTTTCCCTCTTTTTTGACAGGTTTGTGAAACTGGTACATTAGAGCAGTGATGGCAAACATTTTAAAGACTTAGTGCCCAAACTGAAATCCTCATGCTACATGTGAGCCACCTCTGGCACACATGTCAAAGGTTCACCAACCTGGCATTAGAGGAGGACTATAGATGTGTGTTGGCAAACCTATTGCACACATACCAGAGCATGCCAGAGGGGACTCTTCCCTTTTCCCTTTCTATGTGCTGGACATTTTTTCACATAACTTGCCCCACTGCCCAGCAGCCCAATGGGAGCACTTCTTCCCTCCCCTATTTGGGATAAGGCAGGGGTGGGGGCTCACATGCAACATGAGGGCTGCAATTTGGATATTCATCTCTAAGGACTCTAAAAGGTTTGCCATCACTGCTAAATAAATGGTTTACCTGCATATTAGCATAACACTGATTGTGTAGGGTTATTCATCCATAGTTATTCATTACTTCTCTCTTAAGAAATCAATCTGTAATGTGTCTTTTTATTTCTGCTGCAACCCTTGCCCATAAACTTTCTCTTTCCATCTCTGTCTCTCTCAGTCTCTGTCTCTCTGTTTCAGTCTCTGTCTCTCTTAGTCTATCTATCTGTCTGTCTGCCTGCCTGCATGCCTGCCTGTCTGCCTGTCTGCCTGTCTGCCTGTCTGTCTGTCTGTCTGTGTCTGTCTCTCTCTCTTCTGTCTAGAAGCTCCCCTAATCACCTTTTCCCAACTGCATTCACAATAACTCCAGGTTAGCAAATGCTTACTGTTAACACTAGTTAATTGAAACTGCTAGCTAAAAAGACCAAAAAAAAATCCATTTAAAATAAAAATAAGCAAATTCTTACTAAGTAGAGTTTACCTGTATGGAGAGGAAAAGACTTTAGGCTCCAATAAGGAAAATGAATGGGAGAAAGGAAATAAAGAAACATTGATTTGGAGTCTTCAGTCAGTATAAGAGAAGATATTCAAAACCACAATATTATTCTGACTGGCAACAGACCTCATGAGTCCACACAGCTTTACTTCTTAACCTGGGGCACACACTCCTCCATCAATGCTTCTATTTCTCAATCTGGTTTTTTATAGCATCCACCATTCTATCTTCTCTAGCTCCAGATATTATCTGTACATCTTGTGGAGAAATGAATTCCCCTTTGACTGAGTGATAAACAGGGAACCTTACTTCTTTTAATAATTACTACTCCACTCAGTCAAATAATTCCTATTCTCCTGTTTGTCCTGAATATACAAGTGAGATTTACTGGTCTGCATTCTCTGGGTCTTAAAATCAATCAATCAATCAATCAATCAATCAATCAACCAAAACATTTTTTAAGCTCCTACTACATATCCTACTGTATACTAATCTTCTGAACTACTGCGTTAGTTTCCTAAATAGTTTCCCTACCTTTAGTCTCTTCCTTCTCCAATTTATTCTTTGCATTCAATATGACCTTTATTGTAACACAGGTCTGATCTTGCCACACTGTCTCTCAAGAAGCTAATGGGGCTTCTGATTGTCTCTAGGATACAAGACAAACTCCTCTATTCAGAACTTCACAATAGGATTCCTGCATTCCCCTTTCCAGATAGTCTATCCCATTTGCTTTTCCTCCAGTACATCTCCCACTACTGTGCTTTGTCTTAGGCAGTTTGCCATAATTGAAATATACTTTCTTCTCTTTTTTGCTTCTTGAATCCCTAACTTTATTCAAATCTCAGCTTAAGTTTCACCTGCTGCAACAAAATTTCCCTTATTCCTACCAATTCTCAGTATCTCCCATAATGATTCTATATTTACTTTGCATAAATTATCTTTAGGCCATTTTCCACTCCCTCACCTCCCTCCCAATCTCCAATAGAATGTAAGCTCTTCGAGGGCAAAGACTTTTCCTATCTTTGTCTCTGAATCCCCAGAGTATGGCACAATGCTTCTCATGTAGCCAATACATAATAACTGCCTATGGAATGAGTGAATAACTAAAATTAAGGGTTCTCTTTCAGTTGTAACATTATATACAACAGGTATGTACTTTATTTTTCTCACAAAGATGTAGTTAGTGTTGCGAAATTCAAAAGTACTAGAAAAAAGTAATAAAGGCTAAACCGAAATGAAGATGATGATAATGGTTTCTAGACCTGAGATTTCCTCAACCTGGGGAGCTCCTACTATAAAAACCTCCCTCTCCAAACACAGTCTGGGAACTAGTCTGTATGTACCCATAACATCATAGAAGGCTACTTGACATTTGTTGTTTAGTCTTTTCATTCCAGTCAAGTCCAACTCTTTGTGACCCCTCTTTGGGTTTTCTTGGCAAATATCCTGGAGGGGGTTGCCATTTCCTTTTCTAGTTCATTTTATAGATGTAGAAATGGAGACAAACCAGGGTAAGTGACTGGCCTTATCTGCTAAGTGTCTGAGGCTGGATTTGAACTCAGAAAGATGAGTCTTCCTGAATTCTGTCCCAGGCATTCTATCCCCTGCACCACCTGGCTGTTTGACATATTGACAGATTAAGTGACTTGCCCTAGGTCACATGGCTAGTATGTGTCAGAGGCAGGACTTAAACCTACATTCCCAAGTCCCAGCTGGTCCACTGAATGCAGCATATCGCCTTTGAAAAGAATATTTCATTATTATTACCATAAGATAAGAGAATCAAAATATGGAAGCCTTATCCTCAATGGCATGAGTCCATATTTTAATATTAAGACAAGGAAAAATCGAGTAAGTACACCTCAGTATTTCCATTTACCCCTTGGCAAAGGTAACAAAATACTACTAATAATTGGTAACAGCCACATACCGCTCTCTTGCTGTTTATTTTCTTTCAGTGTTGAAGACAAGGGCTTAGGAATTATGTCAGCAAGTCTGACTTCAGTTATATGAAAGCTACTGAGTAGGAGGATAAAAAGCTGGATGGAAAATCAGTCTCGAGGAAATATATGTCTCCACATGATTTTACAATGAAGAAGGTCATGTCTAATGACCTGCCACAAGTATTATTATAAATCATTACTTCCTCACCAGCTAAGTTGGTGCCCTCCATTTCTCTCTTCAAATAAATCTTCAGTCTTTGAGAGAAAGCACAGCATTATAAACTCCTAACAAAGGTCTAAATGAAAATATGAAACCAGGTGGCTCAAGAATGCAATCCAATCCAGCAAATACTTAATTAAAAAAAACAAAACAAAACACATCTTCTGTCTTAGAGTCAATTCTAAGCATAGGTTCTAAGGCAGTAGAGCAGTAAGGGCTGAACAATTGGGGTTAAGTGATTTGTTAAGCGTCATACAACTAGGACGTGTCTGAAGTCAAATTTGAATTCAGGATCTGCCATCCATAAGTGGCTCTCTTTCCAATGAGGTACCTAGCTGCCCCTCAGCGAAATTTACTAAGCACCCACTGTATACATGAAAGACACTGTGCAAAATTTACTAAGCACCCACTGTATACATGAAAGACACTCTGCATGGGATTTTTTTGTAGTAGTCTCTCGGTAACCGAGGATGACAATTGTCTTTGTGCACTTTTGTGCACAAAGACACTTGTGCATGAAGATTTAAGTGAAAAAGTCGACGCACAGAGACAGTCCCACTCTCTCAGCGTTGGAAGCCTGGGTCCAGTGGCACGAAAAGTCGTTACACCTGGAGACTTCCTCAGCTGCATTGGATGGCCGTGTTGTCCTTTGTGCTCCAACGCGCCCTAAGCACTCCACAGTGCTTTGCTGTAACGCCATCTCAGCCGTTGACCTTCTTGTTGGTTTCTTCCGCCTGTTCCGCAGAAAGTCTTCACATGCTTGGTGAGCAAAGCCCTAGTTTACCAGGGGTCCACGATGACCTGATGGCTACCCTCATAAGGTTTAGCCAGCCTTTGGAAGCCATTGCCCGGGGTGTGGCTGCTGCCGCATGCTAGCAGCTACTAGGAGCCACAAGTGAGAGCTGGGTGTCAGGTGAGGATCAGAGGCTGGAGAGCTGCCCTAGGAGGGCACGACAAGCCCTCCATACCAAAGATATTACTCCTCCCTGAGCACCCCATACACCCCTGCATGGGATACAAGAATAAGTAAGACACAGTTGCAACAACCCCTAAAACAAAGGCAACTAAGTAGCACAGGTAGATAAAGTACTAGACCTGGAATCAGAAAGACCTGAGTTAAAATCCTGCCTTAGACACTAATTGGCTCTGTGACTGAAGGCAAGTCACTTAACCTCTGTCTGCTTTAGTCTTCTTTACTGTAAAATGATGATAATAATAGAACCTCCCTCTCAGGATTGTTGTGAAAATTAAATTTAATAATATTTTTAAAAGACTGAACACAGAGTAGGCACTTAACTAATGTTTATTTCCTTAATGTCTGTACTCAAAAAGGTTACAGTCTTTTTAAAAAATTTAAAAATATTTTATTTTCCAAATCACATGTAATAGCAATTTTCCACATATGTTTTCAGAAATTAGAAGAACCAACTTGTCTCCTTTCCTTCCTTCTCTCCCTCCTTT
The DNA here is from genome assembly GCF_027887165.1 of Monodelphis domestica. NCBI lineage: Eukaryota > Metazoa > Chordata > Mammalia > Didelphimorphia > Didelphidae > Monodelphis > Monodelphis domestica. Next base: position 620,246,792 of record NC_077227.1, read on the forward strand.
CAGAGATGATGGTAAGTAATTTTTTCTTGATAATACCTGTATTATCAGGAAAAACATACTTCCATATTGGTCATTGCTATAAGAGAATACTCCTATATAAAACCAAGACCCCAAAATACAACCATAAATAAACTAATATGAAAGATAGTATGCTTTGGTTTGCATCTGACTCTAACAGTTCTTTCCTGAGAGGTGGATAATATTCTTTGTACTATGTCCTTCAAAATGTTCCAGATCATTGTACCTCTGAGAGTAGCTAAGTAAAAGCTTACAATCTAATAGACACTCAGACAAGAACATAAGTAGCTCTTCTTATATTTATTGAGGAAGATGATGGGGGGATTGAAAAAACAGGGATATGGGAGGTTTGTAGCAGGATATGGAGGAGTTGAGGGGAGAGAGGGAATATTGCTGCTGGTGAGGCAAAGGAGAGAGAAGCCCCTTCCCGAGAGGCAGCAGCAGGGGTCCAATAAGGACTGTTGGTCATTGAATGACTTAACTGATGTTCAGCTCCCTCTATGCCCCAGAAAAGATAGTCCACTTCTCTGACTGCAAATTCAAATAAGATAAAGTTTAATAACCAGTTTGGATTTTAGAGGTATCAGGAAAAAGGGGCAAGGGATGTCCCTAAATAAGGTTGGAGTCTTCCTCAGCTTTGGAGCTAAGGCCAGGCCTCACAGGCTGGTGGAGGGTTTCTCCCACTCCCATCCTCTGAACTAGTTTTGTCAATTTCAGAATATTAGCAGTAGACAGAAAGCAAGAAACGTCTAACTTTCAGAGCTGGTTGGGCCTGTGTCTTTGGGTTGAATTGAGTAGAGGCGCTCCTAATCCAGACTGGGAAGCCAAGACTCCTCCCGCCTCCAACACCAGGAAGGAAGTAAAGCTGGCAGGAAGGAAGTGCTAGTCACAAGATCCAACTGCCACTCCCAGTTGCCTCTTCCCCCACCAACTGTCAGTCTTGTTTCCTTTCCACACTCTGCAAGGCAGTATATAAGTGCCAGAAACAAGGAACATTTCATCTTTTTTTTTCTCTTTTTATTTTATTTTTAAATCTGTTTTATTTATTTTTCATTGTCAGCTATTTATTTAGTCAATTTAGAACATTATTCCTTGGTTACAAGAATCATATTCTTTCCCTTCCTTCCCTCCCCCCACCCTTCCCATAGCTGAAGTGCAATTCCACATGTGTCCTTAATCAAAACCTATTTCCATTTTGTTGGTGTTTGCATTAGGATGCTCATTTAGAGTCTTCATCCTCGATCATATCCCCTCAACCCATATAATCAAGCAATTGTATTTCTTCTGTGTTTCTACTCCCACAGTTTTTCCTCTGACTGTGGATAGTGTTCTTTTTTGTAGATCCCTCTGAGTTGTTCAGGATCACTGCATTGCCACTAATGCCACTAATGAAGAAGTTCATTACATTTGATTGTACCAGTGTATCAGTCTCTGTGTACAGTGTTCTCCTGGTTCTGCTCCTTTAGCTCTGCATCACTTCCTGGAGGTCGTTCCAGTATCCATGGAATTCCTCCACTTTATTATTCCTTTGAGCACATTAGTATTCCATCACCAACATATACCACAATTTGTTCAGCCATTCCCCAATTGAAGGACATCCCTTCATTTTCCAATTTTTTGCCACCACAAAGAACGCAGCTATGAATATTCTTGTACGTGTATTTTTCCTTATCATCTCTTTGGGGTACAAACCTAGTAGTGCTATGGCTGGATCAAAGGGCAGACAGTCCTTTAGCACCCTTTGGGCATAGTTCCAAATTGCCCTCCAGAATGGTTAGATCAATTCAGAACTCCACCAGCAATGAATTAATGTCCCAACTTTACCAACATTTCATCTTCAAGTGAGAAAGGGAATCAGAAAAGCCTTCATTTTTGAAGTTTCATTTGTGCTGGTACTTTCTTGAAGGATGGGTAAGAATTTTACAGGATTAGAGAATTACATGAAGAAGGAATAACTCAAGAAAAGGTACCAAATATTGAAAGAAAGGAATATGTTTAAGAAGCAATCAACAATTATTATCTTATTATTATCTTATTTTGAACCTGTGAATCTGTTATATGTTTTTTTTAAAGTATATAATAATTTTAGCCTGTTAGTTTCAAAGCATTTACTTGCCTGGGTATTCCCCTGATCTTGTTTATCACTGTTTCACTTTTCCTTGTGCATTTTTATATATTCGCTGATGCTTTGTGGGAGGGGGAGGGATTACAATCATCCACTTCAATCTCTCAATTTTCATTTTATTCTCTTCTGGTTCTCTTCCTGTCTATCCCACCATTCTTTCTTGGATTTCTTTGCTAGTTTTTCATCTGCAGCATGGGCATCTGCCCAGGAATCAGTTTCTATCCACCCAGTTATCCTCTATAATCAAAAGATTCCCATATCAAAATATTTGATCTTTCTACTGAACTACATCCACATGTCATTAACTGCCTCTTAGATAAGGCATCTCGAATTCGGTAGGTTCAATAGAGAAGCCGTTTCCCTCTCTCACCTCAAACTTTTTTGTGTCTTCCAATTTCCGTATTACTATGAATGGCACCACTAATAGTCACCCAGGCTCCCAGCCTCTGTGTGTCATTCTCAATTGCTCATTCTCCCTCAGTCCACACATTAAATCCATTGCCAGATTCTATCAGTTCTCTTTTTACATCTTATATACACCCTCTCCTCATAACTCAGACCCTCCCTGGACCATTACAATAGCTTTCCAATTGGTCATCCTGCCTCAGGTCTCTTCTCACTCCAATCTGTCTTTGTCTCAACTACCAAGATGATTGTCCCAAAGTGTAGAAGAATCATTTCATCCCCTTCACCTTGGCTATCCCATCAGTGAGGTCAAGTGACTCCCTTTTTCCTCCATGATCAAATTTAAAATTCTCTGGTTGGCATTTAAAATTCTTCATAACTTGAGTTCTCCCATCTTCCCAATCTTTTTATACCTTATGAACCCCCACACATCCAATGATCCATTTACACTGGCCTATTTACAATTCCTCAAACATATCCCTCCCATTTCCCATTTCCATACCTTTGCCTTGGCTGACTCTCCTCCCTACAAATGCTCCACTACATCACCTCTATCTCTGTTTCCTTGGCTTTCTTCAAGACTCAACCAAACTCTTACCTTTTTGTAGGTGCTAATTCCTTACTCTTTCAGATTACTATGTATAAATCTTGTTTGTAGTTATTTGTATGTTGTCTTTCCCATTAAAACATACTTTCCTTGAGAGTAAGCACAGTTTTCCCTTTGTACTCTTAGCATTTAGCACAGTGCCTGGAAAATAGTAAGCACTTAATAAATGTTTGTTGACTGACCCTTGCCCCCTCAAAGAATTCAAAAAATTTCCTTGTAACAAGTAAGCATCTAATCAAAACCAATTTACACTTTGCCTGTACCTAAGAATGTATATTTCATTTTTTACCTTTACCTCTGTGTAAACATATGGAAAACATAATTCATAATTTGCATGGGAGAGTGATGGTCAGTGACACAGTCATTGTGGGCTTGGCTGAGATGTATCTCAGTGCTAGACAACCATTGGGTATGGAATTTTCAGAAATTTCTGGAAAAGGTAGGAAGGAGTATATATAGAGTTGAGATAGCTTGCTGCAAGTGAATAAGATATGTCCCAGAGAAGCCTCATTATTAAAGGTGAGTAATGGAACCAGAATATTAAAGCATGGCACAATCTCACAGGAATGATTTCAGGAGAATTAAAAGTCAAAACAAACTGAGGCTAGTGAGGAAAGCTAAGGATACAATAAGTTTCTTTGAAACCCTTACCTTCTATCTTAGAATCAGTACTACATATTGGTTCTAAGGCAGATGAGCAGTAAGAGCCAGGCAATGGGGAATAAGTGACTCACTCAAGTTCACATAGTGTGAGAGAGAAAAGAAGGAAGGAAGGAAAGAAGGAAGGAAGGAAGGAAGGAAGGAAGGAAGGAAGGAGGGAGGAAGGAAAGAGGAACAAAGAAAAGAAGGAAGGAGGAAGGAAGAAAAGAAGGAAGGAAGGAATGAACGAACGAACAAACAAAAAGAGACTAACTGTAAGACTTTGCAAAGAGGATCTGGCTACATGCACGGAACTGAAAGGACTATTCTAGAGCCAGGAGAAGAGTTAAAACCAGACACACAGACAGTTGGGGAGCTGTTGTTCCTGTCCTTCAGGGAGATCAGAGAGGTAACTTCCTGTGGCTTGATGTGTCTGAGCCTAGGAGGAAATGACTTACCTGTTCCCTGAGAGCCGATGATTCCCGCTTTCCTGTTATCCAGCTGCCCTGAGATCCTGATATCTCGGAGAGAGATCCTGTCAATCCTTGTCTTCAATTTCTGTCTACTTGTGTTCCTGTGAGATTCAGTGTCCTGAGTGTTTCTTGACAGTTGAGAGAAAGTTGCCAGTACCCAGTAGAGCCTGTCTGTGGGAAAGGCCCAGAACCATCTTGGCTTAGACCTAAGAGGGTGAATGAACTCTCTGAGTTCAAGCTATCTTATTTTGATGAACTTTAAACTTGTTTACCATTAATTTGGAGGACCAGTTAGGACAGATAAGTTAGATAGTGTGGTTTTATAGACAGAGAGAATAGAGAAAGGCAGTTGGAAGATCTTTGAAGACGGTGTCTCGAGAGACCCTTAGAAAGGAGGGTGGAGTATCCAGAGTTTAAAGCTTAGGGACTCCTTGTTCCTGGTCCTCCTCCCTTCCTCTTTTACTTGACTATTAAACCTCAATTACTGTTTTTACCAATTTGTCAACTAGTCAGATAGCATTTGGTGCCTTCAAGCTGCATTTCAGGCCTACCCTCTGAGTGGTGTATTAAAACTTGAAATATCACTCGTACAAATCTTCCCGTCTATAATACCCACCTATTTCAATAGCTAGAAAGTGTATTAGGCCAGATTTGAAGCCAGGACCTCCTCTCTCTAGACTTGGCTCTCAATCTACCAAACCATCTAGCTGTCCTCTATAATAAACTCTTTATTGATAAGCTACACCTGGGGGAAAGGAAAAATCAATGAAGGGATGAGAGTGCCAAATGAGTGTTAATATATGAGAAGGAGAAGGAGAATTCTCTTTGGACTTGAAAGCGCACAGTACAAGTGATTGTTAAGGATGGGATGCTCAAGACAAAGTAAGGAGATAGTAAAAGAACACCTTGCAGCCCTTGATGATTTCAAGACACCAGGTTCAGACAAACAGCTGACACAGTATCTTTCATAACTGAAGCATCGTGAAGAACTGGAGAAGTGATACAGAACTGAAGAAGAACAAACATTATCCTGATTTTCAAAAAAGAATTAAATCTTCATAAATGCTTCTTGAATGAAGGCAACAAAATTCTAGAATGTTTTGTTTACTCATTCTTCCAGCTCTGATTGGAACTTTTGTGCTAGGGCCAGGCTCTGTGAAATGCTGAAGGAAATGTTGGTGCCATGTTTGGTCCTTATCTCGATTCTCTGGGCTCCGAATGCTGTACTCCCTTGGGATTAAATGGTGTGTTCTTGCAGCATCTCAGGGGTAGTTCAGGCTGGGAACATGAAAACTTTCAGTGTTTTAAAATAATGAAAGCTCTAACCTGTCTGATACAGCAGAAAGCTTGCTCCTGATTCCAACTTGGGTCTAGGATTAGACCATGGTTAGGGCTCCAGTAGACTGTTGCTGGCTCTAGTTTCTATGAGATAGGTGACTTTGCAGGTTTGGAGGGAGAAGACTGTAGCTTCCTGCTTCATGTAGTCCCTTTTTATTATAAACAAAGGGAATTGACACCATTGGTCTCTGCTTGAGGACCTTCCAAAGAGGAACCTACTACCTTTCTAGGCAGCCTATTCCACTTTTGAACAGATCTAGTTATTAGGAAGTTTTCCATCATCCTCACAAATTGAGTTATGTACATGATTATTCTCAGAACCATTATTTTTAAATTATACACAAATACTCCATTAACATGTGTTGACCTTTACATTAACATATAATGACAGTCATGTGCAACAATGACATTGAGCTCTCACCTGTAACATGTTTACATGATCTGCAATGTATAAAAGGAATCATGCATGTACAAAGCTATATACATATAGATTTGTCTTATCTAATTAATTATTGGCAAAGTACATTCTCCTTTTTCTGCTCTTTTCTTTCCTATTAATACATTTCTAGATCTTACTGAAACCAATGGAGACAAATCTTCCTCTCCACACCCTAAAGATTATAATTTTTTAAAATTATGTTTGTTTAACTTGAAAATATTAGTCTAACTTGTTTCTTTTGAGTGAGTTTTTCTGACTTATTGCTTTTATATTTTTCAAATGCACACTTAAACATTTTTTGTTTCTTGTTTATTTACTATAACTTTACTGGTTTGATTCCAGGAAAATCTTACTTTTTCCAAAATTATTTTCAGATTTGTTTTTAGGCTCATGAAGACATAGTCCTCCTATAATCCATCTACTGCTATCATGGAAATAGTATTCATCAAAATGTTTTTGTTGACACTACTAATTAATGCATTATATCTGGCAAGGTTTTGAAGATGAGCAAATGATTTAGATTTATTGCATATTTGCTTAGTTATTTGCTAATTATTTGTAGATGAGAGAAGTTGTATATAACTTGTCTATATCACTGTTTGTTTGTATTTTGTCTCTGCGATTAGAGTGAATTCCCTGAGAGCAGTAATTGTTTTTTGCATTTCCTTGTAACCCCAGTGTTTAGCACAGTGCCTGGTATATAGTAGGTGCCTAATAATGTTTATTAATTCATTAAAAATAAGTTTATGCTAAGGAAGACTACTCAGGAAGTGCTCTATGAATTACTGGATCCATTTCATCATTTGAATTCTTAATTAAGAGTAAATCATAACAGAAAAAAAACTTATTTCCCTTTTTTTTGGTCAGGGTTTATAAATTATTAGATCAAGGGAATGCTCTAGATATAGTTTATCTAGATTTTAAATTTAAATTCACTAAAACATTTTGATAAAACATCTCATGCTATTTCTGTAAAAAAGATAGGCTATGTAGTTGTGCAAGTAGATAGATATGGACTAGGTTGAATGGTTGGATTCCCAGAGTAGTTGCAAATTCTTCATTTAACAGGAAGTTTCTACTCAAGTACTCCAAGGATCTGTGTTTGGCTCTGTGATACATATCATTCTAGTCAATGATTTGGGTAAAGGCGTTGATGGCATGCTTATCAGCCTTTGTAGTTGACCTCAAGAAGAGAGAAATAGCTACAGAAGGATAGACAGTCAGGATCTCTTAACAGGCTAGAACACTGGACTGAAATCTAATAAGATGGAATTTAATAGAAATAAAGTGTCACACTTGAGTTGCACAAGTTCAAGATGGAAGAATAATGAATGAAATAAAAAAATTAATGAAAAAGTATTTAAGGGCTTACTATATGCTAAACACTGTGCTAAGGACTAGGGATACACATTAGAAAAAGTGAGACAGATCTTTTTTCTCAAGAAACTCATTCTTTAATTGGACAATACAATACATAAAACAAAATTTAGCTGCAGCACTGATGGAAAAGCTCTGAACCAAAGTCCCAAGAGTTTAGAATGATAAAGAAGGCAATGGGAGGACAGATATATTATGTATCTATGTCATCGGGGGAGTGGATTTGTGAATTCCCTTCTCATGCAGGTCCTATGTTCAGCCAAGCAACCAAAGGGAAGGGGGAAGCAAGAGACTCAAGTGGTGTTGTCTTTCCTCATTATTCCTACCATCCAGGAAGAGTTTTGGTTTGGCTGTTTGTGGGAAGGGACTAAGGGGGAGGTAGAGCTCCCCGAATTGTGTTTCCTCACATTCCTATCCCACTTTTTCAGATAAACACACATAGCCACAGGTTTTCTGAGAAAATAGCTATGGGTTTTACTCAACTACCAACCAAATATGTCAATAGTCTGATATGGAAGCCCCAAAAGATCTAGTATCAGAAGTATTACTTCTAAGAGGAAAGAAGTGATGGCACTCTGCTCTGATCAGACTACAGCCATAATATTTGTGTTCAATTCTATAATCATTGATAAGCTGGGAATGTTGAGAAAAGGGAAATCTTGATGCTGAAAGCTTTTCCAGTCCTGTCCCATTAAGATCACCATAAACTCAAGGAAGAGAAAGCTTAACAGCAGTTATCATCAACTGAAGATTTTTCTGTGGGAGAATAATATTGTGTTCTGTTTTACCCCAGAGGGCAGAGCTCAAAGCAATGGTGGGCAAAATAATTAGAAATAGATGTGTTGGAGCTTTATTAATTTTATACATTTACAATCACTAATAGGTCTAGGTCTGTTAGAATAACACAGCAGCAGAGACACCCCTCCCCCCCCCAAAAAAAGATAGAGAGAAGCAGGAAGTTAGGTCCAACTGCCCAACTAGTTTATATACCGAAGTAAGTAAAACATTACTAAAAACTTTCAAAGATCTACCCATCAAGTTAATGTTTGTTAACCCAACATTAAAAGGCTGAGTTCCAAAGCCAACGTCTAGATGGCACTAGATGAGAAAACTTGGAGGAAAAAGTCAGAGGGTGAAAGGGATAAAAGCAAGTAACAACTACATATTGTTGGGTAGAGATTTACTTAGTGGATGACTGACATTTTGAGGATGAGATGATATAACTAACCCCTTGGAAAATGTGCCATCCTTATTATAGCAAACTGAATATCTTTTCCTCCACATCACAGCACAGCACACTAACAAGCTATTTAGCTGCAAATCTGCACACTTGGTGAGATCTCTTAGGAAAAACTAGTTGGACCTACATAGCCAAGGTAAATAGAAATTGCCCCAATAGGACTGACATGGAGCGGTGAGTTATGCAGTGACAGAAGTCAGCAAAGTTATGATACAGTTTCCCACCTTGTGGATTCCATACTACATCATAAAACACTCACCTGGCTGAAATGGAAAGCAGAGCTGCCCAATAAACCATTTCAAAGTCACACCAGGCCAAACCTTTGAATCACCATCAGGCTACACATAATTTGCAGCAGTGGCCAAGCACATGAATGATGGAGGAGGAATGTTGAGCCTTAAACTGTTTCTTGGCCAGATGGATATCTGTATAAGAGGTGGGGAACTTTCTAGTCATGGAAAATAAACATCTCACCTCTAAAAGGTGACAGTCCTGCAAACACCAAGGAATAGATACCCTGGATTCTGCTCTGGGCAACTGACCCCTCTCTTATTGGAAGGACAGTTACGATTGAAGGATAATAATTAGAAGGAAGCTTACTTCCTCCAACTATGGCAACTGGATATCCATCACTCTTTACATCCATATAGAGAAACGATTGACTTTATGGCACTACCTGACACTTACTTGAACACCTTAATCAGTGTTCTCCAAACTAAGAAGGCTTCTATAAATTCCATGTATCCCTCCCCCTCCCACCTTCTACTTATTCTTCTGGTTCTATATACCTCTTTGTGTTACTGTTCAATTGATGCCAAATTAAGCAAAGTGTTAAAATAGATAGAAAAAATGTAATGAAAACTTTCACAATAGTAATGATCACATTTTAACTCAGTACTCTAAAGAAAAAAATGTAGGTAGAGAATATATCAAGACATTGGAACCCAAGGACATAACCAACTACTCTATCTACTCAGTTGCCAAGTTCCATCAATTCTCTGTTCCCAACATTTCTCATAGCCATCCCTCTCTATCAATTCACACAGTCTCCACTCTGGTTTAAACCCTCTGCAACCCTCTCTTGATCTAATGTAATAGTCATCTAACTAGTTCCCCTCTATCCATCCCTATCCTTTCTAATCCATACACCATAAAGCTACAAATTGTTATTCTGAAAGACAGATATGAACATGCCACTACTCTACTCAAAAATCTTCAGTAATTCCCCAAAACTTCCAGGACAAGATTCAGACTTCTCAGCCTCACATTTAAAGTCTTCCAGAATCTGGCTCCCAGACATCTTTCCAGTCTTTTTCATATTACTCCTCTTCATATACCTAGCCTGCTGTCAAAGAGGCCTGCTAGCTCTTCTTCATATATAATATTTTATTCACCATCTTTGTACTTTTGAACTGATTGCCTGTATCTGTAATGCATCCCCTTCTCAGCTCTACCTTCTAGAATCTGTAGATTCCTTCAAGGCAAGACCCAGATGATATCTCTCACATTTTTTTTTCTTGAAATCTTTCCTGAGCCTCACAATTTTAAATATTATTTAATTCTCAAAATTGCTTTTTAGTACTTTGTGTATATGCCATTTTAACTTGTGTGTGGTTTATCTCATCAATTGAATGACAACTTCTTGAGGGAAGAGATTGTTTCATTTTTATCATCTCTTCATGGCTTAGCATAGTTCTTCATACCTAGAACATATTTTAAATATTTGTTGCATTAAATTGCGTCCTACCCAAGTATTATCATTGAGTAAACAAGGCATTATGATCTAATGGAAAGAGCATTGGAGGTTGAAAATTTGTGTTTGAATTTAAGCCCTGCCACTTACTAGCTATATGACAATGAACGCGTCACTTTGTTCCTCTAGTTAAAACATTTCTTAGAAGAACCTGGGATATTTTGATCTGTAAACTGGGGATAATAATATTTTTGCTATCTGCCTCACAAGGTTGTTGTGAGGAAAGTCTTGTGAAGTGGGCTAACTTTGACTTGGAAACTCAGAATTTTGTCTGGGACATTTCTGGGTATGATTAATATACAGTTTCTTTCAGAGGCAATGTAGATTCTAATTTTTATTTTGCCATCTGCTATAATAGGTCTGGGCAGTTTTGTTTTATGATTTGGGGAAATATAATATGTTTATGTTTGATTACAGTTTTTCAGGAAGTCTAAGGATTCTTGCATCCTCTCTTCTTGGAATGATCTCTAGATTGGTTCTTTTTTTATTAGCAGATAGTTTATGTGTTCTAATTTTTCAGTATCTCGACTTAACTCTAAAAATTTTTGTAGGCTTATTAAACCATTGAGTTTTATAAATTTCATTTTGGTTTTCAGATTGTTCCTTACTAAAATTTTATGCCTTCTATTCTAAGTTATTCTTTTTTTTCAAATGCTCTGACAAGTATTTTTTGGGTATACTGTCCCAGAGACCAGCTGTACATACCTCTTCTGAAAGATTTAGGGGTGCCTTATGAGGTCTTTCTTCTGATACTGCTAGATTGAGCCCCCTCTCTGGGAAGGTTCTTACCATATCAAAGTGCTAGTGACTAGTTCCCCAAATTAATGTAATTTATTAACATGAATTTGCTATTACAAAAGGAATTTTTACTTCAAGAACAGAAGCTGAAACATTTCCTTCCAACACCTCATTCTCCCTATGTCTCCTTGGTCTTTAGGAAGAGTCAGTTCTGATTTATTGTAATTTTAGATTATTCCAAGCTCACCAAATGTGGTATGGATAGAGTAGGGTCTAAAGGTCACTCTGTGGGCCATTATTGCTAGACTGGCTACAAAATCTGGCATAAACTCAAGTTTTGAACCTTTTCTGATTGGCAGTTCTGACATTTTGAAATTAACAAATTGTGGCTCCCAGATTAATGTTCTTCACAGAATATAAAAGAATACACACCAAGGGGAAGAGTCCAAGGCCAAATTCATGAGATTACATTTATGTTAGCCTCAGAGGGAGGAGGACTTGAGGTAGTTCCCATTACATTATTGTCCTTCGTAAGATGTCATGGGTAAGGAAGAAGTCACTCCAAGAGTAAACACCAAATTAGTGGGATGGTCAAGCTGACTAATGGATTTTGAACCCCTATTCCCCATTTCTACTTATGTAGCCAATTGAGGAGACTTCTGTTCACATAGCTAGAAGACAAGAGCTATGGACCAAATGTCTTCACATGCTTCAGAATCTCTTTAAGTTAGTTAAAGTACATGCCATTGCAATTTTTTAAAAGCAAATTCCCCAACATCTTCCATAGAGGAAGTTGCATGAATGGTATTCTGTGCATGCTCATAAAAATTTGGATTATTGGGCCAGTTCCCTGTTACACTGTCATTCTTTCTCTCTTATTTCAGTTCTCTCTTCATCTCTTTCATCCATAATCTGAGTTTTTATGGCTATTTTTTTCTAGGGTTCTGCTTATAATTCTTATTGGGTTGTTTTCTTCTGGGCTTTATTATGTAAGTCTCTTAATTTACAGTAACTCTTTACTACCCTAGAACTCATGTCTGTAGCTTTGTGTCAAGTCCAGCTTCTATGTCCTCATAAACTCTTGAATGTGTCTTGTCTCCTGCTCTAATGCCAGAGTAGGAATCTGTTTTGTGGAAGTTAGTTCCTTTTCTTTCTGTGGTCTTTATGGATGGGGCAGCTGGATCTTATTCTAGATTCTTCTATTTTAGCACTGTTTTTGAAATTTTTCTAAGACCAAGTTTTGTTTTCACATCCCCTACTCGTAGTCTAGAGTTTTTAGGTCCAATTCACTGCTTTAGTCACTGTCAGTACTGAATTTAATAGGTTGTACTAGTTGAATTCAGTCTCTTGAAGTAGTACTGATAGATTTTGATATTCAGTTACACAGATGACAGTCTTCCAGAGGACTTAGAGATGTAGGCTTTTTTCCCCTCTGCCATTTTTCTTTTTCAGATCTGCTTCTCAGAAGGTCCCTTTCCTTCAAGGGAAAATAATAGACATTTTCCCCACTGCTTCAGGCAATTCCTCCTTATGGTCCTTTTCTGTTTTCTGTTTTTGTTGTTGTTGTTTTTTTAAAAGGCCCCAGACTCTTGGAGCTTTTTATTTTAGGGTCTGCCTCCTTACAGGTTGAAAAAAAGTTCAGTCTGTTCCCTAATAGGTGTTTTTAGACCTCATCCCATAGCAGACTTTTCCCCCAATTCTTCTGGAAGTTCTAGTAAGTTGCCTCCCCTTCCTCTTTCTTTCCTTCCTAGTATTTCCCTTTACTCTCTCTTTTCTTTCTTCTCTTATGACTATCAAAACAGAACATTATCCCTAAGCCCTCTGGCTTATTTAACTCCCTTAATGGCACTTGAAGACCTTAAGATTCTCCAAAGGCAGACTTGTTGCTTATCCCTTTTTAGAATGTAACTACTTCATTAGGTAGAACTTTTCCAAATGTTTTCTTATTTTCTCTTGACTCTTCTGTTTGCATTTCCAACTTTCTACTTATCTCTAGTTTTTTCATTAGGAATGCTTGAAAGTTCTCCATTCTAGTACGGCTCCATTCTTCCCTTGTAAGATTATACTTAGTTTTGCAAGGTTGTAAGCTTTTATCTCATGCCTTTTGGATTATTGTATTCCAACATCTTCTGTTTATTGTAGCAACTTTCAAATCTTGTGTAATTTTGAATATGTTCCTTGGTACTTAAATCTTTTTTTTCTGGCTGCTTTGAAAGTTCTTCTTTGACCTTGAAGCTCAGGATTTGGTCTAAGATAATCCCGGGAGTTTGCTTTGAGGTTTCCTTCAGTAGGTGAACAGCAGTTTCTTTTTATTTTCACTTTGTCATCTTGTTATAATATATCAGTGTAGATTTATGATTCAGGCTTTTTGGGGGGTAATGATACTAAGGTAGCTTGATTCTTTGTTTTTCTCTTTTTGACCTCTTCTATGTTAAGTGTTTTTGATAGGATAGAACTCATCTTTTTTTTTCAGTTTTCTAATATTTTTATTTTGTTTAAATATTTGTTGTTTCATAAAGTCATTGTGCTCAGTTTGGTCCCTTCTGATTTTCAAGGAATATACTTCTCATGTAAAGTTTACCACCTTCTATCAGAAAGTATTTGTCCTGTTTGCCTCAGTTTCCTCATGTATAAAATGAACTGAAGAAGGAAATAGTGAATCACTCCATGTCTTTGCCAAGAAAAACCCTAAAAAGGAGTCATGAAGAGTCAGACTTGACTGGAAAAACTAAACAAAAAAATTATAAACTATTAATTCTCTTCTCCATTTTTTCCTTCTTAGTTCTCAATATATTTCATATAACATTTTAAAAATATCTTACATCATTTCTTCTAGGCACTCTTATAATTCCTGTGACAAGGTCTTTCTTTTTTTCCCCTCAGGCTATATTTGTACTTGTGGTTACTCTCTTCACCTGGTTTTACCTCTTGAATTTTCTCAGATCATAGTATTTCTTCATTGTGTTCATCATTTTCTCCCTATTTACCCACATTTCCAATTCATTTCTTTATTGGAGTATGTAGTAGTCTATGTTTTTGACTTCCCATATGCTTGATAGATGTGGGCAAGTGGAGCTTGGTCTTAGCTGCAGAAAACAAGAGTGGTCCCACTGTGTGCAAGAATGTTGGAGTTTTAAGACATTGGTGAATTTAGTTTGGCCTTGGCACCTTATCTGTCTCTTCCTTGCATAGTACTAAATCCAGAATTGTCTCTGACCCTTTCCTTGACCCTGACAGATCCTCACCAGTTAAATATAGTGGTAGCAGGTCTCTTGCAAGACGTCAGGTGCTTTACATCACAGATGCTACCCTGGCCCCTTTCTCTTGCTATTGTCCTTGAATGGGCTACCTGGGTTTATCCTGGTCACTGGAATGCCCACTGCCTTGTAGCCTCTGTTAGTCTCAGTTTCCTCATCTGTTAGCAGGGGATAATAATATCATCTTCCTCACAGGCTTATTGCAGAGATCTAACAAGATAATTAATGTGTGTAAGTCCCTTTTAAAAATCCTAAAATGCTATATAAATATTAGCTTTTTTGTGAATTAGGGAAGGGCACCTCTCTTTCCCTCCTTCAGTGAAGCTCAGTGCCCTGCCTAGCGCAATAAGACTTGGGACTCTGGACATCATTTTCTTGCTTTTGTTCCCTAGAGAGAAGAATCCTATTGTGAGGTCCTTCCAAAGTCTCCCTGTTCTACCAAAAATGCAGCCTCTTGGGGATGTTCTATCTGGGATGTCATGAGTCTTGAAGGCTCATGGACTCTTGTCTAATGCAGAATGGTCTGAGATCCCACTTTTACTTAGCAATAGAAGTACTGGGGGGCAGCTGGGTGGCTCAGTGGATTGAGAGACAGACCCAGAGACAGGAAGTCCTGGGTTCAAATCTGACCTCAGATACTTCCTAGCTGTGTGACCCTGGGCAAGTCACTTGACTCCCATTGCCTAGCCATTACCACTCCTCTGCCTTGGAACCAATATATAGTATTGATTCTAAGACAGACGGTAAGGTGGTTGTTGTTGTTGTTTAAAGAAGTACTGCAAGGCTGTGACAGATTGCATATTTATCTGAGAAGCTAAAGGCTAGAGAAGTTGGATTGGACAGCCTGTGTCCTTTAGAGTAAAGCAGGACCCATGTGCCTCTGGAGTGTTTACACCAGCAGAGGGCTCCCTGTGACATGTTCATTTCTACCCCATCAATTGCTACAAGTTCATCAATTGCAAATGTATTTTTTCCTATGAATTACAGTGAAGTTTAATTATGAAAATAAACTGACCAGAAAAATGTTTTAATGTATTTCAAATACAAATGGATATACTTATCTTTTGATTGCCTGTTGTCTTAGCCATCATCCTCAGCATTTACACAGATCATCCAGATCTGGATGGAGGAATAAAGCGTCCCTTGTTTTTTGGTTAACTTGTTGGTCTTTTTAACTTGAGTCTATTGTACTCCTGTATGTATGCTCTATTATACTATGGTGCTATTGTTTAATATGTACTATTCTAGGGAGCTTCTGGCAAGGAAATGCTACATAAAAACAAACCAGCCATTCTTTTGCAGTTCCTCTTTTCAAATATCTCCAGGGGCATTGAGTAGTTGTCATTCCATCAAAAAGCATTTATTATATGCCACAGAGAAAGAGAAAAATGAAACTCTCAAGGAGCTAGCATAGGAGATAACACACAAGAACATAAGGATATAGGAACTAAATAATAAATGGTTTAGAGAGAAAGGTGCTCATTACTAGGGGGATGAGGAAACTCTTCAGGTGACACAGTTGTGATTTACCAGAGACAGGATCTGATTACTGATTTTGAGGGGGTATTATAACCATTATACCACATTGCCTGTAGTTTTTTAAAAATCCTTACCTTCTGTCTTAGAATCAATACTGAAGAAGAGTGATCAGGGCTAGGCAGTGGGAGGTTAAGAGACTTGCCCAGGGTCACATAGTTAGGAAATATCTGAGGTCAAAGTTGTCAGGACCTCCCATCTCTAGACCTGGTTCTCCAGCCACTGAGCCACCTAGATGCCCCCAGTGTCCTTCAGTCTTAAGGAAAACAGTAGAGGTATATTCCTAAAAAGATTAAGATTGTGAGTGGGTTGGAAAAGCCAGAAATTCTAGAGGATGGGAATTTTAACTCTGGGATCTAGCATTTTCTTCTAGTTCTCTCCTTTATTCTGAGAATAACACAATAGTAAACTAAAATTTAAAATTAGGTAACGATTTGGTTTTAGCAGTGGATGGCTTTCTGGCAATAGCATTTTGCCAGTAGGGAAAAGAGACAGTGTGAAGACAGAGTTACTCTTTTCTAAGTCTTTGGGGCTCTGCCAGAGGTGCCAGCTTGCTATTAAAACCCCCATTAAAGCATAACAAGCTAGCAGGGGCTCTCAGTAGATTATATATCCATATCTGACTGTAGCTTTAAGTAGGAACTGAGATTCGTGTGGTCCAGAAGCAGCAGCTATGTGTACCAAAGTATCCTTGTCTTGTCTGCCACAAATATAGTGTCTGATAATGGACTGAGAAGCTGCCACTCCTCTGGAATAAGAGCCTAGGGAAATGAGAAGGAAGAAGTCCATGTTCTCTGTCCCTTCATTAAGCTTTGAATCAAACCAGAATGGGTTTCCCTCAGACACCAATCGTGGCTAACTTCCTTCAGACCACCTGTTTATTGGAAAATGGTACTCCCACTGCTTGAGGACTTCTTAAAGACTGAATGATTTGACCGACTCAAATGACAGCTTAAAGCTAACCACCCTGCTTTAATTGAGTACTGTCAAAAATACCAACAGGTTGGCGGCAAGACCTGGGTGTTCTGCACGTATTCCTCATTGGCTCCTTTATAATCCAACATAGCTTTTCTGTGCCTGGAGTCTACCTTTGGAAATTATTGTTTTCATTGAGGATGAGTATGGAGCAACATGAAAGGCCCTTGTTGGGCATCTTAGCTCATTTGCCATGTGTCATCATGCTGTCAGCAAAACAGGAAGAATCATGGTTGCTTGTGACCAAAAATAAGGACTAAGCACAAAGTTCAGAAGCAATGATGACAAGATGCAAGGGAGTCTTTTAATTAAGACTGACCAACAATAATATCCCTGTAGCATTGTGGCCAGACACTTCCTGAGACACACTGTCAGGAGCTAAAAATTCTCATCAATCAAGGGATAAACCCTCCCTCTACCTCCAAACAAAAGAGTGACCCAACATTTGGTTCCTGGAGAATTCTGATTTGCTAAGTTTCTTTGATGCTATTTTCAGGTATTTTCCTATGGATGCCAGTTTCTGAAGGAGAATAGGTGAATTGTATCTAATATGGTTTCTATGCTTTTGAGTCCCTCTCTGTGGTGTACTTTATTACAAATTTGAAGCAATTTTAGGTCCTATTGTCATCCATGCTGAATTAACCATTAACTAATGTTAAAGCTAAAACATTTGCATTACCATTAGAATAAAGTACTATTTATTGTTCAAGGATCAAATATAAAATACTTTGTTTGGCTTATAAAGCCTTTTGTAACCTGGACCATTCCTACCTTTCCACTCTTATGTACCTCATCCCACTTCATGTACTCTGCAATCTAGGGACAATGTTCTCCTTATTGTTCTTTGCACATGACATTCCATCTCTTAATTCTGGGCTGTTTTATGTACTGTCCTCCATAGTTGGTATTCTATCATCCTTTTTTCCATCTCCCAACTCCCTTAGATTCCTTTAAGCCTCATGTAAAAGTCTAACCTGTCTCAGTTCTCCTTAATCTTCGTGTCTTTCCCCTGAAACTAGTCCCAATTTTCTATGCATAAATCTGTTCCAACATGAAGTTGCTTGCATATCGTTTTCCCTGTTAGACTGTGAATTAATTGAAAGAAAAACAACAAGCATAATTTCTGTCACATTTGTCATGATCTTTTAAAATAGAATATATGCTTTGGTAATTGAGAATGGTAAATGTCCTAATTTTTAAAAAAGGAAAAAGATCAAAGTCTACAAACTATAAGCCAATGAGCTTAACTTTGATACATGGCAAACTTTTGGATATATTATCTTTTTTTTTTCCCCAGTTAGCAAGCATCTCTCTGTCTACCTCTCCACTTTCCCATTGATAAAAAACAAACAACTACATCCTTGAAATAAATTTGTATAGACAAGCAAAACAAATTCTCACATTGGCCCTGTAAAATTTCATATCTCATTCTATACCTAGAATTCATCCTCACTTTTAAGATGACATTAGGATCCTTCATCATCTTCTGGTATTGTGGTTGATCATTGCATTGATCAATTATTACATCTCTCAAAGTTGTTTGTCATTATAATATTCTTGTTATTGTATAAATTGCTCTTGTCCTGCTCATTTCATTCTGCACTCATTTATATAAATCTTCCAAAGTTTCTCTGAGACTATCCCTTTCATCATTTTTTGGAGTGGCATAATTTGTTCTGCAATTTTCTAATTGATGGCCATTTCCTTAGTTCCTAGTTCTTTTCCAGTACAAAAAACCAACAACCTTGCTATTAATATTTTTGTATGTATGGGCCCTTTTCTTTTTCTTTGGTATTTTTAGGGTACAGGCCTAGTTGTGATTTTGCTATGTCCAAAAGACATACTAATTTTAGAAACTTTTGGGCAGAGTTCCAAACTGCCTTTCAGAATAACTAGACCAATTCATAGATCTGCCAACAGTGTATTAATATGCCTGTTTTCCCACAGCTCCTGCGATATTTGTTATTTTCCTTTTTTGGGGGTCAATTTTGTTAGACTGAAAGGTATGAGGTGGAACCAAGGAGTTGTTTTAATTTTCATTTTTCTAAATATTAGTGATTTGGGCACATTTTTCCATGTGGATATTGACAATTTGTATTTCTATCTTTGAAAACTTTCTGTTCATCTACTTTGACAATTTACTAATTGTGAAATGGCTCTTCCTATAAATATATTAATTCTTTATATATTTTGAAATGAGACCTTTTTTAGACAAACATTTTACAAAAGACTCTAGACAATCACCCTAGTGCAAATATCAGTAATATGGAAATAGGTCTTGATCAATGACATGTAAATCCCAGTGGAATTGAGTGTTGGCTATGGGAGAGGGATGAGAAGAGAGGAGGGAAAGAACATGAATCATGTAACCATGGAAAAATTTTCTTAATCAATTAAACAAAATTAAAAAAAAACTTTCTACAAATATTTTTTTCCCCAGTTAACTATGTCCCTTCTAAACTTAGGTGCATGCAGCCTACACTCTTTTTTATACTTAACTTTTTTTTCAATGAATGAAAATGCACCTTTTCTCCCTTCTACCTTTTCACTCCTTCACTGAAAAAGTTAGCAGAGTCAAGCAAAGTTCAGGAGAAACAAATGTATCATTTCCCCATGCTTAATTATAGTTAATTTATCCATTTTTAGTCCCTTATGAGTGTTCACTCATGTTTACCTTTTTAATTTATCTTTTGACTCCTGTATTTGTACTCCACAGTTTTTTGCTCAGCTCTGATCTTCTTATCAGGAATACCTGGAAGTCTTCTATGTCCTTAAAGATCCATTTTTCCCTCTACCCCTGCCTCCAATTATATTCAGTTTTCTTGATTGTAAGCATGTTATCTTTGGCCTTCTTTCAAAGGCTAGTTTTCCAAGTTCTTCATTCTTTTTTAGTAGTGATTAATAAATTATGTGTGATCCTGACTGTGCCTTCTTAGTACTTTAACTTTAATTCTGGCTGTTGGCAGTATTTTTTTTTAAACTTTGAAGCTATGTATTATTTCTGGGAAATTTAGTTTCAGGGATTCCTTCTGTTTCCACTTTGCCCTCTGATTCTAAACGGTCTGGATTAAGTGACTTGCCCAGAATCACACAGCTAGGAAGCATCTGAGGCCACATTTGACCCAGGACCTTGCATCTTTAGGCTTGGATTTTAACCCCTCTAAGCCACTTAGCTATCCCTTCATTTCTTTACCAAATGTTTCTTCTAAAATTATCATTTAATTTATAAAATAATTTTAGCTCTGAAAAAAGAATGTCTGCTTCATCTCTTCCAGGGAATCTTATTGAATAATTTCTAAGCTGTTTTTCTTTGAGGCTTTGCTTGTAGATATTTTGGAGTCATTCTCTTCTCCAGGATGTATGTTTTGAGTGTTCTTGTCACCAGAAGAGTTCTTTATGGAAGAATTACTTTTTTGTTTGTTCATCTTCCTGACTTTGGATTTTGTATTAGAATCAGACAGTACACATTTCCAGAAAGAATGGATGGTCAGTACTTGGTCCTCTTTTCTGTGCTCTTGTGTCCTGCTGCTGCTTTTTCAGGATCTTGATTATTATGTTCTTTATGAGTGGGTGGTCCAAGAGAAATCTCTGAGACAGAAGACCTCCAGAGCATTGGTCACTTCTCAGTGAATCTAAACCCCTTGGATCCAGCTGGATAAAAGGAGTGGAAGGGACTTTATTATAAAGCCACCCACCCAAAGGAGACTTTCCTCTCTTTATTCCCTAAAGTTGTCCTGTGAACTTCATGTTACAACTAGGGTATATAGAAGTTAGGACAAAAATCACAACAGCCTGGACCTCAGGATTTGGGGAGGAGGGTCAATTATTAATTCTTAGGGATCTCCTATTTCCCACTTCCATCACTCAACAACTCTACTCTTCCTGTCTTTGTGTGTCCCTTTAGAATAAAAGAATTATTCTTTATAGATCAAGTTGCCTATCTCATAATACCCAAGAAGAGTTCTGAAGCTTGGGGAGGAAAGCTATACTCTTTCCTCAAGGAGGGAGAGTCAGTTTCAGGCCTTGACTTTATATTTAACTCAGTCTCTGAAGGGACATATCCTGTCCCTCTAAAAGACAGTTGGTGCTATCTTCACTAGGGGAAGAGAGAGGAGGGTCAATCTATCCCCCCTCTCCATCTTTTGGCTCCATCCCACCTCTCTCACTCTCTAGTCTTTAAATAATCATGGTGGGTGACTCCATTCTCCTTTCCATTACATTACTTTCATACTTTCTCCCCACTTAGGTATATTGCCTAGAGACATAGACCCACAAGTCCATTTCATGCCAATTGTCAACCCTAGGCACAATTCCCTTCCTTGGTTCACACTACATCTGTGACTTATCAAGGAGGCAGTGATTAACAAAACTGTCAGTTGATACTGTTCTGGCTCCCTGCACAAGACTAGTCATCTTGATGCTAGATCTAGGACCTCTTCCTACCATGGTATGCAGCTTCAGGAAGACAGGCTCTCATTCGGTCTATATTCTACTTCTCATTGTCTTTTGACCTCTCTTTCTGACTCCCTATGCTGACTGGGGCTGGAAAAAATTACTGATTTTTTTCCCTGGGGATTTTCCAAGCAGGGTTTAAGTCTGGTGGCTTTCCTAGATGTTTGTGGATGAATTGAGAGGGAGAGCTGAGTCGTACTATTTCCTTCTACTCTGCCATCTCACTTGGTCTCCTAGTACATATCATAAAGAGAATGATAAATGGACCTTTAGAAAAAGAAATGTAAGTCACAAAGAGTCAATATGTCTTTGTTAAAGACATATGATATAGGAATAACTTCATTTCCTTTTTTTGAAAAGAATTGCAACACTAGTTGAAAGCGAGAAATGCTATTGAAACAGTTTACCTAGATTTTAGCAAGTATTTGACAGAGTCCTTAATGCTATTTTTGTGGACAAGATGAAGAGATATGGGTTAAAGAACAGTAGAATTAGGACTTGATACTGGTTGTATGGCCTCACACAATAATTTGATGTCAACTTGGAAAGAGGAGTCCAGAGGGGTACTTCAAGGATCTGTGCTTGACACTATTCTGTTAAAAACAGTTTGTTGTAGTTGTTGGTTTCTTTTTCTTGTTTTTTTTTTTATCATTTACTTGGATAGATATGTACAAAATGGGCAGATGATGCAAAATAGAATAAACTGCTATAGATAAAAAGCTATAGATTCCTTCTCACAAGAGGTATTTAAGAAAAAAGTCACTGTGTGAATTTTTATCGACGTACAAACTGATTGGATGCTCTTTGAGGTCCTTTCTACTCTGACTTTCTCTAGTTTTATTTATGGCCATTTAATCTGGTTATAGGGAATGTGGAAACAGACTCTACATAGTCTTTAATGGATATTGGTACCATCTGGATATTGCTCCAGAATCTAAAGTTCATTTTATACCAGGAAGCCATTGATACCGTTTCCCCCTTTCTTCCCCAACTTAAACACAACCAAAAAAAAATACATGAGTTGTGAGGCATGAGACAGATTGCCAAGGGTAATATTTGTATTTGGAAACATGGGCTCTACTCTACAGAGCAGTAGCCCTGTAGCTGCCTCCAACATTTCTTTTGGCCAGTGTTTATCCAAACAGACCTACTCTTCATTCATTTTTTACAGTTGAGAGGGAACTGAGTGTTTTCACATGAACAGACTGGCAGAACACATTGATGTACCCATCAACGTTGGAGTAAGAAGGAGAGTCCTAGATCCTGCTGAATGTCGCCCAAATGCCCCACTCTCGGAAGGTGGGTGAGTGAGCATAACATGCTGGGGCTTTGGGAAACAGTAGGGCTGATGTATGTCGGCTCCGTTAACAAACACCCCAGTGTTCCACTTACTCTAGGTCATTTGCCAAAAGGCTCTGGGTCCATCAGAGACACTGAAAGCTCTATTCTATTCTGAGCTCAGCTCCTCATGTTGCAGAAGCTTTGCGTCATTGCAGTGGAAAAAGGTACATGATAGACCACCCCCTTAGCCCTTCTGGGGAACAGGGTAGAGAGCACTCCTTTGGGTCTAATATTATTTTGCTCTTGAGAGTATTTGCATTTTACCAGGTGATCTGTTGGGGGTAACCAGAATTTTCTATACTTAAAAAAAATTTTTTTTTGGGAGCAGGGAGGGTATGAGAGTCAGAACAACAGAAACTAGAAGCTCTGGAGAATTCCTAGTTGCTTGTTCTTATTGGTATTTGCTTACTGTGATTTGTTGAGGTTGTCTAGTTCTGTCTTTGGTGAAAGGGGGCCCTGAGTTCTTTTAGGTCCTTTGAGAATATCTCTGCAGGGTTTTAAAAAGAATTATGTATGTAATTTTCACCAGATTTTCTAACTGTAACATCATGATGGGTCAAGAGCCTGAAATAAAGTTCAGCCTCAGGGATATTGTGGTATATTGGTCATTTTTCACTGGAAATGTTTTCTTTCTACTATTTGATATTTTTCAGGTCTGGTTTAATTTCATCCAGGCTCTGAATCTATGGGCTCATGATATTTAATGAGATTACTTTTGTGTGTTGGAGGGTGACATAACCAGTACCTTACACAAAATCTTATTGTGACTGTCTCTAATAGAGTTTGCCATTTTCCTAGGTAAATTTAGGATGAAATCTAATCCCTCCTTCTTAAGTCACCTTTGCTGGATCCTCATCTAGATAATGTCCTCTAAGCAGAGGTGTCCCATAGTATTCTATCTTGGGTCCTCTTCCTTTTCCTCTCATTACTACTTTATTTGGTAGTCCAGCACCCCTCGATTTAATTACTGTTTCTCTGCCAATGAGTCTCAACTCTCTCTATTTTGCTTTAACCACTTTACCAATTTCTAATTTCCTATCTCCAAACCACCTTTCAGACATCATGAACAAGAGGATGTCAAGTAGACATTGTAAATTCAATGCATCAAAAATGGAACATTATCTTTTCCTTAAACCCCACCTCCTTCTACCTTTCCAATTACTGCCAAAGGTTCCATCATCTTCTCAGTCTCTTAGACTCACAACTTGTAGTTCTCTTCACTCTTTCTCACCTCCTCATTTCCAATCTGTTGCCCAGCTTTTGAAACATCTTGCAGTTACACCTCTGCCTCTCCCTGACACTTCTACCACTCTAGCGCAGGCCTCTCATCACCTCATACCAGGACTATCGCAATAGCCTGTTGGTGAGTCTGCCTAATGCAAATCTTGTCACATACCAATCCATCATTCAACCACTCCAGTGATTTTCCTTATGCACCTATACAATCATGTCACCTTCCCCTCCTCAGTACACTCTAGTGGCTCCCTATTTCCTCCAGGAGCAAATCCAAAGTCTTGTTTGGCATTCAAAGATCTTCAAAACACCTAGATTTTTCCACAGGAATTTCTACCCAGCTACATTTCTGGCATTTTAAGATCACTTATAATCCTTACTCCCCCATCAAGTGCATTAGCAATCCTTCCCAGGTTGGTGTCACCCACAGATTTTGATGGGTATAGCATGTATGCCTTTGTTCTTCACCCTTAAAATCAACCTTAACTAGACTGAACCTGCTACCTGCTTGGCTGTTTCAGTCTCTTTTGCTAGTTTATTGTGCACATCATGTTCTCTAAACGAGGGATATTGGCCAAAGATTTGGCCTGAGCCTTCTCTTGTTCTTCTATACTATCTCTAGAGAACTTCATTAGATCCTATGATTCTAACTTTCATCTCTACCAGATAACACGTGTCCCAGTGTATGTGTATATACATATCTATCTATCTATCTATCTATCTATCTATCTATCTATCTATCTATCTAGTTTTTTCCCACTAGTCTTTCACTCAAGCTTTAGTAACACATCAGCTATTGTCTATTAAACAATTTACATGTGCTGTTCCACTATCACTTGAAACTTTTTCTCCTTAAACTCTTTCCTTTTCTAAACATCTCAATTTCTATTGACGGTATCACCATCTTTTCTGTGTCTCAGATTTGAAAACCTCAACATTATTTTGGATTCCTTTCATATTTCCTCATCCCACACATCTATTTAGCTTTCTAGATCGTGCCATTTCTGCCTTCACAACATCTCTCACATCTGGCCTCATCTCTCTACTCATACATCTACCACCTTAATTATTACCTTTTACCTAGATCATTACAATTGCTTCCTAATTAATCTTTCTGCCACAAGTCTCTCCCCTCTCTAGGTCACTTAATACTCTGCTGTCAAAGTAATTTTCCTTGTGCCTTATGCCTCTCTGACCACATGATTCTCCTATTCAAGCAACTCCAAAGGCTTCCTATTGCCTCTTAGATAAAATAGAACTTATCTGTTTATCTTTAGAAGCCTTATACAATCTGATCTCAATCTATCTCTCCAATCTCTTTGGACTTTACTCATTTCTCCCTCCTCCCCACTAATTAATACACTTTGTGATCTATCCAAACCTCTGTTCCTCATTCCCAAATGTCTGTCATCCATCTCTGTGCCTATGGACTGGTTGTAATCTACTCCCTCCCTCTTTATTTTTGCTTTACAGAGTCCCTCTCTTCCTTCAAGATACAACTCAAAAAAATCTTCTGCAGGAAGTCTTTCCTGACCCCACAACTGCTAGTATCTTCTCTTTCAAATTACCTTATATTTAACAATTTGATATATATTTGTATTTATTAGATTTATGTTGTAAACATTTTTATATGTACTCATCTTTCCCATTCAAATGCGAGCTCCTTGTGAAGGGGAATTGTTTCACTTTTTGTACTTCTGCCTCTAGGTTTAGCACTATGTCTTACACATAGTAGACACTTAATAAATACTGGCCACCTGTGGATTGATTGTATGATTTTACCCTTCTCCCCTATCTGAAAGTCTTCAGGTGTGTTTACTAAGGTTTGAGTCAGTTTCCCTGATATAATCCCTCTGCCAGACCCTGTCTTTATCTATCTAGTTTTGCAATTCTATCCTGAATAGTTGTGCCTACTTAAAAAAAAATTATTTACTGTCGTTCCATCTGGACCCTTTTTCTCATCTTTGCTGCACTGAGTTTAGAAGAGCTGAGCTTCTCAATATCCCTTCATGCTGTCATTTAAACCAGGAGCATAATATAAATTTCATTGTTCAGTATCTATGAGGCCATGCTCCAGGGAAAAGGCACAGGGATATCGGGACTTCATTACTCTACTGATCTTCTGAACTGAGTGGGAACTGGGTAAGTGACATGGAAGGAGGATCTTAGAACCAATAAAGGACCTTACTAGATCTTGATTGACTAGTTGCTGGCTTCTAAGGAGCCTGAATGAGGAGATTTGTAGGCCACCACTAAGGCATTTGTGGTGAGAGAGATAGGAAGAACTATATATATCATGTAAATTGGTTGGTGGTTAGACCTGCGCTTTATGAAGATTATTTTGAAAGCTATGTAAGAGTGAACTAGAAAAGAGAGAAGTTAGAAACAGGGAAACCAAATAACAAAGATATTGCAAGATTACAGGTTAACAGAGAAAAGGGTCTGAAATTATCTGGAGGCCACATGAAAAACAAGAATGGAAGAAACAAAGAAAAGAGGGAAAGAAGGAAGAAAAAAGAAAGGAGGGAAGGGAAGATGAGAGGAAAGGAGGGAGGGAGTGAGGAAGGAAAGAAAGAGAGAAGGAAAGAGGTAAGGGAAGAGGGAAGGAAGGGAAAGAAGGGGTGGATATATGCAGAGCCTACTATGTGCCAAGTACTATGCTAAATGCTTCCTAAATATTGTCCTCATTTGATCCTCCTGACAACTTCTTAAGGTTGGTGTTATTATGACCTCTACTTTACAGTTGAGGAAACCAAGGCAGACAAAGGTTAAGTAACTTGACATAGACACACAGTGAGAGTCTGAAGCTAGACTTGAATTCAGACCTTTCTGACTATAAATCCGGAGCTCAATCCACTAACGCACCAATTACCTAAAAGGGGCAGGTGGGAGATGTTATATAAGAAATCACTAACTCAAACAAGAATTTATTCTCACATATCTATTATGTGTCTAACCTGGTGCTAGGTAGTGTGTGATGGATAAAAAAGAAGGATATAATAATATAATATGATTCCTACCAGGGAGTTTATAGAATAATAATTATCTCTTATGCAGCATTTTAAGGTCTGTAAAGTGCTATACAAATTCATCTCATTTGATCTTCACAACAACCTTAGGAGGTAGATGCTATTACCATCCCCATTTTATAGATGAGGAAATTGAGAGAAATGTTAAGTGACTTTCCCAGGATCACACAGTATATAATTGCCTCAGGCCAGATTTGAACTCATGTCTTCCTGACTCCAAGTCTGGTGCTTTATCTATGATATCACTTCACTGCCTAGTTGTGGAGAAAGAGCTTATATAAATAAAATAATTAGAGGGAAAAATGAAGGTTAAATTTTATGTTACTGATTGCAGATGTTTTTAGAATTTAGATTAAAAAAGAATTACACAGTGATTTACCCAGGATCATACAACTAGGAAGTGTCTGGGACCAGATTTGAACCCAAGACCTCCTGTCTCTAGGACTTATTCTCAATCCACTGAACAACTTCCACTTCTGCTGAGTTTTGAAGGAAATCATAGCTTCCAAGAGGCAATGGTAAGGAGAGACAAAATTTGAGACATGAAGGATGGTCAATGCAGAGGCATGGAAATAAGAGATGAAGCCTTGTCTTTAGGCAAAAACAAATAGGCCTGTTTGGCTAGAATGTAATGTTTGGAGAAGATTATGTTCTGAAGGAAATTGGAAAGGTTGGAAGAACCAGGCTACGAAGAGATTTAAATATCTGCTGGGAGTTTATATTTTATCCTACAGGTAACAGGAATCCATTACAGTTCATGTAGCATGGAAAAGTGACATGGTCTCACTTTTGCAACTTGGTAGAGAATGAGTGGGAGTGGGGAGATACTATGCAGAAAGATCCAATAGGGAAAGAGGTGATGATTCTCCCTGAACAAGGATAGTGACTATATTAATAAGACACCAAATAGAGAGGGAGAAGACTAGGACAAAGGGGAATAGTATGAACATGAGTTTGATATGTATAGAAGAATGAATAGAAAAAAACTTTCTTGAAGTAGAGGATGAATGCCAAGAAATAATGAAACATAAAGATCAACACATTAGATCAGATAATAAAAGAAGCCAGAATACTGTTTTTAGATGGGTCAGTCCATTAATGTACAGCTTCTCTTTCTCCTGACCTTGTGGCATCAAGATGAATGCCTAGATGATGAGCCCACAAGTGCTTAGGGCACTTGTCCCTCCCTCTTCTACACCCAGTAATTTCTGTTTGTTCTGGGGAATCCAGCTTCTAGTGAGGGAGACCAAGTCTTCTTTTTCCCAAATTCTGCCCCTCAAGTACCCTACTCTAGCACAAGGAGAATAATTTCCTTATGGTCCAAGACTAGGGACTCTCCAAAAAGTAAGATATAAAATAGGTACTCAGTGAACAAACAAGATTCACATGGTGCATGTAGTTTATTCCTACAAAAAAAGACTGTTAAGCATAAAAGACTCAAGATAAGTCAACAAGTGTTTATTAAGCATCTACTATATATGCCAGGTGCTATGCCAAAGATAGGGGGTGAATAGGCAAAAATATAGTCTCTGCTCTCAAGGAATTCACAGTCTAATTCAGGAGACAACATGCAAACAGTTATGGATAAACAAGATATATAGGGGATAAATTAGAGGTAATCTCAGAGGAAAGGTATTAACATGAAAGAAGAGCAAGAAAGGCCATTTGAAAAAAGAGAAGATTTTAGATAAGCTTTGGAAGAAGCCATAGACATCAAGAGAAGGAAAAGAGGAGGTAGAGAATTCCAGGCATGGGAGACAGCCAGTGAAAATTCATGGACTTGTAAAATAAAGTGTTTTATATGAGGAATAACAAGACCTGTGTTTCTGTATAATAGAGTGCATGGTAGTGGGTAAGGTATAAGGAGGCTGGAAAAGTAGAAAGTGGACAGGTTAGAAAGGTCTTTAAATGCCAAATGATTTTATATTTTAACCTAGAGGGAATGGAGAATTTTGGGGGTTTATTGAATAAAAGGGGTGGTGGCATGGTCAGACCTGTTCTGTAGGAACATCAATTTGACAACTGAGTGGATTATAACTTTTATAACAGCTTATAATTATGACCATAGTTAATAGGGTTTAATATTTAAACTTCACTAGGACCCCAAAGAATTTTTTAAATATTGAAATTAGGCCTTTTACATTTTTCAATGACATTGTACAGACACTAAGCTGGTGAAAGCCTGCTAATGAAATGGCCAAACTAGGACATTCCTCTTCACAGTGGCCATTCCATTGGATTCAGAACCTTTTCATACCATCAATCTACTCCTGTCACAATTGCCATTCAAATCATTCCAGGAGACGACTTTGACACCACTCAAAGACCCCAGACTTCTCAAGTTCACAAATTCATGAGCTCAAGGAAAAGAAACACAAAAGAGCCTGAGATAGCTGTAGACCCAAATGCAAGTTCACCTGATGATGCCCTACAGCATTAATTGTTTCATGGGCAGAATCACTGTTTTATTGGAGCAGAGAAGGAACTTGGCTTTCTTCCACTCCTAAAAGGACCCTCCATTAACTCAAATTGTGAACATTTTAGCCTTGAGTCCTATGTGGCCAGAAGGTGGCCTCAGAGCTCCAACATGGTTGGCAAGAAGCAGGCCAGGAATGTATGGATGTACATGTTCCAAGGAAAGGCCTTCTTTATCTCAATCACTAGGGCACTGGAGTAAGAGGTAAAAGAATTAGAATTAGAGAAAAGTTGGAGTTGGAGAAAAAAGTTATCTTTGGATTTTAGTTTTGTAAAACGAAGAGACTGGAACCAATGGTCTTAGCTCCCTTCCAGCTCTAGATCTGGTACTACTGTAAAGTCTAGTTAGCACAAATATATGGATGGCAGGGAAGGGACTTCTCTCTGGTCTTAGTTTTCTCACCTGTAAGAAGAGAGGTTCAAACAAATAAGCCTTCTCTCTCTCTTCCTGCTCCTTCAATCTAGATTTTATGAGAAAATGCATGAGAGGTGATGAAAGATTGTCAGTGGGGTTGGTGAGGAAAGGAGAAAGTAGGAGTCACAGACTTTAGAGTTGAAGGAGGGAATTGTCTATCATTTGATTAGGGAAGGCATTTTATGGACTTTGTTGATGGAGAAACCACAAGCCCTAGGAAATAGTTAGACCAACTGCCCCCACTTGACCAGATTGAAGCCAACAGGGAGAACTGGATAGATCAAAAGCTGCTTTTTCCTTCTTCTTTTTTTTTTGTTTGTTCCTGACCCATATGGTTTGAGGAGTGAATTTTGGATGTAGCAATTTCCATGTGGGAGAGAAACGAAGCAGGCGTTGTCCCTGGTGCCAAGAAACGAGGACATACTAAATGAGATATGAGATAATGTCCAAGTAGCCTAGTTTTGTCTTTGGAGGAGAGACTTCTCTGTAACTACACCTTTTCTGACTCACTATGGAGAGCTGATGGTAGAAGGTAGCATTGCCAAAACAACTTTTGTTTTATTCGAAATTCTTGACTTGTTACTGTTTATGGGTGTTGAGTCTTATCTGATTCTGGACTGTTCTGGGACTTAATTAAATACCTCTGTGTGGGTGGGGAGTTGGCATTGCCATTTCTCATTCTTCCAGGTAATGGAGGAGTTCTAGAAGGACAGGTAGGAGAATGGGGAGTGAGGATTCCCCCCCATCCCTACCCCCAACCCAAGTAAGAGACTCCTTCATTCAGACCAGAGAGGCAAGCTGGCCCCCAGGCTGGCTGGGAATCTTTCCTTTCCTTTCAGGGCTGGTGCTGTGTTGCAATGTTTCCTGAGGAGAAGGCAGTGTTCCTAATGCTTTTGCCAGCATAGCGCACGAGAGTGAATGTTACTCTCCTGGAGACATTCCTTCCTGCAGTTCTGCCAGCAACATCCTCCCTGCATCCTCTTCTGTTTACTCCCAATCCAGAGCCCAGATGGATTTCTGAAAATGGCAAGAAGTTGCCTGAGCAAGTTGTGTGTGCCCACGCACGTACATGCACACGAACACACACGTATGCACGCACAAATCATCCAGAGGCACCGAGCTAGAAGAATGCAAACCTCCCCAAGGGCCTGTGTGTGTGATTTCATCCAAGAGGGACATTCCAGGCCACTCTGCAACCTTTCAAGTCTCTTGTGAAATCTCCAAACTTGAAAGCAGACAAAAGCATGTGCCAGACATTGTCATCAGTAGGCTGGAAGCTCAACATATTAATCAGCCCAGGGTTGTCTCCAATTAGTTTGTGAGATTAACTCATCCTGTCACCTCTAGGAGGGTACAAGGAGTCGTTGTTCCTTCAACTCACATAACCCCATCAGTCTGAAAGGCTCTCAGATGGGAATAACTTCTGAGCCCAGAAAGGCTGTCACATTCTCACCTTGTTCCTAGGACCTCTGTCCCAGAAGCAGCTCTGACATTACCACCTGGCAAAGGGAAAATGTCAGAAAGAGTTAGACCCAACTTGTCCTGCAAAAATGTTCCACTTTTCTAGTGGAGCTGTGATCTTAGCCGCATGGACCTGCTCTCCAACAATGTGGATCACAACCCATCCTTCCCTCTCTATTCTATGTGACTCCTTTGCTTCCTTCCCAGAAATCTGGGGCAGGGAGAGGACCTACCCCAAATTCTGGGGTCCTTCCTGAAGTTCTGAAGGAAACATCTAAGCATCTGGGAAATAACAAAATCACACACACACACACACACACACACACACACACACACACACACTCAGAGTAATATGCACCAGGCAGAAAAAATCAAAGATTGTTTCCTTCATCTGGGATGGGTTTAAGAACCCCACCATATATTTGACTTCACATGTGATGGGTTATCCTTGGTCCATGTAGAAATAACATGGTGTACTGAATAGGATGAAAGGTTTGGAGATAGAGGGACCTTGGAAGACATCTAGTCGAACCTCCTCATTTTACAGATGCTGAAACCAAGATCAAAAGAGAGGTGAGGTGACCTACCAAAGGTCACACAATGTCATCAGATCCCCAGAGCTTAATGCTGTGCCTGACACATAGAACCCCTCAATAGTACTTGCTAATTATATGACTTATCTGTAGAAGAAACAGGATATGCTATGTGTCAAGGTTCTCAATGGGACCCAATTCTTTTCCTGGGGTCTCTCTGACCGCAGGGCATATTGGACCATCTATTTCCTGCTGGGCAATTCATAACAGTAATGGTTTGGGGGTGATGATTTGTTTTCTAATTGACAAAGTGCCTTACATGTATGATTGAATTTGATCTTAGACCAGTTCTGTGAAATAGGTAGGACAAAAATCTCATTTCACACTAAATTAGAAACCAAGGGCAGCATTTAAATATGAAAACCCCACAGGCCTATGAAGAAGACACTGTAGCGACTGAGAATGAGAAATAGATTTCTACAGATATCCCTTTTTACAGATTAGGAAACTGCCGTCGAGAAGATTAAGTGGTTTGTCCCAGGTCAGAAATCCCCATCATTCTCCCAAACTGGATGGCACTTCTATGATTTTGTGACATTCTCACTGGTATTTCTAGAGGCTGACAGCACTGGGTTTGGGCAGATAAGAGATTACCATTACTTTTTTTTCCCTATGGAAAAGTAGAGTTCATTATCATCCATTTTGCTTTTTACCTGGCACAATTAGGAAATTATTGGAGGTAGTTCCTCATCATAAACCCAATGTGAACCCTTAGCATAAGCAAGCTCAGTGCATCAATGTGCATAATTTGGGAATTCACTTCAACACACATTTATTATGAAGTCAAAATATGTGAGTTCAGATCTTACTTCTGCCAAAGGTGAAGAATTTCTCTGGGCCTCAGTTGGCTTATTTCTTCATTCAGTGAGAAGGTTAGTGTGTTAATGATTCTTAAGATCTCTTCTAGTTCTCAACACTGCTGTTCTCAACATAGTCTGCTTTGCACAAGTGAGACCAGCTCAGAGGGACCTGAGAAAAGCAGTTTATAGATATTTAGTGACTGGTACTGGGTTACCTACTTGGTTAGTTAGGAAAGACTGTAGGTTGTCACTGTTGCTCATTCTAGTCAAGTCTCTTTTCATGATCCCATCTGGGGTTTTCTTGGCAAAAACACTAGAGTCGGTTGCCATTTCCTTCTCCAGCTTATTTTACAGATGAGGAAACTGAGGCGAACAGGGTTGAATGACTTATCTAGGCCAAGTCAACTAGTACAAGTATCTGAGACTAGATTTGAACTCATGAATATTTGAATTCTTGACTCTAGGTCCTGCACTCACTCTACTGCATCATTTAGCTGCTGTAGGTTGTATGATTGAACAATATAGTCAATTCCTGGAGTCCTCCTTCCTCAGGATACAGATGACTTCGCTAAGGTCATTTCTTAAAGATTCATTTCCCTAATTATTAAAACAAAGAGGCTTGATTAGATGATCTCTAAGATATCTTCTGGCCTTAAAAGTCTGTGTTGCAGAGGGCAGCTGGGTGGTTTGGTGCATTGAAAGCCAGGCCTGGAGCCAGGAGATTCTGGGTTGCGATCTGCCCTCAGATACTTCATAGCTACGTGACCCTGGGCAAGTCATTTAACCCCCATTGCCTAGACCTTACCATTCTTCTGTCTAAGAACCAATACACAGGGTTGATTCTAAGATAGAAGGAAGGTAAAGGTTTAAAAAGAGACGTCTTTGTTGCTATGAGTCTGTCTCATATAAAATGAAGGCTGTGTTCCCATGTGTCTCCACATTGAGGGTAATTGAGAAATTGACGGTTCCTGTTAGGTTGTGAGCTTGCTTCTAACTTATCATTACTTCTACTTTTCTGGCCTTAATATGTGAAAATAAAATGCCACATCTAACTTCTGTGAGATATGGAGCATGTCCAATTAAGCTGATGCATTTGAACAGAGCACCTGATTTAGTGCCACAGCTTTGTGAATATAGATTTCACTTTTTTGGTATTGGTGATTAAAGTGGTTTGCTCTTGTTTCTGGGAGGGAAATTTTCCTTTATTTTGTTGAACAGTAGACTCACTCTTTTGGCTTAAATGCAAGTCATGACAAGTCAATGAATATTTAAAACATGGTTCCTAAGCACCAGGTAGATGTTAGAGGTACAAAAATGAAAAACAAAACAAAACAAGACCTTCCTGATCCTCAAGCAGCTTCATTCTATTGGGTAGGAGAGAATGCAGTGTGTGTGTGTGTGTGTGTGTGTGTGTGTGTGTGTGCATGTATGTGCATGCATAAAATATTTTCTATAGGGAAACAACAACAATTAATGACTAGAGAGATGAAGAAAGAAAGACCTTGTTTAGGACAGGGCATCTGATTCACACTTTGAAGGAAGCTAGAGATTTCTAGTGGCAAATGGGAGAAGTGAGACTATTCTTGATATGAGGCATGGATGTTACTAAGCTACAGAGGTGGGAGATGGATTATTGAGTGGTCTAGCTTGACTAGAACTGAAATTGAATGAAAAGAAATAATATGAAATAAATTTATAAAAGTGAGTGGGAGCCAGACAGTATAGCAAACTCTCCACTTTGTATTTTATTCTTTTTTAGATTTTATCCTTGAAAGAATAGGGAGTTACAAACCTTTTTTTTTTTTTTTGAATAGGGCAGGGTTCTAGTACCTCCATGTTTTAAGAATATCTTTTTGGCAGCTCTTTGGAAGTAAGCTGTAAACAGTAACAGTGAGTTCATGTCAAAAGGAACTATGCCATGGTTTGAATGGAAAATGCTTTCAAGTATAGTGTTTCTAAGCGTCAAATCTTGAAGTGCATATCATTCATTTAAATCTTAAATCTTTCTTCCAGAACCCAGAAAATTTATCTGTAATAGTTGACAGAATCCATAGTAAGCAAATAAAGAAGGTGAAAATGACCAACCGAGCCGATGATGCAATCTGTAGCATGTTGCAAATTAGGAGGAGACATTGTAGCCTATGAAACATATTTTAGTGAGAGGGTAAAATGTGGCTTGATTTAAAGCTAATGATATCATGTGTCTAGTCACTTAAGATCAAAAGGAGCCTTAACTATAAAATATTGCTAATGAAACCAGAGCAAAGTGGGTAGGCTCCTACTTCAGATGCACGGAAGAAAAATCTCACACTGTGTGCTATGCCAGAGGGGTGTGAGTCAGTCAGACTTTCTGGCAGGGGTGGTCCTTGACACATAAGCTTAGGCACATTCTTACTGGACCTAAACTCAATCAATTTGTCAACATCACTCTGTGTCCCTTAAGCCTTTTGGGTACATTGAACATGGGAGCAGAAGGGCTCTTCCCCTTTCCTCTGCTCAGTGACTCAGTATTTTTAAGGGCTTGGAATTATGGTTTGTAGGAAACTGAGTATAGTGGGAGAATAGAAGTTACTCTGATATGTTCAGCCTCTGGGTTCAAAATTAAACAGTCCATCTGTGAGGGATCATAACTTCCTATCTTCTTCCTGAGGGGTGGAGATCAAGGACTAATGGCTTTTGACTCTTCTGTCATTTTCAGGAACATAAAGAATCCGGAGGGAACTGTAATGTCACATAGGGAGGCAGGTATGAAAGAGTGGAGTCTCTGAGTCCAGAGGACCTGGATTCAAATCCTCTGTTTCCTAATCTGATATGCTTGCCATCTGTATGACCTTGAGGAAGTCACTTAGCTTCCTCATCTGTAAAATGACATCTGGATCTATATATAAGTATATAAATTACTTAAAACCCCAAAGTGCCATGTGGTCCTTCTGAAAGGCAAAGGATTCCTTAAGAAAATGATCATTCATCAAGACATCCTGTACTGTGGAGCATGAGGGGATGAGAGGTAGGGATGGTGGAAGCATAACATAAAAGGATATGTATGGAAGGGCAAATTCTTGCCCAGTTCTAGTAGAAATTTTCAGTCTAACTGGCTTCCCTCCCTTCAGTTCCTTGTGAGCAGAATTTCCACTTGAACTCAAAGCCACAGCATCACAGAGGTGCTGAATACCTGTCAGGGTGTCACTCACAGCTTAACCAAAGCGCTCACGTTTCCTTTCATTCCTGCCTCTAGTTACTGAAAACATTTGCTAAAAAATTGCTGCCCCGCTTAGGAGCTGTCAAAGGTAATTGTGTTGCACAAAAGTTACCAAGAAGCATGAAATAATATGGTTACCACCTGGAGACTGTGAGTTAATAGAACCTGTCTGATGACCCGCCAAGTCTTGCCACATGTGAACATGCTATCCTCTGTCTGTAAACCACTGCAGCATAAATTTGTGGGGGAGAGTTGGATCTGATGGCTCTTAGGAGCAATTTACATACAAATCCCTGTGTAAGAGTCTTAAAGTTCAGTAGCCAGGTCATCAAATCCAGTGAGGTCTAAGTGTTTTTTTTTTTTTGGGGGGGGGTGCCTAGAACTTAGAAGAAGATACAGTTGTAGGAAGAAATAAAGGCAACAAGAGTTTGGCTCTATGTGTTTTCCTTACCATGAAAGGCAAGAGCTCCAGTCTTCTGTCCTTATAAGCTGGGGGTGACGATGGCGTTGGTGTCTGTGAAAATGAAAATCAAAGGATTAGAAGGTTAAAGTGAATCCTTGAGGGGCTAACAGTTATCTCCTTCCCCCTCACAAGGATTGTACCATTCCAGAACAATAGGAGTCTAGTTTATTTAATGAAAAAAAATCTTCCATTTTGCTCTGAAAGCCAGAACCAATGTTTCACATCTCCTCAAAACTAAGGAATGTTTTATTTTTATTTATTATCAAACTGCCTCAAGATGTTAGTGCTTCCCTCAGTACCCTGGGGAAGGATCACATATCTAGGGTGCTAAGGGACATCAGAAGCCAACCCCTTCATTTTACAGATGAAGGAAATAAAGAGATGGAAAGTGCACTTATCTTTGAGCCAGGAGGGAACAAGGCAACAAGTATTTATAAGGCATCTACTCTGTGCCAAGCACTTTACAAATCACTCATTTGAGCCAGAGGACCTGGGTTTGCAGCCAGGCTCCAACACTTCATATCTGTATAAATTTGGGCCAGTCAAATCACCTCTCTGAACCTGTTCCCTTATCTGTAAAATGAGGACGTTGTCCTGGATGAGCACAAAAGTCGCTTCCCATTCTGACTCAGTTGATCTAATTACTCTAAGGTTATAGGACTCAAAGGTAACCAATTTTTTATCTGAAGGTGCCAGGTTTACCACAGGGTTTAAACCCTAGAGCCTCTTCATTCCACATCACTCTTCTACTTATTTTCCTTGGGTGAAGCAATAATCAGTAAGATAAATTCAATAGATTCTTTTATGATATAACCAATCTCCCTGATTGATTAATTTTATAAGTTCAGAAGTTTCTGTATTGGGTTTTCTTTTTTTTTTTAAACCCTTACCTTCTACCTTAGAATTAATACTATGTATTAGTTCTAAGGCAGAAGAATGGTAAGGGCTAGGCAATGGGGGTCAAGTGACTTGCCCAGGGTCACACAGCTGGGAAGTGTCTGAGGCCAGATCTGAACCTAGGACTTCCCATCTCTAGGCCTGGCTCTCAGTCCACTGAGTTACCCAGCTGCCCCCTGTATTGGGTTTTCTTAAAAGTGAAACTCCCATATAACTTTGTAACATTAAACTTTGCCACCTACTTGGCACTTTGACACAGAAGGGTGTAAGCATACCTTTCTAAGATGGGGGTAGCTACATGATTCAGTGGATTGAGAGCCAGCCTTAGAGAAGAGAGGTCCTGGGTTCAAATTTTACCTCAGACACTTCTTGGCTCCGTGATACTGGGCAAGTCACTTATTCCTTATTTGCCCAGTCCTTACTGCTTTTCTGCCTTGGAACCAATACAGAGTAGTGATTCTAAAATGGAAGGGAAGGGTTTAAGGGGGAAAAAGTATCACTGAAACAAGAATATTTGTATAAACTATGACAGAGCATAAACTTGTTCATAAATTATAGGTGACATAACACCAACAGTAAGAAGGTATACTTTTTGGCCAATGAAAAGTGTTGGTCAGTAAAAAAGCTATCTATTCCCACATAGACTTTGTCCTAGCATAAAATGAAGAAATTTATTCCTGCTTCATTTTTTTTTTGGCAAAGAAAGAAGGCACCCAAAGCCAAGGGCAGGAGAACATGGGGGAAAGCTACAAAAATATTTTTTGAATGAGTTGTTGAAGGGAACTTCTTTGGCATATTGGGAAGAACATTGTATTAGGAATCAAGAGCAATTAATTCTCCTCCTGGCTTTGCCACTAAGTATATCTATTACTTAATAATT
This sequence comes from Monodelphis domestica, assembly GCF_027887165.1. Lineage (NCBI taxonomy): Eukaryota > Metazoa > Chordata > Mammalia > Didelphimorphia > Didelphidae > Monodelphis > Monodelphis domestica. Next base: position 620,284,950 of record NC_077227.1, read on the forward strand.
CAGTCCCTTTGGGCCTCAGTTGATTCATGGATAAAATAGTAAATGAATATTGGCATATCAAGGAAGCCAGGACAGCTGAAATATGGGGTGACAAGCAACAGCTATGGGCAATAGCCATGAGATCAACAATTTTTCTCCTGTGTGATTGCCTTCAGGCAGTAAGAAAAAGCTAAAAGAACCCATTTTTGTAGTGTGGTCCATCATGCTACATTTGAAGAGAAAGAAGAAGAGTAAGAGAGCCAAGCAATTTCTCTTTGGGAGAGAACTACACAGGTCATTGGGTCCAGTGTTGCTGGTTGTATTTCTCTGGGTGTCTGTGTTTGTGTTTCTCTGTTACATGTGCTTCTGGGGAAAATTCTGTTCTAGAATATGCTGAAAATTTCCTGAGGTATTGGAAATAAAGGTCCTCCACATCCTAGAAAATGATGAATCTAAGTTATGAGGTTGATGACAATAATATTCTTGATAGCAAGCATCTTCTCAACCTTTTCTGATTTTCTTGCATGTCAAAAGCCATGGGAACGTCAGAGAGAAACTAGATGGTCAGTGGATTGAGAGACAGACCCACAGATGGGAGGACCTGGATTCAAATCTGCAACACTTCTTAGCTGTGTGACTCTGGGCAAGTCACTTAATTTCCATTGCTTAGCCCTTACCACTTTTCTACCTCGGAACCAATACAGAATTTTGACTCTAAGATGGAAGATAAGTTTGTTGTTTTTTTTTTAAGCCATGTGAACTTTTAAAAAAGTAAAAAAGATGCCATGATACTCCCTATGTTCCAATGGACAAGGAGTAATCAGTGAAGACTTATAGAGAAGGGGTGCATATTTGGGACAGTCAAGGAGTGGGAGGAGTTACAGGTAGGTTATGATGAGTTCAAATTATGCCAAATTCAATTTAGTGTGAATTACAAAATGATTTGGGGCCGCATTAATGCAAGCCAATTTCAGTTAATGTGATGTGTGGGAGCCTATTAAGTGTTTTGACATGGTTCTATGCCTGTCAATGCTTGTGGATATGCTGTGCTGCCGCATGTCATTATGACCAATTTTTGATTTAAAGAGATTTTAACATGGACAAATGCAAGAATGCTTCAAATGAAAACACTGCCGGAACCACAAAAAAAGAGACATTACAATAGTAGAACAAAAATTTGCTATAATTAGATGACATGAACACTGTAACTCCAAAACCAGATGAGATGTTGAATTTCTGAATCTATGGAACAGAATTTTTTTAAATGCACAAATGAAATAAGAACAACAAAAAAGGCAAAGTTTGTCATCTATAAACAACTACAAGAGAGCAAAGGGCTACTGTGATAGAAGGGGGAGGGTTTCTCTCAGCTGTTGGACCTGAAGAATGCACTCAAAAGGCATTCCTTTTAGGAGAGCATCCATTCAGGCAAACGCTTCAAGTTTATTTAAGAAGTGAAAGAAAATAGAAATGAAGTAGATCACGAACAAACCTTTATTTCACATTATTTAGATAATGTTAAAATTGCTAGAGACGTGACCAATACAGATGAGGAGGCAACAGCTACACATCCTGATGTTTCAAAGTAAATATGGAAGAAGGTGGATACTGATCACTTTAATGTGGATAAAAAGCCTGGTTCTCAGAAAGAATGCCTCCTAGAATTAATTCTTTCTTATATATATACACATATATATGTGTGTATACATTTATTATATTTTATATTCTTTTTATTATATTATTGTATTTATTTACATTATTGTATTTTATATTCTTATTTATTATATTTATATTCTTATATATTTTTATATACTATATTATTTATATTATAAATATATATTTAAATATTTATGTGTATATATAAATACAGATATGTATATATACATATAGGAGTGTATACATGTGTGTAGACACAGATACACCCTGATGATGGATAAATAGAGATATATATCTAAATATAGGAATAAAGATATATATCCCTAGCTAATGCTATAGTGGCCCAGAAGCTCCAGGAATACTCCAAAATAAATAGATCTAAGAGAGAAAGAAAAAAACTCAATCTGCACTGAAAGTATCAAACAATCTCTTACTACTTTTACTGGGAGGTAATATGGAAGAAGATTTTAAATAGAAGCCAATGCTTGTTTATCAGCTTTGAAATCCTCACACTCTGAAAGGCAGCAACCATCAATTGCTTCCAGTTTTTTGGTAGTCAAATAAGGTAGCATGTGTGACTAAAGCTATTTTCACAGACTGTATTTCAAGTTCTTTTAGCCCCGCTGTTGAAAAATATTACAAGGACTACTTTTAAAGCTTTACTGATTTTAGATAATGCCCCAGGTCATCCAGCTACATTGGATGCATGTGAGGATGTGTGCATGCAAATTGGCTGAGATGTGGATAAAGCTCTTTGCTCCTACTGTGAATGTATAAAGATGTAAAGAAGGAGAAGACAAGATAGTTCTGTCTGAATGCAAAAATGTTTTACATGACAATAACAACTTTTTTGGTCATTTTGTCAATGTAAGCTTATATTTATATTCTTTTGTTTTTCATTTGTTTTTTTCCCCAGTCATGTTCAACTCTTTGGGACCCCATTTGAGGTTGGTGTACTATTTTGTTTTCCAGTTTTTTTTTACAGATGAGGAAACTGAGGCAAACAGGGTTAAATGAATTGCCTGTTGTCACATAGCCCAGTGTCTGGTGCCAGATTTGAACTCAGGAAAATGAGTCTTCCTGATTCCAGGCCTGGCATTCTATCCATTCTACTACCTAGCCACCCCAATATTTAGGTGTGATATTCAGTAATTTTTTTAAGGAAACAATTTTTGTTTTCTGTAACTTTTCTTTTCCCATAACTACTCTATTCCTTCAATAAACTTGAATGAAAAATGTATTTTTCCTTATTCTTTGTTGCTATAGTATATTGACAAACAAATATTGTTGCCTATTTCCATTGGGCTGGAGTCAATCCCCATATTAGACATATAATTAAAACTTCCAGTAGTGTGAATTAGAATAATGCAGTTGTGGAGATGGGCTTTCTTTCAAGGTTAATGTGAACTGGCAACTATATTTGGAGTCAGCTGACTCCAAATACAGCCTGAGCCAGTCATTTAATGCCTCCATTAAATGAAGAAGTTGGATTAGAAATAACTTCTGAGTTTCTTTTTAGCTTTAAATCTATGTATATACCTTATATATGTATGTAATATAATTAAATATGTACATGTGTATATAAATATGCACATGGATCCATATTTAGGAGTGTGTGTGTACACATATATACACCTATATAAATATAAAATCCTAGCAATATATATCTAAATATATATTCCTCGCTATTATCATAGTGGTCCAGCAACTATAGGAATAGCCTATAATAGAGCTAAGAAAAATTATGTGATAATTTAAACATTGGGCTCATATATACAGGGATCAGAATATTCGTAGTAGTACTTTTTTTTGGTAGTAGCAAAGAGCTAGAAACAAACATAGATCCCATCAGCTGGTGAATGGACAAATAGCTTGTGATTAGCAAATTATGAGAAGCCATGAATATGAAAAATTCAGAGGAGCAGGAAAGTAAGATGAGCAGAATGAGGGGAACAGTACACGCTCTAGCTACTGCAATATAAGAGAAAACTACAGTGGAAAAAATCTGAATTCTATGTGATTGAAATGATCTGTGATCTTTTGAGAGTTACTGTCTCCTTTCACTGTATAGGTGGGGAACGATGGGCACCGAATATTGTATATCCTGTTGGACTTGGTTGATATATTGGTCAGTTTTACTGATGTAATTTTCTCTTTCATTTTTTATTCTTTTTTGGAATGAATGTATCTCTAGGGAGAAAAGTGCGGGAATCTATTGGGAAATTAAGGTGATGTTAAAAAAGTTGTCAACAAAAATTAAGATTTATCTTAATATAATGGATACTAGCAGCAATCATCCCAGTAGAGGGGAGTATGTATTTGCTTGGAAGAAAGAATAGCAGGATATAAACTCCACTAGAAAGAAAAATAATGGGGGTGGGTAGATCGGGATATTTTTTATTTCTGAAAGCATATGTAGAGTCAAACTAGCCTTATTGGATAGTCTTTTATTCTGGAGAATGAGTGTATGCCTCTAACTTTGAACTGTAGTTCAAAGCTTCCTGCTCAATTTAAAAAAGAAAAAAAAATCATTCATAGTCTCCAGTCATTTTATTTCACAGAAATTATATACCTCCTTCTTAACTGTCCTCCAGTGCCTGTCACATGGGCTCTCTCCCCTCCTCAGGGCCAGTTTCCCCATCCTGTGTCTGTCTGGCAGCCTGTCTCCTGAGCTCTTCTCTCTGTCTCCTAGTGGATGAGCAGACTCCTTTCTGTCTCTGGGAAGTCAGCAAAACTTCTCCCCAGCCCATAATGGAGCATCCTTCCCCTCCATCTGTCTCACTTTTGCTCTTGTCGCTTCTCGGCTCTTCTTGCCCTCCGCTACCCTTTCCTGGTTTCCACTGTAAAACATCTGGGAGGACCCCAGGTAGGGAAAGTGTCCACCAGAGAGAGGTGCCCCTGCCGCTCTCTCACTCATGTCTCCTTTGATCTCAGGAGATTATGAAAGAAAAGTGTGAAGAAATGTAGCTGCTAGGGAAAAGACTGTGATTTACACCGTCATTACCTAGTAGGGTTCGAAACAAGGGCCTATTTATTCTAATAAGCCAAGAATCCTCTGGCTCTCCCCAGTGTTTTTTCCCTTGCTTTGCCAAATGTTTTCTCCCCCTGTGGTAACTGGGAAGACAGCACTTTGCTGAGGGTTTTGATTCCACATGGAATGTTAAGAGGGTTCAGATGCTGAGACAGGTCATGGCAGTGGGGGTGGGGAGAGGTGTGAGCTTATCCAGATCTATGTCTAAGGCAGAACTGTTTTTAAGTTGACACAGTGCTAAATAAAAAGCACCTTTCTTTGATCTCAGTGACTTCCTGGGTAGACTGTCTGATTAGATAAAGATCACGTATCCCCCATCCCTTAGGAAGCTGTAACCTTAGCTTGGCTGCAACTGCTTGTCCCGTGCCCCTCTGTTTCCCTCTCACTCCTGACTGTTGTTCTCTGTCTGTCTGGGTCTCTCCCCTGGTTTCTCGTTTTTCTTCTTTCAATCTGGGGAGGAAAATGAAGGCTGGGGAACTGGGATGTCACTGTTTCTCAGAAAAGCCAGAGACCAGTTTTTTGTTTTTTTTTTTGCAACTGTTTAAAAATGAAACAATAGACTTTGAGAGGCTCAAACGGACTTCATCTGGTTCTGGGCATCAAAGGAAAATCAGTCTCTTCCTGCAATATGGCTAAGCCCCCAGGATGCTATGAAACAAATTGGTTGGCAGTGGGAGAGGGAAACTCAGCCCCTCAACTGGGTACATTAACAGAGGAGTGGGGGAAGAAATAGGTTTCTGAGGACTGCTTGTAGCACTTAGTATTAACCCAGGCACCCAGTGGATGCCCTATAAATGTTAATTGAGGATGATGAGCTGCTTCATATGGTTGGACCATATGGGTTTTAGAAAGGTGACTTAGAAACCTGTTTAGGAATAATGAGCTTTTGATCATTTAGCTGATGAGACCTTTAATGGCTCCTATAAAAGCCAGAATTCTCAGGGTTCCTCTTTCTTTTCTTTTTTTTTTTTTTGGATCCAAGTATCAATTGATTAAACATTTATTAAACACCTATGATGTACCTGGAATTGTGCTAAAAACTAGAGAGATATAATCAAAGGTTTTTCCCAGTTTTCCATCTAAACCATTCTCATGTTTGGCCAAGCAGGACACAAATATTTCAGTTGACAATTTTTATTGGACTATTAGAATTTGAAGGAAAATGGGATTCTTCCTTCCTTTCCTTCTCCTTTCCTTCTTTTCCTTTTGCCCTAAGCCTCCTAACTTCAAGGTTGTTGGCACTCAAACATTGTAGTTATCTGGTGATGACTTAAAATTAGAGAGAATATAAGTCCTTGCCCTCAAGGTACTTATAATCTAATTGGGATAATAAACTGCTTAGAGAACAATACAATAGAAGATAGTATGTAATCAAGAAGACAGTATGTAATCATGCTAAGTGGTAAAGTGCAGTTCATATAATGTGCGTTTTAAGACGAAGGGGACCAGTGTGGGTGGAACTTCATGGAAGAAATGGACTTATGCTCTGACTTCCTATTTCATGTTTGATTTCCATGATGCTGAGGCAGTCTCCTAAAAGCTTTCATGCAAATTGTTGGCTCTTTTTTACTCCTATTGGAGTGATGGCTCCCCACCTTCCCCTTCCCCTTACACACACCCCTATGTTGTACCTTTCAAAGTGGGGTCCTACAGTGATGCCCAAAGACCATTGCTGCTTGGAAACTCCTATATCCTCCCTTTCTCCCTCTCTTCAAAAGCCTAGTCCTGACTGAGTATCCATTGGAGAAAAACAGGAAGGGGGCAGAATGATTCAAGGCTATCATCTCAGGAAGAAGAGACTGGTAGCAGGCACTCTGAGCTTCCAGTGTCCATCCTTAAAGTCTGTAAGTTATACTCTGCAGCTTGCCAAGGAGCGAATGGAATCTATCATGTACCGTGCCATTAGGATTAGGTGACCTTCTCAAAACAGGCCAGGAAAATACATTCTCAGGATGCCAGACCCCTAAACAGAAATTCCAGATGTATTAGGCCATAGTTGCTTTGTTCCTTCCTTGAAAAATGCAGAGTGAGTGCAGCTACCCTGGAGGCCACCAGGTATAAAGGACCAGTTGCACCAGGAGATAGCCCTAACTTTGCCTCTTTGAAGAGGTATAAATTTCATTATGTGCAGGCAGAGTCATAGTTTAGTAACTATTCATTGCTGTCAAAGGGGAAACCATAAAACTCTGGAAATGGGCCCTTGAAGAGTTGTCTTGCTAGCAAATATTTGAGTTGGATAAGATGGAGGAATATGTGTGGAATTACTTTTAAACCTTTCAACTCCCTGTTCTGCTGTCACCTGTCTTTTCTATGTAGTTCAAATCTGAGCCAGACTTTACTTTCTCCTGCCTCCCTCATGGGTGAATGTTCTCTGTTAGGATTAAGGGAAGATCAGGCCTCAACCCTTGGCCTCTGTTAAACCCAAACATGATGTGTATCATGAGCACCTGACATTCAGCGCCTCTGTCTTATTTAGCTTCCAGTTTCTGACTGGAACTAGAAACACCTGGGGGTGGGCAAATGACCACAAGGGAATCTGTTTCTGTGTTTTTCTTCCAGCTTTGAGGGCAGGTCAGTTTTTTTTTATAGTTCAGTTTTTATGAATTTTGTAATTTTTTTTCACCCAGAGGAATACATTGTTGAATATATTTCAATGTCTGGATGTTGAAACTTTGGTTGTAAGGAAAAGAGAAGAGAAGAGAAGAGAAGAGAAGAGAAGAGAAGAGAAGAGAAGAGAAGAGAAGAGAAGAGAAGAGAAGAGAAGAGAAGAGGAGAGGAGAGGAGAGGAGAGGAGAGGAGAGGAGAGGAGAAAAGGGAACAGCATGCCTTCTGTGTGCTAGGCACTGGACTCAGTGGTTTTATAAATAATATCTCATTTAGTTATAAAAATCAATGAGTATTCATTAATCAGCATATAAAATTCATTTGAATTCAGAAGGCTTAGAGAAAAGATTAAAGTGTGCTTTTTTTCTTCTGTTATAATTTTTGTTTTGATTGTTTCTAATCACAAAACAACCAAGTATGCCCCCACTCTGTATAGACCACTGAAGAAATGGGGGTGAGTGATGGACATTTTATTTATTAATAGAATTCATGTACAAGTGTCTCAGTCCTCCCTTCCCCTTCCTGCATCAAGAAGGTATCAGTCAGTAGACAGCTATATAAATTATGGTTTCCATGTTTCCATTTTTTAGTCCACTCTTTTAGAGGTGACATTCACAAGCTATTCTTCAAATATTAAACTTGTAGATGTATATAATGTTCTCTTGGTTCTACTCATTTTGCTGTTTATTATCCCATGTAGTTATTTCCAAGTTTTTTTAATTAGCCTGCTCATTGTTTCTTATGGTCCAGTAATATTCCATCACAATCATATACCACAACTTGTTTAGCCATTTTCTAATTGATGGGCATCCCAGGAACTTCCAGTTCTTTGCCTCCACAAAAAGAGCTTGCTATCAATATTTTGGAACATATGAGTTCTTTTTTTTTCTTTCCTGATATACCTGGGAAATAGCCCCAGCAATGATGTTGCTGGATCTAAGGGTATACACAGTTTAATAACTCTCTGGGTATAATTCCAAATTGCTCTCCAAAATAGTTGGATCAGTTCATAGCTCCACCAATAGTGTATTAGTATCCCCATTTTTCTACATTTCTGCCAACATTTGTTGATGTGCCCTTCTGTTATTTTAGCCAATCTGATTTATGTGATATATTTCAGCATTGTTTTGTTTTCTACTTCTCTAATTGGTAGTGATGTAGAACATTTTTTTTATGTACCCATATATAGCTTTGATTTTTTTTTTTCAGAAAATTGTCTGTTCTTCTCTTTTGCCCATTTATCACTTAGGAGAGGGCTCCTATTCTCATGAATTTGACAGCTTTATCCATATAGTTTAGATTTAAGACCTCTATCCAAACAGCAGTCTCTAAACCCCCCCCCCCAATCTTCTACTTTCCTTCTAATCTTAGCAACATTTGTTTTATTTGTACAAAACCTTTTCAATTTAATGTTCTTAAAATTATCCACTTTGCATTTACAATACTCACCATTTCTTACTGACTCATAAATTCTTCTCCTTTTCATAAATCTGATAAGTAATAAGTTCCCTATTATTCTAATTTACTTATAGTATTTCATTTCATACCTAGAGCATTGATTCATTTTGATCTTATCTTACTTAGTAAACGGTGTAAGATATTGCTCTCTCCATTCTAGCGGTAGCTTGCTTCTCTATTTCTGCTTATTATAGAAGGTCTAGCAGCCTCATTCTTCTGTCTTATTTCACCACTCTTTTATCACTCCCTGATCACAGTTGCTTAGGACAGCCAAGGGCTCTCTCTTCCATTTATGTTCATGCCTCTTTTAAAATTTTTTTTTAAAATTCATACCGCCTTGTGCAGTCTTGACCTTGGAGAGCAAATAACTCTGGGAATATGACATCCTCATGCTTTCCCCAGTGAAGAGCAGCTTCCTGGCCTCATTTATAACTGTGTTTATGTAGTAAATTTGCAGGAGTTTGTGGGTGAGAGTCTCACCAGCATAAATGGGCCCTAGTAAAGGGAGTACTCTCACTGATGACATTTATTCATATCTATAGATCTAATAGGTATTGGCATGTCACCTTTGGTATGAGGGCTTGCTAATTCCTCTTCAAGGCTTCTCACTCACCTTTGGTGTTGTAAAATAAAATGATGATGGCGAGCTACACAAAATAGATGTAATCAAAACTTCAATATAGGTTCAAACTGTTCCAAAACTGTTCAGATGCTTTTGATAGATGTAATCAAAAGTATCCTCAGTGATGAAGTGAATCTGAAATATGAACTTACCTTCAAGGTCAGGTGCAAGAATGCTAAAAAGATTCCTATTATAAAAATAAAATATTTATTGAAATATATAAGATAAAACAGGATTTCTAGTTCTAAGGGATTTTAAATCCACCCAAATAAACTCCCTGGTTCCACAAGGAACCACTTCTCCTGTGTTTCACAGGCTACACTAATCCTGCCTGATGTGACTAACCCAAATTTATACTATTTAAATAAAAACTACCACTATTATCCATATAATTCTTAACTTCACCTTCAAATTATAAAATAGCAATGACTAACTGGTTGAGTTTCAACAAGAATAAAGTTAGGACTCTGAGTCTGTCAGAGTCCAAACCAAAGGCCAGGTTTTTTTTGGTCTTCTCAGAGTTAAACAATCTATAAAAACCACAATAGATAGTAAATAGTGTTTCCCAAGTTGGGCAAGGTCCTTCAGATCTTTCCCTCAGACAAAAAGAGAGGCAAAGATATTACCTTCTTCAGCCCTGAGAGTCTCTGAGAGTGTGTCTCTGCCAACTGTCAGAGACCAACTCCCAACTGCCAGAGAAAGTAATTGACAGGGAAAAATGGTTATAACTGTCAACATCTGAAATCAAAGATGCTCTCTCAGCTTTGTTTCAAACTCTACTTCTTTTCTTAAGCCAGTCACTTTACTTTTTATCCCTAAACTAATAAAACAATGCTTATTGTTTTATTCTAATTCTAATGTCTATATTCTAATACCATCCTTACAGTGTCCATCTTTCACCCAACTCTCATCTGGAGCTCCAAGAAGCATGCTTATCAATTACACCCTTTAAGCCTACAGGATAAACTGGGTTAAGGTTATCCATCAGTGCTTAAATCCATTTGTAAATCAGGAGGATGTCTACTGAAGCAAGTGAAGACTTCCCTGGTGGAAAAGGCAGATAAGAATAATTTATTCCAAAAGCCATGAAGGAGGTTGGAGGAGGTGTTAAAGAGTTTATAGAGCTTGGTCAGAAATCGAAGATGCCAAGGTCATTCACTACATCCTCACCCATTGCTAGTCTTCCTGACTTTTGTCTTGTCACTGATCTTGCATAACTCTGGAAGAGACAGTTAGGTCAAGAACTTTGTGTACCTCTGCTTCACTTAAATCCAATTTATATGCAAGTCAAGTCATCATCCTGTGCTATCATTGACGCTCTTCAAAAAAAAAAAAAAGGATGGACTACAACAGTGCAATACATTGGATATTTATAGACAATAAATGTTTGTTGAATTAAGTTTAATTGAATTTTAGGCTAAGCTAATTGATTTGCAAATAATGTGATAAGAAATAAAGAATTAGTAGAGTAATAAATGAGTGAATGGAAAAAGCATTTATTATACTCTTTACATCTGCCAACTCTTGTGCTTAAGTGATGGAGGTACAAATAACAAAGATGGCCCCTGACCTAAAGGATCTTACATTTTAATGGAGATCACACACAAAAGAGAGTAATTTCCAGGGAGGAGCACTTTGGTCTAGAAACTTACTGGAATAGTGAGTTGGGCCACTGAAAAGTAGACTCACACACCTAATCTAGAGACAAAAGTTGAATTGACTAGACCTTGGTTCATGGTTTGAGATTTGGGGGAGAGAGAAGAGAAGTGATCAAGATTGTTTGATAAAGCTGGAGAATAAGGAGTGAAGTAAAGCATGGAGGGTGCTTGACCTGAAATAATGGTCCAAGTGAGGTAGTCACTAATCAGGATAGCCGGGCTCCAAAGCAGAATTTCTCCTTGGGGAGAAGGCAGCTAGAAAAGCTATAGAGATTCAGGAGACTCACTATAATGCATTATAGTATGGAAAACTCTGGATAAGAAGAGCTTGAATCTAGTTTTAGATCTCATATAAAGCTGTGTGAGCTTTAGTAAGTCATTTAACTTCTCTGGACCTCATTTGTGCTGGATCCTTTTGCCATTGATGGCCTAGTGCCCAGTTATTAGTCCCTGAATCTTAAGTCCATTGAGGTCTGGGCTAGAAAAAATTTGGTCTAATTAGGAGATTTGTAGGTGATTTCCAAGAACCTTTTTAGCTCCATGATATGAAGTTACTTCTTGTGAGGTCCCACATCACTTAAGCTTTGAATTCAAAGGATTACCTTACTTGCGGATGCCTATAACACCAATAATATCTGCTAATGGTTTGATTTCCAACACACTTGAAAGGTCAAGACACATCTGTCCCCATTTTCTGACTGATGCTTGAAACTGCTTAAACTGGGGACAAAGTCTTTCTTTCATTTCAAACTGAGATGGAAGCTGAAAACATAAATATGCCAGGGAGAAGCAAAACATTAACTTACATTAAACTAAGATATAAATGGCTATTAATAGAACTTTTATTTAAGAGCAGGTTTTGATGGGAGTAGGGGAGAAGAGGAAAAGAAAGGGCACAGGGAGGGAGAGTTGGGGGGCCAAATAAAAACATGTGCTTTATAGTTTTCTCTAATATTCTTTTCAGAACACTGTAGATTTAATTCAATGCTTACAATAAGATAGGTAATGAATGTGTTATCATTTCCTAAAATTAAGAAGCTAAGGTTAGGGGGAAGTTAAATAATTTTCTAATCATTACATCTTCAGTAAGAGGGGTTCTGAAATTTGGACAAGGTTGTCTAGCTCCAAGTTCTAGTCTACTCTTCCTGATCTTCCAACCTGGCCAGGAGTCCAGACTGAAGAAAAGAGAAGAAAAAGACTTGGTATAATGTAGAGGAAAACAAGGGGGTAGGAATACCAATTAATAAAGAGAAATGTTCTTGTCTATTCTCAGTTATACTTTCTCATTGATGCTTCTGGCATAGATATAATTTTCATACAACTGAAAATTTCTTGCCCAAACCATTCATTTTACAGATGAGAAAACAAAGGTCAAAAGAATTCAAGTGATTTGCCCAAGGCATGTGGCCAAGTCAGGTTTTGAACTCAGATCTTGTGGCTCCAAGTTCAGTGTTTTTTTTTTTAATTAAACCACAGCTGTATCTCTCCCATTTAGCATCAGATGGAATATACTCAGCTCCTCCTGTTATTCCAGTAATGAACTATGTACAATGGAGGTCACCAGAGAGTTCATAGGAATTTTGAGAGGATCAGAGTCCACACCAATCATTTTACAGATGAAGAAACAAACCTAGAGGGATTGAGCAACTTTTATGGATTCACCTAGTTTATAAGAATCTCCAGAAGGAGTCAAACCCAGGTTTTTCTTACTCAAAGTCCTGCTCCCATTCATTTTGCCTCAAAGATATTAGAAATCATCTGACAGTCATAGATTTTAGAACTAGAAGGATTCTTAGAAGCCATCTGGCTTGCTGGGTTCTAGACTAGGGAAAAAGTGGATCTAATAGAAGATATGTATTTGGCCAACTAGTCTAGTCCACTCTTTTCTATTTTAGAGAGAAGAAACTTGGGCCCCAAATCCTGGAGCTACTGAGCCAAGATTTTATAGCTAGTTGATATTCATTTGGGACCAGCAACTTGTTCATGGTCACACAACTAGTAAGTGGTGGAGCCAGAATTGGAATCGAATGGCAAATGGCAATTAATTAATTACCAAGTGCTCAGGGGAACAGAGTTCACCAACACGAAATCTGCAGCGGACAAAACAATTGTATTATGAAACATGAGCCTGAGTCAGATTCTCCATCCTGGCTCTTAAGGCTTGGACAAAGATGTTCTGGATATATTCCTGTGATTTTACTGTTTGTTCAAATTACTTTGGGGACCTGGATGATTTTTATCAGATATTTTATTGCCACCAGCTTTTAACCTAAAGCATTTGGTTTTATGACACATTTCATTTTGTATTCTAGTCATTTGTGTATGCTTTATCTCCTTGCCTAGATAGTGTGTCATGAAAGGGAGAACTTTTTCTTTCCTAAACATTTTTTTAAGTCATTACCTTCTGCCCTGGAATCTGTACTAAGTACCAGTTCCTAGGCAGAAGAATATTAAGGCTAGGCAATTGAGGTTAAATGACTTGCCCAGAGACCCACAGCTAAGAAGTGTATGAAGCCATATTTGAACTGAGAACCTTCTGTCTCTAGGCCTGGAACTCAATCCAGTGAGCTACTTGACTACCCTTTTCTTAAATTTCTTATCTCCTTCAGGCTCTGTATATGATGATCAAGGACTGTTTGGGAAACCATTATCAGTATACAGGGAGTATAGGTATAATGGAAAGCTCCAGGAGGCCTGAGTAACTCAGCCCCTTACTTACTGTGTGACCTTGGATGGATCATGAAGCTTCTCCTGGGCCTCAGGTTATTTCAAATATGGGAGTGTTATCTCTTCCAGCTCTAAGCTTTTATGATTCTGCTCAAATCTCATCCTCTCTCAAGTCCTGGGTACAGAACAAGAGGTCTGCAATATAAAATGGTTACAGAAATTAGAAACTTGACCCTATGTTGTCTCTTCATGAAGCATCCTTGTTTAATAGCCCTAGAGAGTTGGTACCAGGGATTAGAGTGTTCCTCAGGAATCTTCTTCCTTCCTTCCTTCCTTCCTTCCTCCTTCCTTCCTTCCTTCCTTCTTCCTTCCTTCCTTCCTTCCTTCCTTCCTCCTTCCTTCCTCCTTCCTTCCTTCCTTCCTTCCTTCCTTCCTTCCTTCCTTCCTTTCTTCCTTCCTTCCTTCCTTCCTTCCTTCCTTCCTTCCTTCCTTCCTTCCTTCCTTCCTTCCTTTCTTTCTTCCTTTCTTTCTTTCTTCCTTTCTTTCTTTCTTTCTTCTTTCTTTCTTTCTTTCTTTCTTTCTTTCTTTCTTCTTTCTTTCTTTCTTTCTTTCTTTCTTTCTTTCTTTCTTTCTTTCTTTTCTTTCTTTCTCTTTCTTTTCTTTCTTTCTTTCTCTTCTTTCTTTCTCTCTTCTTTCTTTCTCTTCTTTCTTTCTTTCTCTCTTCTTCCTTCCTTCCTTCCTTCCTTCCTTCCTTCCTTCCTTCCTTCTCCTTCCTTCCTTCCTTCCTTCCTTCCTTCCTTCCTTTCCTTTCTTTCTTTCTTTCTTTCTTTCTTTCTTTCTTTCCTTTCTTTCTTTTTCTTTCTTTCTTCTTCTTTCTTTCTTTCTTTCTTTCTTTCTTTCTTTTCTTCTTCTTTCTTTCTTCTTCTTTCTTTCTTTCTTTCTTTCTTCTTCTTCCTCTCTTTCTCCTCTCTCTCTTTCTTCCATCTCTTTCTTCCTTCCTCTCTTTTTCTCATTCTTTCTCTTTTTTTCTTTCTCTCTTTTTCTTTCACTCTTTCTCTCTCTATCTCTCTCTTCTTTCCCTAAATTAAAAAAGTTGAACCTCAAAACAACCAAATCTTCTTATTAATTATATATCCATCAATTTTAGTGTCTGAAATATCTTATAACACTTTTTGACTCTCCCTTCAGATCCCATCAGCATTCTTTGTCATTCTCATTTGATTCTCCTCATGATTATAATTAACATATAATCCTTCTTCCATTTCTGCTATTTCCCCCTTATTTGTATTTTTTTTTCATATAGGTCTTTCTAGAGTTCTTTGTATTTCTCATTTTAACCCATCTCAATTGTATTATAATACTGTATTACCTTAATACATAATTTTATCAAATTTCCTTTATTGTTGAACATTTAGTTTGCTTCCAAGTTTTTCAGAAATTTAGCTAGACTGTTGCTTATAAAAATCTTTGAAAAGCCAGATATTTTTAAATTGTTTATAACCTTTCCATGATATAGTCTTAATAATGGAATTATTGCATAAGAATTACTTTCTATTCACTTGGACATTTTTTTTGTGAGTGGATCTATACCAGTACTTTCTTTAACATTTTTTAAAAATTCAATTTTATTTTATTTTCAGCTCTGCATTTTCTTCCCTTCCTTACCCATTGAGAAGGTTAGAAAAACAAAACCCATTACAAAAGTAGATATAGTCATACAAAACAAAGTCATATATTCTCCAGGTCCAAAAGGAAAAGGAAGAAAATATGCATAAATATGCACTTTAAGTAGCTCTCCATCTAGAAGTGGATAGCATTTTTGCCATGAGTCCTTTGGAGTTGTGGTTGGTCATGGTGTTGATTAGAGTTACTAAACCTTTTAAAGTCTATTATTTTTATAATATTGCTTTTATTGTATACATTATTTTTTGAGTTCTACTCATTTCACTTTGCTTCATTTCATGCAAATGTAATTAATTCCTCCCTTAAATTACCCTTCCTCTCATTCTCCTTTTCTATAACCCCTTTCCTTCCTATTTGCATGTTGGATAAAGTTTATTTCTGTATGTAACTGTGTATATATGTAGAATTCTCTCCCTTAACCAGTTTAGATTAGAATGAAGTTCAAGTGTCATCCACTCTCTCCCCTCACATCCCCCCTGCTCCTTTCTTGTATAATTTCTTTTTGAGCTTCCCACTTATGGAAGATAATTTTCTCCATTCTTTCCTTCCTTTCTTTCCTCTCCCAGGGTACTTCTCTTTCTTACCCATTAATTTTTCTTTTGTGATTATCCAGACACAAAAAAAATTCATATCCAGGCCTTCTATCTAATTAGACTTCCTCTATAATGCCTGGTGATGATAAAATTCTGAAAGGGTTACATGTATCAACTTTACATATAAGATCATAAAGCATCTAACCTTGGTTAGTCTCTTATGACCTCTCATTTGCCTTATATTTCTCTTGACTCTTGTATTTATAGGTCAAATTTTTTATTTGGCTCTGGTCTTTTCATCAGGAATGCTTGAAAGTCCTATATTTTTCCAAAGTTCCATTTTTAAAATTACCCTTGTAGAATCATATTCAACTTTGCCTTATAGGTTATTCATTATTATAAGCCTAGAGACTTTGCCTTCTAGAACATCATATTCTAAGACCCTACTCCTTTACAGCTGAACCTACTAAATCTTGTGTGATCTTGATTGTGTCTCCTTAGTACTTTTTCTTTCTGGCTGCTTGCAGTATTTTCCCCTTGACTTGGAAACTCTGGATTTGGGTTATTATAGTACCAGTAGTTTTCACTTTTGGATTTCTTTCAGGAAAGAAAGTAGATTCTTTTTAATTTCTACTTTGCCCTCTCATTCTAAGGTATTTGTACATTTTAAAAATGATTTTTAAAAATATGAAGTCTAGGCTATATTTTTTTGTTGATGACTTTTCATATCATCCAATGATTCTTAAATTACCTCTCCTCAGTCACCAGTGATTCTTAACTTACCTCTTCTCAATCTGTTTTCCAGGTCAGTTGTTTTCCATATAAGATACTTCCCATTTTCTTCTATTTTTTGATCTTTTGACTTTGTTTTATTATTTTTGATGTTTTGTGGAGTAATTACCTTCCATTATATTGTAAGCTCTTTGATGGCAGAGGTAGTCTTTTGCTCCTTTCCCTATCCCCAGTGCTTAATTCTGTGCCTGACCCATTGTAAGTGCTTAATAAATGTTTATTTCATATCAATGAATTTGACCAGTTCTAATCCTTAAGAAGTTATTTCTCTAGTCAAATTTTATATTCCTTTTTCTAGACTTCCATTTTTCATGTTTCTTGCCTAGCTCTTGTTTTTTTTACTATTCTCTCCTCTATTGTTTTCATTCAGTTTTTAAAATAATTTTTAATTCTTGCTTTACATCTTTTAGGAATTCTTGTTGGATTTGTGTCCATTTATCTTTTAGGTTTTGCTTGTAGATTTGTTGTCAGTATCTTCTTTTGTGTTTATGTTTTGAGATTCCCTGTTGCCAGCATAACTTTTTGTGGTCAGATTATTTTTTGTTGTTGTTGTTTGATCATTCTAGCCTACTTCTAGACTTTGGATTTTGTGCTTATGCTGGGCTCTGCATACTCCTTTGGAAGGGGTTGGTATATACCCTGAACTTGAAACCTCTTACATATTTCTTTTGGTTTTTATAGCTCTAACTGGGGGATCTATAAACTTTCAATGCTGCCAAAGTGATATGACTATTTACTGCTCTCATAGTCTGAGTTCTGAAAGTTCCTGACTCAGGTTTGGGTCTATTGATTTGTGGGATCAGACCTACAAAACCAACATTTGCTCCCTGGAACTTGTTCCATGATCAGTACGTAGCTAGCACCAATGTTTGCCTTTATTCCTCTCCATTCTGAATGATCTGGCACTATGTAGTCGGTGACAGAGCTGTCAGATATCCCTTATTCTTGGCCCAGTGCTCACTTAGGGATCCCCCTTGACCTTCTCTCAATCCCTGGGTTTTGGATGCTCTCTGCCACTGCAATAGACATGAACTCTCCTGTCTAGATGTCCTCCCTAGCATCCATACTCATCTTTTTCTGCCTACACCATGTAGACTAGAAAAATTATCTACAGTGACTTCTTTCTGACTTTAACAACTAAAATTCAATCTGGTTCATTCTCTTGTTTTTTGATGAGGAGGTGTTGGGGGGAGAGCTAGACTCTAATGTTTCCTCTCACACTACCATCTTAACATAGCCCACACTAGTATTTTCCTAAACTGAGACCCTAAGAGGAACTTGCAAAATTATTTCAAGAAAATCATGGAAATAGATTTGAGTAAGGAAAGAATAACATTTCAAAACCTTCTTACCATTTCTTAATGATGCGATGAAAGTAATTTTGTAATTCTCTAACGTAATGTTTATCTTACCCTCTCATGTCATCTCTTCCTTTTTTCCACCTCTCTTCCTGCTCACCTTAAAGGTGGTAGGAAAGATGGCTAAAATTAATTTGAAGAGGAGAGAAGATAGAAGGAGAGGTTATTTCACTCCCCTCATTTCACCTTAAAGATATAGAGCTCCCAAAGGCTTTTTATTGGTCAGGAGAGTAGATTATACCCTCCCCCAAATCGGTAAATTTCCTGTCTTTATCCTCCTTGTAGAATTGGCAAGGTATAATAATTGATTAGGATGTGTGGGATGAGGGGAGGTTGAGGATAAATCCAAGATTATGAGCCTGAGAGATTAGAAGGAATAGTGTTGCCTCCAATAAAAGGAGCAAAATTTGTAAGTGAGGAAGGGGAAAAGATATTATGGGAGATAAATAAATGACCTAACAAATAAGTAAGAAGATATTAAATTTAATTTTAAAATCTGTTGAATTTATAATATCCAATTTGAAATGTTTAATAAGTAATCAGTGATGCAGCCCAAGGGAAAGATTAGAATTGAATATTTAGATTTGGGAGTCTTCTTTATAGAGATGATAGTTACAATTTTGGGATCTGATGAGATAATCTAATGAGATTGACAAGAGAAAATATAGAGGAGGAAAATGAAGAGGGCTCAGGCAGAACCTTGGGAAACACCCACTGGGAAAGAGTGTGATGTGAATGAAAGATGAAGGCACCCTTTGCCAAATTACTGCAATAGCCTCCTAATAGGGTCTCCCTGCTTCAACTTTCCCCAAACTCCAGTCTACAATACACTTTGCTGCAAAAGAGACTAAGGAATAGTTAGGTGAACCTTGAGAGAATAGTTTCACGAAAACTTAGGGAGGAGAGAATATTTGGAAGAGGAGGTAGTCAACAGTGTCAGATGTGCAGAGAGGTCAAGAAGGATGAGGATTCAGTAAAGACCATGTAATCTGACAAATAAACAAGATAAAGCAGTTTCAATTGAGTGATTAGGTTGGAAGTCAGGTTATGAATGATTTAAGAATGGGAGAAGAAGAAATCGAGGCACTAAGCATAGATAATTTTTTCTAGGAGCTTGGCTGAGAAAATGAAGAAAGATATAGGATGGTAACTTGAAGGGCAGATAGAATCTGGGGAATGTTTTAAGGATGAGGGAGATGTGGGCATATTGAAGACAGTAGTGAACTATTTGATATGCAGAGGTTGAAGATATGAAAAAAGTAATGATTCAGGTGAAAATTTGCTGGGGAAAATGGGAGCAAGGGCACAGAGGAACCATCTCTTTGTCAAAGACAGAGAAATGTGGGTAGCTCAGTGGATTGAGAGATAGGCCTAGAGATGGGAGGATCTAGGTTCAAATCTAGCCTTAACTATTTCCTAGCTATGAAATCCTGGACAAGTCACTTGACCCCAATTGCTTAAGCCCTTATCATTCTTCTCCCTTAGAACCAAGACACTGTATTGATTAGATGATTAGACTATTGATAAAAAATAGGGAGAAAGGAGGAGAGAGACAAGTAGATATAAGAACAGAACATATGAAGACTAAAAAGAAATAAAATAAATGCAAAGTAATTAATTACAATTTGATTTTTAGGAAAGACACCAACAAGAATTTATTCAGCAGTTGAAAGGATCATTTAACTAGATTGAACTTTTTTTTTTGTCCTTGTGGGGAATACAGGACAAATAGATGAATTCATTCTCTGTGCAGCAGGGCAGTTACAATGCTGGGTAAATGTCCCTGGAAAATCCTGCAGCCTGCCTTTATAAAGTGCTGTATTTGGTGACCTTGCCATCCCCCTTGTCAATAGTCAGTCAAAAAGCAGGTAGTAAGTGCCTACAACATCCCTTATACTGTGTTAAGTGCTAGAGCTATGAAGAAAGACAAAATATAGTCCCTGCTTTCTATGAGCTCATAGTCTAATGGGGGAGGAAAATATGCAGATAACTGTACAAACAAGCTGTATACAGGACAGATTGGAGTTAATCCACAGAATCAACCTCAAGGTAGAGGTTAAATGACTTGCTCATCCTCTTACATCTCATAAGTGTCTGAGATAGGATTCGAATGCAGGTTCAATGTCCTATTCAGTACAGAAGGCTGTGTCTCTTATGGTATCGTCAGTCAAACATTTTCAGATTTTTAATAAAAAACAAAACCAAAGCTTGCTTTTGGCTCAGGTGACAAAATCTAACAAAATTGCTCCAAGTAGATGTGAAAATCATTTTATTAAATGCGTAATATGTATAAGACACTCCACTAGATGCTAAAAAAAGCAAAATAAAAAACAGTATCTGCCCTCAGGAAGCTTTATATTCTTCTGTGGATATAACATTTCCATACTTACATATCTTCAAGATCATTTGAAGAAGGGGAGATCACTACTGACTAGGGAGATGAGGGAAATCTTTTCCTAGAAAGTGACTAGTGAGTTGAGCCTTGAAAGAAGTTAAGAATTGGAAAAGGGTGGAGAGGAGTCCATTCCCCATCTTAGGGACAGCTGAATGAAGAAGGAACAAAGGTGGAGGTGGAATGTCAAGTTTGGGAATAGTAATTATATTAGTTCGACTGGTGCTTGTGAAGGAGAATTTGTATTTTCTTCTAGGAAAAAAAAGGAGACCAATGAAATATCTTGAAATAATCATTCCTGAGGAATAGTATTTTGGCTGTTGTATAGAGGATGGATTGGAGCAGGGGTTACCAATTAGCAAGCTATCACTATTCTCCAGACAAAGGTGAATGAGAGCCTTCTATGATGATGGTTTTGAAGATGGAGCAAAAGGATCAGATGCAAATGATATTATGTAGTGGGGGCAGTGAAGTGCCTCAGTGAATTGAGAAGCCAGGCCTAGACAAGGAAGGTTCTGGGTTCAAATATGACTTTAGGCACTTCCTAGCTGTATAGTTCCTCCCTCTTCCCCCCCTCCATTGCCTCCCTCTTCTGCTTTGGAACCAATACACAGTATTTATTTTAAGATGGAAGATAAAGCTTAAAAAAAGATATTGAGATTGAGACCGACAGTTTATTTTCTTTAGTTATTCATATAGGAAAGAGAAAGACCAGAAGCTAAATATCATAACATTTTCAATAAGTGAAACTATATGGACCTTCTCCTACTTCCTTTTATCCTTCAAAAAGACATCTGTACCTCCTCTGTTCTTGTAACTCATACTCAGCCTTTTGCCTATCACTTAAATTAGCTTGCTTACTCCAAGGAAAGGAATCAAACATGTCTGTTCTGAGCATCCTCCTTAAAAAACTAAGGAGAAAAAAATGTTGGGTTCCCTAACCTCTTCATTAAGTGTCAAAAAGTTAGGTTGGCTTTCACTGGACCGGTGGGGAATTAGACTATGATGCTGGGGATTTTATGCATCATCAAAGAGTGGTAGAGTGTATTGGACCATCCAGATGCTCCACTGGTATCCACACCAAATGGAAAGATTTAAGGAAGACCCCAACAAGGTAGACAATTCACAGAAGAGAGGCAGGCATTTATGGATTATGATTTGTGCTGCAGGAAGAAATTCCCATTTTGATGAGCTCATATGTCTATTGGCATATTAGGGTTCATAGTAGCTAATTGATAAGAAAAATAACAATAGCTAGCATTCATGTAGTACTTTAAGGTTTGTAGAGCATTTTACACATATTATCTCAGTTGATCCTTAAAACAACCCTTGGAGGTAGGGACTATTATCATCATCCCCATTTTACAGAGGAGGGAACTGAGGTAGATGGGTTAAAGTGACTTGCTGAGGGTCAAATAGCTAGTAAGTGTCTGAGGCTGGATTTGAACATAGATTGTCCGGATTCCAAGTCCAGCTCTCTCTCTCCATGGTACAATCTCTACATTCTATTTTATTTTCTTCTTTAAATTTTTTTCTTCTCTAATATGATGCACTGTGCTTTACAAGTTGAGAAGTCTATTTCAGTATACTCTAAGGTGCCACGTATACCTTCCCTCCCCTCCCCTGCAATTTTCTGAATGGGGACTATGAGCCAAGGGAAGAAGGAAACTTCTCAAGTGTGTCCCTGGACCCTTTATGTCTAAGCAATCTCTAACACAAGAATCAGTCTTCTTTCTCTTTTTTGGTCAGGCCTCCAGGGGTAGAGAACAGTGGTAGGTATAGAAAGCAATGCTTATAGAGATCATTAGAAATCATGGCTATTTGGGTAACTTACTAAAAATATCCATTAGTACTCCTTTTCCATAGTGATTTGAAGACTGACACTGTTTAGATAGTTATCTTTAGAGGGCAGATAAATGTAAGATTTACCTATGTGAAAACTTGGCTGCATACACACATTCATTTAGAAATTAGATAAACATTCAGGTTTTACATTCTTTCAATATTATGTATTCAAATCAAAACCTTCTTCTTGGTGTTTAATCCTGGAAATTTTACTCCTGGGTCGGTATAAGACATATTTCAAAAATCATTCATATGCCGTGTGGCTAAGAATGAAGTAATGGGCTTTTTCATTTTAAGGGCAAACATGAACATCCATACAGGAGACATTTATTTTTCCCAAAACTGATAGAAAATTAGCCAGGTCATAAAATCCATGACTGGTTGCTATTGCAGCTGGGTATCTCAAAGAAAGCCAATAATCCTGTCTCTAAAATGGTTAAGGATGATGTTGTTTTTGCTAGTCCAGGCAAAGCAATGGTCCCATGTGTTTGACTTTCCAAGTCCCTATACCAAGATCTAACAGGAAAGATCTGTATCTAAACTTTGTTCTTCTGGTGGGGTCCAAATGGAAGTTGCCATTGCTATAAATTTGGTCCTGTGGATCATCGAAATCCTGGAAAAAGTCCCCATTCTTCTAAGACCCAACAAACCTGAAATATTGGATCAGCTTTAAACTGAAGAACTAAACACTTTCTGCACTAATTTATAGCCCTGTGCAGAGAAGTACACATATGAACCCTAAGTGCTTAGATTCACTGCAGAATTACTGAAGGCAATTTGAAAAATTAGGGGCATAGTAAAAACAATGACTCATATATACTTTCCAACTTTTCATTTGAAAATGGAGGACATAGAAAAGAATGTCTGATTACTTATAGTTGTGTGCTTTTGGGCAAGTCACTTAATCACTCTCAGAATTAGTTTCTTCATCGAGAAAATGAATTTATTGGATTGGAGGATTCATGAAGTCCCTTCTGCCTCTGAAATACTCTATTCGTTGGAATCTACTCCCAACAGACTTTGAATAGATCTTTTTATGTCAAGCAAAGATCGCTGCTCTCAGGAGTATTCAATGTAAATCAGCTGGTTAGTTAGGGCAGTGGATTAAAGAGGACAAGATCATGGATGAAGCTCCTGTGTGAGCTAGTTAGCTTCAGGCTTTTCTATAGCTAGTCCCCATCTTCAGAGAAAAAGAATAATATTTCGTCATCATTACTTTTCCTCAACAAGTTACATTATTTTCATTATTTAGCATAAAAATAATTCACATGAACATTTTCCATAAATTTAGATAGCTTACAAAAACCATCTTGATCTATTCTTACAGTGCCACCCCTCATCTTTGTCTTTATATCTCTTCTCTTATTTGGAAGCATTGATTCTGGAATCAGAGAACTTGAGTTCAAAAGCTGCCTCTGTCATATATTACCTGTTTGACCTTAGGAAAGTCACTTAGCCTCCAGGGGCTTCAGTTTCCTCATCTGCACAATAAGAAAGTTGCTTTAAATGGCCTCTAAGATCTCATTCATCTCTTGATTTATATCATGTGATCATATCCTATATGATCTTGCCTTTCTAAAAAAAGTGACGGGTGGGAATCTAGAAACCTATTAGCCAGCCTGTTACAACTCAAATGTGTTGAGAACATGCACTCTCAGGAACTTCTAGGTACCAGTCAGTCAAGGGTCTGAATATTGAATCCCCTAAATTAAATGTATAATTTTGTTTAAGAAAGGTGTAACAGCAGTAAATGTAAATATCAATATGGAGGACTGGGAGATCAGGACTCATAGGTTGTCATGGCTCTTGCTTCCCTGCCCCCTTTGTCTTAAGGGATGTAATAAGCCTACTGTCTCAATAATTAGTTCTTTCACAATTGAAGAACATCAATGTCTTGCCCTCCCTTCTAGGTCTATATGGTTCTCTCTTGATGCTTTTAGAAACTTTTACTAAACAAAAAGAAAAAATGAGTCCAAGCACAATTGCTCAGAGGCCCTGTTTAGGAAAATTTCAATCATTTAGACAGAGGTTTGGCTACCTGCCTTAATTTTAATTTGTATTTCTCTCTAGATAATCTCTTGTCTTTCTCTGGTTGAGGCAAAATTTAAGTCATAGGAAACATTGGAATAAAGAAGCAAACAGTATATTCTAGTGTCTACCAAGAGACAGGCACCAGAAGAAGCAATTGGGAAAAGAGCCGATCTTTTTCTGGAACTTCCCTTTCGTATCTTGAAGGGTGGATACAGCTGGTAAGCTTCAGTGAAAGTCTTCTGCTCTGAAGATACCTATAAAGCTGTTGGCCCTCCTTGATCTCTCCCTTCTCTTCCATAGTTTAATCTTTCCTTTTCTTTCTCCTTTTGCTTGTTGCTCAGGGCCATCAGCTCTTTCTAAGTCAGCTTTTGACATCCTCATTCTTTCTCCTCTGCAGCCAGATATTTGAATTCTTCATTCCAAACTAGCTTCCTGATTTTTTTAATTTTTCACAGTTATGATTACTGTATATTTCCTTCCATCCCATTCCCCCCTACACTTATCCTGCTCTTTCTCTCTCCCCTTTTATCCTGTCCATCCTCAAAAGTGTTTTGTTTCTGACCATCACCTTCTCTAATCTGCTCTCCTTTCTAACTCATTTCCTGATTTTATATAAGCCCCAAAGACAAGTCCTTCAATTAATTCAAACAGACTTCTCCTACAACTCTGCTCCATTTCCTCCAATAAGTTTCAAGGACTTCTAAATTGACAAAGACCTTTTTGCACTTAATCCTAAGTAGGTGATTGGCAACAAAAATAAAATCCTAGGTGACATTAGGCTGTATTAATAGATAATTAAGTGTCCAGGACTAGGGAGATGGTAGTTCTGCTGCATTCTCTCTTGATCAGGCTTCATCAGAAATATGGTTTTCATCAGAAATAAGAGTCATCACATTTCAAACAAGTCAGAGTGTTTCAGGTATAGGACAAGCAGCATTATAAGGGCCCTAGAAACTATACATTATGAGAAATAGTTGAAGGAGCTGAGGATACTTAATCTAGAGAAGTGAAGATTGGGCTGGGAGGAAATATTTAATAGACATATGGTAGAGGGATTAGATTTATTCAGTTTAGGCTCAAAGGGTAGATCTAGGAGTAATTCAATCAGCAAACATTTATTAAGCACTTACTATATAAAGGGCACACAAGTGAAAATTACAGAGGGAGATCTGTAGTCCATACAATGAATAGCTTTCAATGATCAGAGCTTGTCCACAAGGAGAAGTGACTTCCTTGAAAAGTAGTAAGTATTCTATAACTAGAGGTCTTCAAAGGGAGATTGAATGACTTGTCAGGGATGTTGTAGACTGGATATCTGTTCAGGAGTTCAGTTATGAGTTGCACTTTTTCCAGAGGACAGAATTGCTTAGCAATTTGGTGGTCTGTTGCTAGGATAGAATCATGCCCAGAATGAGGATATTCATCATTTTAGAGCAACAAATTTAAGATTACAGGAATTTTCCTCTAGGACTGAATATGCTCTCTGATTTTCAGTTCCTTGGAAAAAAGCAAGAGAAACCTGGGTATGTTTAGTGAAAGAGGCCATATGGTACTGTGGAAAAAGCCCTAGCTCCAGGGTCAAAGGAGTTTGACTCAAATCTTGCCTCTGACAGTTCTATGTTTGAAACATTGGGTGAGTCACATACCCTGTTCCTTTTCTGTAAAAAGAGAAACTTGGGCAAATGGACTTTGAGATCCCTTCCAGTTCTAGACTTATGATCCTGGGACCCTTTAGATTTCTTTGTTTGGCCCAATCATCAATGATTGATTAGATTATTTTAGAAAAACTATGAAGCTATGCAAAAAGTTCTTCTACTTTTGATTGTTCAGAGATGAATTACAGCTAGTGAACTGTCCAGGCCCTTTTTATTACCCTCATTTCCTTCCAAGTACCTATATGGTAACTAGTTTGCTTCTAAGGGACAACCAAGAGGGTGAGTAGAGGAAAGGATGAGAAGCAAAAACTCTATTCAATAAGAGTAATTGTGCTAATTCTATACTTAGAAACTATGCTTGTAAATGGCTTGATACAAAGGGTAGAGGAGGTCAAAGTCATCAACAAAAGGAAGTTCAGTAATTATTTGTAGATGTTAGTCATATGTCTCATTATTTCAGGAAATAGAGTTGATTCCTGACCGCAGTCAAAAAACCTCCATCATATTTGAATCTCAGAGCTTCCACTTGTGATTTTTAAATTAGAAACTTCTTTTCATACATATGGTCAACAGCAGCAAAATATTGTTTCCCCCAATGATAATAAATATTTTTGATTCATAAAGAGTATTGGCATAAGTGTAGGCAATATAGGCTCCACCACTAAAATAGATCATAGAAACCCAGCCTGTACCTCTGTGGGAATCACCTCTACAAGTGGTCATCTTTGACTAAAGTGGATTACTGGATGACTCACTTCTTCTAGAAGAAGAATTAAAAGTTTTCCATTTGATTGACCCTAAATCTGCCTCTTGGCAACTTCCTCTATTATTTCTGGTTCTGCCATCTTGGGCCAATTAGAACAAGGATAATCCTTCTTTACATGACAGCCTTTCATATCTTCAAAAACCAAAGGATAACTTTTATGTCTCAAGTTAATTATGTCTTTCTCCCTAAGATAAAAATTCCCAAGTCTTGAACAAATCTTCACATGGCACAGATTCTAATCCTCTCACCATCCTGATCATCCTTCTCTGGACATGTTCTTCTTTATCAAAATCTCTTGTAAAATGTCATTTTAAATGACAGAAAACTCCAGAAGTGGTCTGATTTGCACAGGGTACAGTGTGACCATTATCTCCCTCATCCTAGATTTTGAAACAAAGGAAATATATATAGGTATATTGTGGTGGGGAAATACTTATTATAGGAAATATATTTTTATTCACACTTTATAGATGGTGAGACTGAGGTCCAGATGACCTCATTTTCAGAGCAAAGTAATGAATATTGGAAAAGGAAGTAGGAATGTGAACTTTGCTTTCCATTCATCTTCTCAGGCTCTGCTTCCACTGCTGCTATTTTTCTTTATCCACTTTACAGAAGCAGGAAACTGTTTTATACTTCCTTATTGGATGCTCAGATTAATATAGCATCTTTGACAATTGAGACAAGCATTAGGGAAGAGGAAAAAAAACTTGGTTCTGAGACAAAAAACAAGTGCTCCCAGTCCTCTTTCTAGAAATGGTTAGTCACGATGTATTTTGAGCTATGACCCCTCTACCTTTTCCCTTCCTCCATCCTCACTGGAGCAAGGTTAAATATTTAGCCATGTTCACCATCAAATCTTCCCATCTCTCAGTTCACTAAGAAAATCACAATCCCAGACCACTTAATGGCCAGGATCAGAGCTAGTGAAGTAATTCATTGATACTCAGGAGAGAATTATGGAGAATTATATATGATTTGCTTTACTTATTAGAGATGAGGTTAATAAGGTTTTACGTATTTGACTACAACGTATTTGTCACAGTTGATAAATGATCCTGAGGGCTTTGTGGGATTTGGATCTTCTGTGAGATATTCCCATTTCTTGAAACTTATTTGAGGATTTAGAATGTTTTCTTATTTCATCACAAATTTTATTGATATTAGAAACTTCTGCTTGAGCCAGTTTATACTGGCATTCTTGAGATTTGATTGTTAAAATTTTAGTGTGGGCATTTATTTACACTTTGGAAATTGACAAAATAGCAAATCATGACTTGTTTGGTTAATTGTCTAGACTTAAAGTGGTAAAGAAAGTGTTGATGAGGATTAAACTTTAAAATGTTTGCTTTGTACCTTTTTTGAGACAGAGAGCTGATTATTAAACATTTACTAGTATATTGCTGCTGCTTCTTATTAAAAAAAAAACCCAAGGCTTTTGGCAACAGTTTTAAGTTAATGGCAATATAGTTCTGGGCCCTAGGTTCCTCCCTCTGAATATCTTGTCAATTCTTACTCTTTGAGAAGACTTTTTAAATTTTGGAAAGAGCCAAAGTAATTTGCTACCAAATCTTTCAAAACAACAGGCATGATTAAGATGATTTGTATAGTAGGGTCCAATAGAACGGGTATTAGATTTAGAGGCAAAAGACATGGGCTCAAATCATACTCTACTATTACTTGTATGAACTTGAGAAAGTTACTGACTGGGTCTCAGTTTCCTCATCTGTGCAATGAGGGGTTTAGACTAAGGTCTAATCTCTAAATCTTTGGATCCTCACCCATCATTATCTTTTTGGTCTTCTTATCCCACCTGTCTTTTAAAGTGTCTTCAGACTGCAGCCACTAGAGGGCGATTGCTCTCTCTCTCTCTCTCTCTCTCTCTCTCTCTCTCTCTCTCTCTGTGTCTCTGTCTCTCTCTGTCTCTCTGTTTCTCTCTTTCTGTCTCTGTCTCTGTCTCTTTCTGTATCTCTCTCTCTGTCTCTCTCTTTCTCTCTGTCTCTCTTTTTCTCTCTGTCTCTGTCTCTCTCTCTCTCTGTCTCTCTCTCTCTCTGTCTCTCTCTCTTGCTCTCTCTCTTTCTCTCTCCCTCTGTCTCTCTGTCTCTGTCTGTCTCTCTGTCTCTCTGTCTATTTCTATCTCTCTGTCTCTGTCTCTCTCTCTGTTTCTCTGTCTCTGTCTCTCTGTCTCTCTCTGTCTCTGTCTGTCTCTCTCTCTCTGTCTCTCTCTCTTGCTCTCTCTCTCTCCCTCTGTCTCTGTCTGTCTCTCTGTCTCTCTGTCTATTTCTGTCTCTCTGTCTCTGTTTCTCTCTGTATCTTTCTGTCTCTGTCTCTGTCTGTCTGTCTGTCTCTTTCTCTCTGTATCTCTCTGTCTCTGTCTCTCTTGCTCTTGCTCTCTCTCTCCGTCTCTCTGTCTCTGTCTGTTTCTCTGTCTCTCTCTGTCTGTGTCTGTCTCTGTCTCTCTGTGTCTGTGTCTGTCTCTCTCTCTGTCTCTGTCTCTCTCGCTCTTGCTCTTGCTCTTCTTATATACATTTTGCTAAGAATGGTCCTGGGAGCCCCTTAGTATTCTGAAGGTATCTCTTCTCTCCTGGAGTTGCAAAAGAACTAAATATGGCTTAAATGTTTGGGATTGACATAGTAGCACTTCAAGTTGTTGGTTGCCACAATCTTTATGCCATTGCTTATAATAACATATGCAAAGGGTTCCATACACATTGCATTTGAAACTCACAACAATCCTGTGAATTAAGTAGCATAGGTATTTTTAGGGGGTCCAGACTTTTGATTTCATGAAGGAATTGCAGGTGAAGAAGTTCATGTCCAAAACTGATCTGAGCCTAGTACAATCTTTGCAGTCCGCCAAGCTCTCAACTTCCAAGTATCATCCTTGACTCTTCATTCTCACTCCGCATATCCACTGTGTTGTCAAGACCTGTTGATCTTACCTTCCTAACATCTCTCAGATACACTCCTTTCTTTCCTCTGATACTACCATCACCCTCTGGGTCCCTATCCTTTATGTATGACTACTGAACCAAAGCACAGGTCTGACCATGTTATCTCTCCCATTCAATAAAATTCAGTGGCTCCATAGAACCTCACTTCCAGTATTCTTACAACTCCTTCACCCCAACCCCCATCCCAACTCTCCTATCCAGTGAAACTGGCTTCCATGCTGTTTCTTGAATAAGACACTCTACCTGTGGACTTAAGAGAATTTTTACTTTCTGTCCCCCATGTCTGGAACTCTCCCTTCTTATTTCTGTGTCCTTGAATGCCTGTCTTGTTTCAAGACTCAACTAAAATTGTATTTCTGATAGGAAGCTATTCCCAGTTCCCTTAATTCTAATGCTTCCCCTCTGTTGATAATTTCTTATTTATCCTATATATAGCTTGTCTGTCAATAGTTATTTGTACATTTTCTGTCCCATTAGACTGTGATCTCTTTGAAAGTAAGGGCTGGACTGTCTTTTGTTTTTCTTCTCTTCCTGGAACTTAGCACAGTGCCTGATAAATATGTGGGGTAAGAGTACATTTGGGATTTCATAAAACAAGGTTGTCACATAAAAGACACTTAATAAATGTTTATTGACTAACTGCTCTATCTTTGGGCAGATTAATAACCTTTTTGCAGTTTATAGTCTTGGAGGATTGTCTAATGCCCTGCGAAGTTAAATGATTTGCCTGGGTCACAAAACCAGGATGTAACTGAGGTAAGACTTGAACCCAGGTCTTCTTGGTTCTGAGGCCAGTTCTCTATTCACTAATTATACTGCTTTTTTGGGAATCACTTTACAGTACCTGTACTCAATCTATTATATCTATTATATAGTGTCTACCACAGAGTGCCTTTCTTCTTTGTTTAGTACAATGACAAATGTTCTACCTAGAAAGCTTCCAGTAGCTGGCTTAGAACACACCAGTGACTGTTCTCCTTTCTTTTTCTGGCAGGGCTATTATGAATAGGAACTCATTAGTAGTTACTGAGCCACAAAACCCTTTGTGCCTCTGAGATTTCAGGACCAATATTTGTTCTGGGTTGGTATAGATCAGAGATCAACAACCTTTCAGAAGAGAGATAGTGGGAAGGGATGGGAATGTTTTTCCAAGAGCCTGGGAGAAGGGAATTGACCTTCCTTTGTTTTAATTTAACCTATCAGGGACCTGGAGGTCCTTTACCATTGGGATGTGCAGGGATACACACACCTACTGTGAAAGGAAGTTGAAACCAATGAGACAGGAAATTGATACCACAAGATCTGCTCTCCACCCTGGGCAGTGCCAGACAAATTAAAGAATTATGATTGGTTCATGAAGATGTGATGTGGGAGAGCTAGTGGGTGGATAAAACTGCTTATAAAGACAAAACCAGCCATCTGGAAGACATTCAGATTGAGATTTGCATTCAGATTCTGAGTCTGGCATTGGTGACTCTTACTGAAGGGCCACTCTTGCTCTGGTGACTCTTGCTGAAGAGACTCGAGGACTTCTAGCCAGAGAATGAATCTGAAGGCTGACTCTTGGGCTCTTTTGTCTGGAGATTGGACCCCTTTCAATGGCAAACTTTGATTTCATCAGAATAGCATATAGGGGGTAGGCTAGGCAACTCTACCACTTTCCTATGTTCCCCTCTCTTTACTATCACTACTTTGATGTAATAAAGCTACTAAAGCTACTAATAGCCCAATAATTTAATTTTAAATATTATAAGGCAAAGGGCTATTTTATTAATAATTCTTATTCCTTTATTGCCTCCATTAGAAATATGTTTGGATAAACAATATTGCATTTGAAATAGAAATTTTAATAAGGAAGGGTCAATCCTATGGGCCATGTATTTATACTTTCACATAAGTCATAAAAACTAGTTTGATTTTCTTCAAGTTCCTGAAATCAGGCTATGAAATTATGGAAGTTCTGGTTAGAGTAGGAAGGAACTTGATGGACTTTGGGAGTAGAAACGAGCATTTTAGAGGCAAGAAGTACAGAAAGAATAGTGCTCAAGATATAGTTTCCCCATTTTGCCTTTTTTAGTCACTGGCTCAGTCTTTCCTCTGACTACTGGTTGCAATTCCTGGTGTAGGTTTGTCAACATACTCATCTTGCTTGCCTTTTTGCTATCCTTCTACCTTCCCTGCCCTCCCTTTTAAAGGGTCAAAGGAAAAGGACCCAATGCTCTACTGACAAGCAAGGAGAAGGTCAGGGGATTTTATGGAATAGATCTGTGCTCTCCCATTCTTCGATTACTATAGGAAGCTGGATAAAGTAAAGAGCAGAGGAATGACTAGAATTGCTGAATACAATACAGGTGAAGAACCTTTCTGGGGGGTTTGTGGGGAAGGCAGTTAAGGGAAAGACAAAAGGCCATTATTATATTCTGATACTAAAGAATGGAAAGACTTTTAAATGATAATAACTGGCATCTGTAATATGCTTTAAGGCTTACAAAGTGCTATCCATATAAATGATCTTCTTTGATTCTCTTTAAATTGATTATGTTTTTATGATCCTTTGGGGAAGTCCTTCTTCCCAAGAGGATCAAACGGGGAAATGTAAAAATAGACTTGAATCCATGACTTCAATCCCCAGAATTCCTTGCTCCACTTCCCCAAAATGCGTTGTAATCTCACCGAGTTCTCACCTGGGCTGAGAGCAAAATCATTATTTAAAGGGTCTCCTCCTACAGCAGGGCCTCTTCTCTTCTCTTCCTGTCTTCCCTGGCAAGCAGACACGTCTCATGTGAGTGAAATTGTATTGGGCCTTTCAGCCCACCTGGCACATGCCTTTCTTACTTGTATTTTTCTTAAATTCTCAACCTTTAATAAAACTCTAAAAATATAATACTCCTTGCAGAGAGAGAAACTAATTTCTACCTTGCCTCAGCTTCCCTAAAATTTTAATCTTAACAATTCTCACAAGAACCCAGGGAGATAGGGGTTATCGTTATCTCCTTTTTCAGAAAACTGAAGTAGAGATTTAGTGACTTGCCCAAAGTCAGACAGCTAGTAATTATCTGAAGCTGGATTTGAATTCAGGTCTTCCTGACTACAGGTGTAGCGCTCTAATCATTATAATAACTAGTTTGTAAACTGACTATATATAGGAACTATCTTTGGTTTTATAGGAACAGTCCAGGTATATGTGTATATATACATGCACACACATACATAACCAATTTAATTATAAACACACATACATATATGCACATACATACATACAAATCTTTATATATATATATATATATATATATATACATATATATTTTAATGTGAGGAGCAGTGTGGGTGTGTGTTCTTAGTAAATCAGGGCAAAGTTGTAGGAGTAGTGATCTAACTCAGTGTCCCACCCATTTTTCCATTAGTCCTAATCTCTGTGAAGATTGGATTTAGCTATCTCCTGATTGTAACAATGAAGATACTTAGCTCTTCCTTTATTGTGAAGGTTAAATTGTAATCCCCTGATTGTAACAATGAAGATACTTAGCTCTTCCTTTGTTATGATGACTAAATTATAATCTCATGATTGTAACAATGAAGGTGATAACTTAGTATTTTAAGTAGATCTACACATTTTAACTACAAAAAGGTGTTAAGTAACCCAAAAGGTATAATCTAACCAAAGAAGGTGTGAACTAAAGAGTGGGCAGTCCTGAAGAAAAGCATCTGCTGTGATTGGTAGACATGAAATTTAGGGGAGGTGACAAAAGAGAAAAAGATCTTTAAAAAGAGGATCAGAGGCCAGAAGGAGATATATTTGGTTTGATTGGATTTAAGATTGAAGAACTCTCTGACTTTGGAGGAGAGACTGGAAGACAGAAACTTGAGGAGTGACCAGAAGACGGACACCCAGACTTCTTTCCATTTAGATGGTCACTGTTGGTGAGTGAAAGACTGACTTAACAGGACCCTGCCTTTGTCAGAGGTGTAAACCTCCAAAAAAAGCCTTTCATCTTGAGATTTTTTTACCTGATTAGGGCCTTAGTATTTCTACCTGGCTCAGAGGAAGCCAGAGTTTCCCCTTCTCTCTCTTCCTTAATATCTTCCCTCTATTGTAAATAAACTACCATAAATTCCATTTTACTTTAGTAATTCATTTTGGGATTTAGAAATTAAATCCCTGGTGACCACCAATTAATATATCCAGTCCAACCACAATTAATTTTAACATCTCCAAAACCCAATTTAAAGATGATCAGCAGTTTTATCTCTTACCTAAGAATTACTTGTGTCCAAGATCTCTTTATCTGTGAAAAGGGCACATTTCACAATAGCAGAGAGGCCTCAAATGGAGATACCTCTGTGTGAGCTAGCACCATGAATTAAATTCACACTAAAATAGCAGATACTGATATCCTCTTTTCCTAAGGGGAGGCAGAAAAGAACAAAAGGCCATGGAATTTGGGGAAGGAAGAACCACAACAGAGGAGGAAAATGAAGGGCATCAATGATGCTGGATGATGGAGAGCCTGGATTGTTGGTTTCAGATATTTTTACTGATATCTAGTCTGTGACATAGATGAGTAACCTAACCCTAGCTCTGTCACTTATGATATGGAAAGTCCCTTGAAAATGAGAGTTTGGGCCTGGATGAATTCTCATGTCCCTTCTAGCTCTCACTCTATAAGTCCATGATCATCTATCAACTAAAAGAACTTGCTGCTTTCAGCTTTGATTGACCTTTCAAATTCTTCTGTGAAATGTCTTTAAGTTCTAGCAAGGGACTCTGAAGAGACAGTTTTAAGATTTAGTAAGCACTTTCTTCTCAAGCCATGAGGCAGGTAATCCACATATTATTAGCCCCATTTTACCTATATAAAATGATTTTCTTGGCTTCATGTATCTGATAGATGGCAGAACAAGAACTCCATTTTGGGTCATTTGACACTGCTTTCACTATACCAGCCCACCTCTGAAGAGGTACTGAAGAATTTTATAAAATAAAAAATGCAAGCAATACATACTATGATGATTTTATTTATATATCCTCTTTTTCTGGAGTTCTGCAAGTAAAATATTCCCTACAAATCATCTCTTTATTTGCACCAAATCCCACCCTACAGAAGCATATCATATCAAAATTGCCTGGTGCATGAGACACAACCACTTAATAAATACTTTACAAAAATAATGCAGTTTTTTCTCAAAACATTAAAAACAATTTAGGATCCCCAGCCCTAAGCCCTTGTTTAGACAATAACATTTACTAACAAATTACAAACTGGGAGCATATGAGGGTGGAGGGAGTAGAAAGGTGAAGTGATATGAAAAATGATTTTTATTTTTTATGCATTTTGTTTCTCTTTTTAAAAAGTGCTATTTCCTACTGAATGTTCAAAGTTTATGTGATTTCTATACCTTGCTAAGGTATGAATGAATCAAAGTTTTGGTGCCTTCATGGCTTTTTCTAGAATCATCCAAGTAAACAAATATTGGCCTTATACTCCAGAGGCTTTTGACAGCTCTGCAAAAACCAGGTCCCAGATTTGCCATGAAATACCAAAGAGCACTAATTTGGAACAAGGGGCCTCTGCAAGCCCAAAACTCAAAAAGGTGCTTAAGGACTAAGTCATATTTATTTTGAGGTTGTTTTTCTTTTTGGCATTTCTGGTTTTTTAAGTCATCAACATTCCCTTTCTCTTCTACTTCCCTAGGATAATACCTTTCTCTAGTCTTAGGGATATGACTAAATATTTTCATGAATATAGCTCCAGAGAAAAGGTTATGTTTGTCACATTCATATTAAATAAGTTATATATAAAAACTGTCTATAATGTTTAAAACTTTTAACCTCTCTTCCCCTATTCCCTCCCTGTACTCTTAAATACTGGGTCAAAGCATGAGTTTATCCCACCAACTATTTATTCCTGCTTATTTTCCTGGTTTATGTTTTTCCTTTCCACACAATTTGATCACTATATACATTATCCTTAGTACGCATACAGGGGTGTGTATGACTTCATATAGAAAGTCACATGGCTCTATGCATACCCATATTGCAATTTATGGAAAATACACATGTATTATATACAAATATACATATATACTGTAAAGAAGAAGATTAACCCTATTTCAAGCAGATCAGTGCAGAAAATTTGTGTCACAGGTGCTAGGTATATATAATTACTACCTTCCCCTCCAGGCTGAATAGCCCCACCCTATTAATATTCCCTAGCCTCCTGGAACTGCTTGAAATAATCTTCATCGGAAGGGTTTTCTGTACATTTCTGACCATTGTTTGGAGGTCGGGCTTCATTATACCTGCTCCAGTCTCCCTTGCAAATTATCCAAGGCAAAATGTCTACTTTGTAATGGAGCTCTGCAGAGAACTCAATGCTAATCAGGTTTGGAGTTCCAGCGCCTTTCCCCCTGGTAATGAGTTGCATATTGTCATCATAACAGCAGTGCTGTGCTGCCAGTGTTGTGCTTTCCAAGGAAAGCATGGATCTGATGCAATATCGGGCTGTAGGCTTATAGATATCCAGCTTCTCCTTTGGTCCACTTGCATCTTTCCAGCGGAAGTCTTTCCTCTTATTACGATCAAAGATCTCTGCTGTGCTGTAGGCAACTTCAGTTGGGTAGGAGCAAGGGCAGCTGGGAAGATCATTGATCACTTTGTGCATATATTTCTTCAAGAATTCACTCTTGCAGCTCATCCATCTCTCACAACTATCAGTGTCTAAAAAAAGTCAGAGGAAAATTATATGAAGAACCGCAATGACATATTACATCTCAGACAAGCAGTTAGGATGAATTTATAACCAAGAATGACCAGGGATATCCTTCTTATAAAGAATAAAAAAAAACCTATAACTGGTTATTCTCATTCATCTATAAATCAAAGGCAGTTTGGGAAATTCCTCTTCATTACACTGCTTTATTTGGCTCCCCAAGCACTGAACGTGGAATGACAGAAAAGTAGAAGCCAGGAAACATGAGCTCTAGTCCTGATGCTCATTTGTGTAACTGTGTTGTCTTGGGCAAGTCACAGTCTCTTTGGGGTTAATTTATACATGTAGCTAGTATTTAATGACACTGTAACTAAAAGACAAATACATATGATCCCTGAACTTAAAGATATAGATAATTGCAGAGATCAAACATGTATAGCCATGACTGAGGTACAAAGTAGAATGTAAGAAGTAGATAATAAATGCTGTGGTAGCTCTGATTCTGAGGAGAGAGGACTTGCTTCTAATTGAAATTAATCAGGGAAGTCTTCATAAAAGGTCTGTGGCACTTTGAGATGGCTCTTGAAGAATAGGGTGGATTTCACAAATGGAAATGATGTAGGGGAAAAGGTCCTACAACTCAAGGGAATGAAATATACAGATGTTGAGGGAATATTAAATAGTCTAATTTGACTGGAACATGGAAAGCAGAAAAGTACATTAGAGGTAGATCTTGGAGGGAGGGATTTGAATGTTAGCCTAAGGAATATGGATTTTATTTGGCAAGCAATGTAGAACCATTAAAATTTGATTGAGGAGTGACATAATTAGAACTTTGCATAAGGAAAATTAACTTGGCAATCACATGAAGGATGGATTGGAATGGAGAGAGAACTAGGAAGACCAATTAGAAGATTTAGGACAGTGTCTGGCATTGAATAAATTCTAGCTGACTCAAGGCTATTTTGTAGCAGCTGGGAATAAATAAAAACATGAACTAATTATATGGGCAGTTGGATGGGGAAAAAATAGAAGGATGTGAGAGATGTGGAGGTAAAACTGTAAGATTTGACGAGCAATGGTAGTTGGTCAGAAAGGAGACAGAGAGGAGTCAAAGATG
The DNA here is from genome assembly GCF_027887165.1 of Monodelphis domestica. Taxonomy (NCBI): domain Eukaryota; kingdom Metazoa; phylum Chordata; class Mammalia; order Didelphimorphia; family Didelphidae; genus Monodelphis; species Monodelphis domestica. Next base: position 620,322,464 of record NC_077227.1, read on the forward strand.
AATCGAGATATTATAGCCAGGATGAAGGGGAGAATATTAGTGCCTTTGACATAAATATGAATGCCAGGAGGGAAACAGGTCTGTTTCCTCACCTGTAAACTGAATGGGGCTGGATTAGATGATTTCTAAGGTCCCCTCTAGCTTGAAATTATGTGCCTCCTATGGATTCAATTAGTTACTTGAGTAATCAGAGTAGATGATAGATCCTATGAATTACACATCTGGAATGCCACTGAAAATTTTCCACTGAGGGTCTGTACTTCAAAAGCAAACACCAACCGAAAAGTCCAAATAGAGGGGCTGTTTTTCCCCCCAAGGGAAAAATTCTTGAAAGCATAACATTGTGATTGTAGACATAGAACATGCATGGTTTATATTGATTTTCCTGCCTGATGAAATTAGGTCAACATATTAAGATGTCCAAAGACATATAGTTAACTAGATTGACAGAGTTACCCCAACATAGAATTTTAGAGCCGATACGGACTTCAGAGATCATTTAGTCTTGATGGAATTTGTATGATTTGAAAGGTAGGAGTTTCTTCTTCTCACAAAATATTGCCTTTATAGTCCTACTCTGGTGCCTATAATTTTCATCAGAATCACCAAGTCCTGGTTAAAAAGAAGTCGGTTATTTAGAGAGATAATACTTTGCCATAATAATACTAATGCATTAGCACAGAGTTCCAGGACAAGTAAAAGGAAAGAAATGTTCCCACTATGGGCTATTGCCCAAAGAAGGCATGAGGCAACATTGGAATGCCCCATTGCCAACAAAGTGCTCAACACTTGGAACAACAGGAGAGTATTCTGTAGGGAGGAGAGAAAATACTCTTGGTTTAGGAATGTAGACAGTTAAAAGTTCCATATGCCTATATGGCATCCATGCATTTGCCTTCTTTCTTCTCAGTCCTGAGTCTATAGTTCTCTAGAAAAAAAGACACTAAGTAGCATTTGATGGATCTTCAAGCCCATGACATTTGGCACCTAATTATACTGTTTAGGAAATGATTATCAATCATCCGGGGGAAATAATTAGGCCAATCAAGAAGAGAAGGAGACTGCAATGAGGGGGGGAAGTACAGGAAGAAAAATAGAACCAATACGCACACACATACACGTACACACAAATATCCCTCTAATGGGACTGATAGCCCCATTATCTAAATAATCTAAGTTAAAACACACATGTAAGCATTTGGGACAACCTGCTTTGGCCTAACAAAGTACTAGGCTGCTCTTGTGTTCTCAAATTCAATGAATACATTCTCTCAATTATCTATTGACTGTAAATTTCATAGGATCATAAATGTAGGGCTATAAAGAACCTAGAAGTCAAGTTCCTTAGGCCACTGAGAAACTCTCATTTGTGAAGATACAGATTTTGAATCTTTTCTAGCAACAATCAAGTTCTGACTTGGTAAGGACATCACTAAAAAGCTGATGGGAAAAGGTATAATGTTTTGGAGTGGGGCTTTCTGCCAACTGGCAAAGTGATGAATGTAAATGGAAAACAATATTCTATTTCTGAAAAATATCCATTTAAGGAATTAGAGACTCATAAGAAAGGATGTTTTCTTCAGGCTAAATTTTATAGTGCTTGCTCATGACAATATTTCAGATATGCCTCTAAGAATAGTTTCTTTCTAATACTAGAATTATGATACTATGATAATTATTTTTTCCTACTTCAGGGAGTGAAAAGTGTGAGGTAGAGCATTTTTAACCCCATAATTTGAATGGGGAAAATATGGTATGGAGAGTTAAGGAGTAGAGCTGGGGTACCTGATTCTCAGGCCATTGTTCTTTACTTGCAGGCTGATTAGAGATTCAAATTCAGCATTTTTTTTTGATGCTTAATATGCATAAGATATCATGTCAGGTACTTGGGGATACAAATATAAAGCAGAATAGAATTCTTGACCTCAAGAAACTTTCTTTCTTCCTGGGGGATACATTATTGATACACATGAGTAAAGTTAATTTGAAGATGGGGAGACACACTAAAAACCAGTGAAGATCAGGGAAGACTTCCTGTAGAAGTCACCTGAGATGGTCCTAGGAGGAAAATGAGAATTCTAAGAGATGGAGGTGGAAAGAGTGTTCAGTCTCAGCAAAGGTGGGATTGAGTCATGAATCCAGGCAAAGTCATCTAAGTGGGAGAAGGAACCACAACAAGGATGGTTTGGCTGAAATATAGTATGTCAAGGTGAGTAATGGAAAATAAGTCTGGAAGGATAAGTATGGGGCTAGATTGGAAAGGGATTTAAATGCTATACTATCCTAGAGGCAAGAGAGAACCATTGCAATTTCTTGAGCAAGGCTCTGATATGGTCAGACCTGTTCTTTGGAAAGATTATTTTGGAAGCTGTGCAGAGAATATATTTGGGGGGGGGGGGCTGGGAACAAGGAGACCAATTAGGAGGCTATTACTATAGTCCAAGTGAAAGGTATGACACTCTTCATTACAGAGGCAGGTGTGTGAGTAGAGAGAAGGAGTCAGATTCAGGAGATACTGTAGAGAATGAGTAGAGAGAAGGAGTCAGATTCAGGAGATACTGTAGAGAAAGAAAGAATCAGACTAGGCAACTAAATAATTATAGGAAGTGAGAATCAGTGAAGAGCTGTGGACAATTTCTAGATTATCAACCAGGTTGACTGGAAGAATTATGCTGCCCTCCACAGAAAAAGGGAATTTTAGAGGTGGGATAGATATAGGGAAAAGACCAATATTTCTACTTAATACATATTGAATTTGAGATGCTTATAGGATGGACATCAAAGTGGGAATGGCCAGTAGGCAAAGGATGAGATATTGGAGCAGCTTAGGAAAGAGAAGGGCTGGATTTATATAGATAACTATGGAACCCATGAGATCACCATAGAAAAAATAGAGAGAAGGAAACAGGAAAGAGTCAAAGGATCCCAATGAGTAGGTCAGAGATTTGCTCATTTAGTAAGTAAGACCAAAGAGTCTATGAAGACTTCATCATTGAGTTTAACTGGCTGTCCCCTCAATTGCAGTATTAAGACTTATATCCTTCACTAGTCTGGAGAATCTTTGCGGTTGAAATAATTTTCCTTCTACCATAACCTTGACTAAAGTGATGGTATAGAATGAATTTAGGTTATAATAAGGAATATATTGATAATAACCATATCACCCTATTGATTATATAATAGCTCCTCAATTAATTAGGAGCTAATTAACATATCTACAGTTCTAGTCTATACATGTCTTTTCCTTGTACCTTTTACCTGGCTGTTGCTCATTTAAGGCATTCTAGCTAGAGTCAGAGAAAGTAACTCAAATTAAAAAATTAGTCAACATAGTAACTGATGATTAGTTCTTTTTAAGATGTTGTGTGGGAGAAAAAGGTGGAAATAAATGGCTGAAAGAATATTTCATGCTATTTCTGTTACTAGTTCCTAAGGCTAATTGAGACTTGGGAGTTTGCAAATTCCTGTGCCTTATTTTGTATATTTTCTTGTTGATTTGGTAGATTCTCTTGCTTGGGTTAGGAGGAAAAGTGTTGCAGAAGTAGAGCAGCAAAATCTGGTGGCACCCTGACCCAGACTTGGGACTCTCTCTACCTTTATGTCCTCCCCCACCTCACCTAGCATGGAAATGGCTTGGAATAAGGAGCCAGTACTTTCTGGCTCAAGCCTGAACCCTGCTATTCACTTTCTGGGAAAGTGTGTGGAGAGGAAATAATGTTCTGGGAAAACTGGGCTCAGGGAAAGGAAAATAAGACTTTAAGATGAATCCAAAGATGGCTTTGCAAAGGCAAAAGAAGAAAAAAAGCTAAATCAATATTGGGATAAAAATCTTACAGCAACTTACCAACTTCAAAGAGTTTGGTGGCATTAAACTCTTCACTTCCTGCAAGCAGGCTTACTTCTGTGGCAGCTGTCCTAAAGGTGTCTTCAATTCCTAAACATAGACAGAAGTTCATATTTTTTTCCAGTTATATGAAAAAGACAGACAGCTTTTTTAGAAAGAAAAAACCCCAAAAAATCTAAACAAAGATCTTTTTGTGCTTTTCACTGCTTTATTGGCACAAATTTGTGGACAGAAAGAAAAGTTAAAAGCAGGTAGAACATAAAATCTATTAAAACCAAGGATATAGTTTGTAGGATAAATTGCAACATAACTCAAATAAATCTAGACCAGTTCCCAAGGAATTTCCGTTTTTTACTTTTTCTGTAGTTTGGAGCCCAGAGCAAGATGGTACCTGGAAGAGAGAGACAGCTTTTCTTAAGGTAATAAGTGCTGGAAAAATAGGTATATACTTTTGCGTAAAGAAAAGGATCATTCCACCTTACATTTACCTAATACTTTCTTACATCACCACTCTGGGGATGGGGTAGAGATGTGGGTGGCATGGCGGATACTGCCATTTTGAAAGAGAAATAGAGGTTCAATTTAGTTAAAATTATGGTTCAAAGTTACTCCATTAGTAAATGATGGATGTGGGGCCAGAATTGCTTTTTTCAAACAAAAAGGAGGAAATGTAGTCTCTTTCTACCAGGCCATCATTTTACCCTTATTCTGGAGATACCAAAAGAATATCAATAAGGGTTCCAGGAGAACTACCAAGGTTCGGGGCAAGTTTCTTCTTTCTGTTCTGAAGATTAATATAGCTTTAAAAATTATCTTAAAATATTCCAGACTGCAAAACATCACTTTGCCTGCAAAATCCTGTATTTGCCTTTTCCATGTTTACCAACATCTGTCTTGTTCCTTGCACATGATCCTACTTACTTCTGCTATGACTTGAATGGCTGGACTAAGCGAATCTTAGAATCTTAGAACTAGAAGGGTCATTAAAGGTTATCTAGTTCAACCTTTGACCCAAATCATCAGTCCTTTATATAACATCCCTACTTTAAATAGCAGCAGTTTTGAATAGCTCTAATTATTAGGTTGTTTTTCTATATTCTGACCTTCTCTCTACCACATCTAACCTCATCAGCTGCTTTGAGTTTGACTATCATATCTATGCAAATGATAGATGGATAGAGATACATAGGCAGATAGACAGACAATTTACATAAACATGTCCCAGCCTTAAATCTAAATCTCACTTTACCAACTGCCTAATAGACATTTTAAGCTAGATGCTCCAGAGAAATCTTAAACACATGTCTAAAACTGAATTAATTTCATATAGTCTCAAATACTTCCCCCTTCCAAATGTCCCTATTTTTGTCAAAGATGTCACTGTCTTTTAGACTCTCATATTTTAAACCTTGGCATCATTATGGATGCCTCCCCTTCCCACACTCCACATATCCAATTAGTTTACAGTCTTGCCATTTTTTGCCATTACAACATCCTTTGCATCTTCCCTCTTCTCTCTGCTTGCCAGATTACTCAGTTTGAGCCCACATTACTTCCTGTCTATATTTTTGCAATAGCCTTGTAATTGGTCTCCTGGATTCAAGTCTCTCACCTCTCCTGTCCTTACACATTGCTACCAAAGTAATTTTTTTAAGTGCAGATTTGACCATGTAACCCCAGTATCCAACTAATTTCAGTGGCTTCTTATTGCCTCTTGGATGAAATAGAAACTCCTCTGTTTAGCATTTAAAGCCCTAGAGAACCTGTCTCCAATTTGTTTTTGCAATCTCTTTGGAAGTTATTCCCCATCCTTCATTCTGCCACCCAGCCAAACTGTCCTTTTTATTTTTTATATATGATATTCCATCTCCTATATTTGTTCTCCATCCCTGGAATGTACTCCTTCCTGGTCTTTACATCATAGAATATCACTATTCTTAATATAACCCCGCCCCCATACCTTTCACCTTAGAATCAATATTGTGTCTTGATTTCAAGGCAGAAGAGTTGGTAAGGGCTAGGCAATGGGGGTTAAGTGACTTGCCCAGAGTCACACAGCTAGGAAGTGTCTGAGGCCAGATTTGAAATATTAGGACCTTGCGTCTCTAAACCTAACTCTCAATCCACAAAGATACCTACCTGCTCCCTTACTATTCCTTCTAAATGGGGCTCAAGCACCATCTGCTGAATAAACTCTTTCTTGATTCCTGTCTCACAACCTCCACCTACTAGTGCCCTTTCATTCAGACTGCCTTAATGATTTGATAAATATTTATTTTTATTAACTTTATATTGATGTGTATTCATATATAAATATGTCTCTCCCCATTGGAATGCAAGCTCCTTATGAGTAGGGATTATTTTTGTTTTTTGTCCGTGTTTTCTCAGCTTTGAGCACAGTGCCTAGCATAAACTAAGAACTTAATAAACATTTATAATTAATTGATTCACAATCCTAGTTCTGCTCTTTGGAGACAAGTGGAATAAGTCTAGTTTTCTGGAATAAATTCATCAAGTTCTCCTATAAATAAATAATACCACAAAAAAGATTAAAAACTTCACCATTGATAAACATATATTAATTGTCACTCTGGATACAAGAAAGGCAAAAATATGGTCCTTGGCCCCCATGGAGCTCATAATCTACTGGAAGAAACAACATTCAAACAAATAACTCTAAAAATACAATATTTAGAAGATATATAATATATACTCATAGATATGTACACATACATACATCTATAGTATAAATGGCAGGTAATCTTAAAAGGAAGGTCCTGGGGGTGTCAGAGTAGCAATAATGAGAAAAGATCAGGAAAGGCTTCTTAAAGATGGTAGGTTTTGAGTCTCAAAAGAAGTCAAGGAAACCAGAAAGGAGAATATTCCAGGCATGGACGACAGAGAAAAAGCATGGAGGTTCATATGTGAAGGATAGCCAGAAGGCAAGTATGATCAGATCATAAATATATTAAGAGGATTTCAAGCATAAGAAGACTAGAAAGGCGGGATAGGGGTCAAGTGGTAATGGTCTAAATATCAGGATTTTCTACTTGATCTTATAGGTATAATAGTGAGCCATTGGGATTTAGGAGAATGGAACAATTAGACCTACACTTTAGAAAAATCACTGACAGCTATGTGAAAGATAGATTAGCGAAACTTGAAGCAGAGAAACCTATTATAAGGTTATTATAATAGTTCAGGTTTGATGTTATCTGAGTGGAGCGAAGGGGATATGTAAGAGATAATATGAAGACAGAAATGATAAGATCTGACAATAATTTGGGTATGTGGGGTGGGTGTAAGTGAGAAATAGAAGATAAAAAACTTGTTTGTGAGATTAGGTGACTGGGAGGATGGTGGTACACTTGACAATAATAGGGAACAGATGAAGGTTTGAGGGGAAATATGAATTATATTTTGAACATGCTGAGCTTGAGATGTATATGAGACATCCAATTTAATGTACCTTAAGAGGCAGTTAGTAATGTAAGACCAAAGTTTAGAAGAGAGGTATAGGTCTGAGGACATATTGCATAGAGATAATTGAGTCCATGGGAAATGATAAGATCACCAAGGAAGAAGAACCAGCAAAGGAGACTGAGAAGTAGGGGAAGAGGCAATTGACAGTGTCAAAGTTTGCAAAGGTCAAGAAGGATGAGGGTTGAGAAAAGACTATTGTATTTGGCAAGCAAGAGATTATTGTTAACTTTTGATGAGAGCAATTTCATTTGGGCCCTGTGTCTCTAAATCCCATGCAATTGAAGTCATACTGTAGAGGTTTTAGGAAAGGGGCAAAAGGGGACAGTAATGCATTGTTGGTGGAGTTGTGAACTGATCTAACCATTCTAGTGGGCCAACTGGAATTGTGCCCAAAGGGCTATAAAACTATGACTACCCTTTGATCCTGAATACCACTACTACATTTGTATCCCAAAGAGATTAAAAAAAAAAAAACAGAAAAGGACCTACTTATGCAAAAGCATTTTTTATCAGTTCTTTTTATGGTATCAAAAAATTAGAAAATGAGGGCATGCCCATTACTTGGGGAATGGCTGAATAAATTGTGGTATATGGTGGTGATGGAATACTATTGTGCTATAAGAAATGGGGAGCAGGATGATTTCAGAAAAACCTGGAAAGACCCACAAGAATCAATGCAGAGTGAAATATGCAGAAACAGAAGAACATTATACACATTAACAGCAATATGTATGATGGTCAACTATGAAAGACTTAGCTATTCTTCATAATACAATGATCCAGGGCAAACCCAGAGGACTTTATAACAAAGAATGTTATCCACCTCCCAAAAAAAAGAACTGTTGGAATGCTGATAAAAACATAATATTTTCTACTTTAGTTTATTTGCGTTTTTATTTTTTCTGTTTTGATTTTATTCAAGTATTCTCTTACAAAAATGACCAATATAGAAGTATGTTTTGCATGATAATACATACACATACAGACACACATATATATGTAACCCAGATCAAATTGCTTACTATCTCTGGAAGGGGGAAGGGAAGGGAGGGAGAGACAATTTGGATCTTATAAGTTCAGAAAACAGACATTGAAAATTATTATGGCATGTAACTGGGAAAACAAAATATTAAAAAAAGAAAAGAAGCAGCAGAGTGTAATAAATTTGTTTGAGGTCCACTGTCTGATTTTCATGTGACCTAATTCCTGTTTCAAAATCTTCTCTGTAGCACACTGATAAGGGTTTATTTTCATAGGTTAAAGATATTAATATTTTTTCAGTGAGTTCTCTGCTTGCCATATCAGGTTTTGCTCTTGGTCCTTCTTCCACATTATCATAAAAAAGAAAGTCCAAGAAAAAAATTGGGGTGGAAATTCAACAAAACCAATGGAAAAAAACACATATCTTAGAGCACAATAGTATACCATCACATTTATATACCATAACTTGTAAAGCCATTCCTTAATTGATGGGCACTCTCTTGGTTTACTATTCTTTCCTACCACAAAGTGTTAGAAATAGTTTTGTAATTCTTAGTTTGTTTTGTTTAGGATTGTCTTCCCTTATTCTTATCTTGTTTTTCTTCCTATTTCCCTGTTAACTTAAAGGTATTTCTCTATTCTCTTTCTCTGTGTGTGTGTGTGTGTGTGTCTGTGTGTGTCTGTGTCTGTGTGTGTGTGTGTGTGTGTGTCTGTGTCTGTGTATTCTTGACTCCTTTGATCAGTTCTGATAAGAATGAGGGTTAAGTGTCAGTCACTCCTGTACCAGTGATGGTGAGCCTATGGCAGGGGTGCCAAAGATGGCACACAGAGCACTTTCTGTGGGCATGTGGCCACTCCCTCCCACCAGAGTCTGTTTCTAGAAAGGCAGAGGGACTCACAGGGAGCTGTTCCCCTCCCCCTCTCTATCCTGCCTGAGGACATTTTTCACATGACTGGCCCCCTCTGCTCAACAACTCAGTGGGAGCACTTCTTCCCTCCCCTGTATAGGGTAAAGGGGGTAGGTCATACCCAATATGTGGGGGTAGGTGGGGCATGGTACAGGGTCTTTGGGGGTAGGTGAGCATGGCACTCCCCCTTGGAGGTGGAGTGGGGGCAGGGCTCATCATTCCATCTCTAAAAGGTTCACCATCACTGCCCTATACCTTCCTCTTTGCATAGATATCTATCTCTACTCTTCATGGAGTTTTCCTGGCAGATACCAGAGTGATTTGCCATTTCTTTCTCCAGCTCACTTTTCAAATGAGGAACTGAGGCAAATAGGATTAAGTGACTTGTAGTAGTAGTAGTAGTTTTCTCTCGGTAACCGAGGATGACGATTGTCTTTGTGTGCTTTCATCTGTGATGTAGATGAGCATGCACAAAAGCACTTGTGCGTGAAGGAGATTTAAGTGGAAAAGTCGTTGCACAGAGACCATCTCACTCTCTCAGTGTTGGAAGCCTGGGTCCAGTGGCAGCACGAAAAATTGTTACACCTGGAGACTTCCTCAGCTGCATTGGCTGGCCACGTTGTCTTTTGTGTTCTAACATGCCCTAAGAGCTCCACAGTGCTTTGCTGCGTCGCCATCTCAGCCGTTGAACCTTCTTGTTGGTTTCTTCCATCTGTTCAGCCAAAGCAGTCTTCACATGCTGGGTGAGCAAAGCCCTGGTTCACCAGGGGTCGACAACCCCATGGCTACCCTCACAAGGTTTAGCCGGCCTGTGGAAGCCGTTGCCCGGGGTGTGGCCGCTGCTGCATGCTAGAAGCTACTGGGAGCCAGAAGTGAGAGCTGGGTGTCAGAGGATGGAGAGCTGCCCTAGGAGGGCACGACAAGCCCTCCATACCAGAGATACTACTCATACTAAGTGACTTGACCAAGGTCTATACATAGCTAGTAAGTGTCTGAAGCACCAACTCAAGAAGATGTGTCTTCCTGACTCTAGGTGGGGGACTCTGTCTACTAAGCCATCTAACTGTCCCCTGCACATGCTATGTGAGATAATTTTGTCTAACCCTTTTCTCTTTTCCTTCCTCCCCCCTCCCTAATCTATTCCTCTTTTCCTCCTTTTCCATTCTTCTTTTCACCTTATCACCATAAAGCCTCTCCCAGGTCTTTAGTATTAGACTCTCTTTTTGTCCTTTCCCATTTTAATAAAATTCAGAGAGTACATGTGTATCATTTCTCCATATTAGAATGCAAGCATTTTCCCCTTGTTCTAATCCTTTATTATTGCTCATTTGTGCTTACCATTTTATGTTTCTCTTGACTCTTGTGTTTGAATTTCGAGATTTATATATAACTCTGATTTTTCATCATCAGTGCTTGGAAGCCCTTTATTTCATTAAAAATTCAATTCTCCCTTGTAGGATTATACTTTCTTTTGCTGGGTAAATTATTCTTGATTGTAAGCCTAGATCTTTTGTGTTCTAGAATATCATATTTCACTCCTTTATAATGGTAGCTGAATTATAGAGGATTCTGGCTGTGCCTCCCCTGTATTTGCATTTATTCTTTCTGGTTCCCTGCATGACTTTGTAGATTTATATAGTGAGTATTCCTTTTACCACAATAGCTTTTTATGGTGGGATTTGTTTTTTGTTTGCTTATTCCTGAAGCCTACTGCCTAATTTGGACTTTATGCTAGAGCCAGGCTTTGTATAGTTCTGGAAGCTGGCTTTGCCATTCATTTCTTCATAGTGTAGAGTATTGTCTTATTCCAAGATCATATAAAGAGCTTAGGCAATGTACCTGCAAGCTCTTGGTACTCCCCAAAATGGTCTGATCCAGGGCAAAGTCTGGTTGATGTTCCCTAATCTGAGCTCTGAAAATTCTGACCCATAATTGGATCTGATCAACAGGCCTGTGGGTTTTTCTCCTTTAGAGGTCAAGGACTGCTGCTGTATTCAGTCACGATCAGAGAGCTGAAAAAGCTTTATTAGTTCAGGGTGATAGAAGAGTTTTCCCTTTGGTTCGGAAGTCCTGCTCTAGTGGGCTAAAAATTAGAATTGAGACCCTGCTCAGGGACTGATATCATAGTCACACAGATATTGTTTGCTTCTGAACTTGTTCCCAATTCAAAACATGCCTAGGGCTTCTGGCCATTCCTTACCCCTGAAGGCTTGCTTGCTCTGTCTTCCCTGGGTCTATGATCTAGAACTGGGTACTACACGATAAAGCTGTTGATTTGTACCTGTTCTCATCAACATATCTTTTATGGGTCTGCGGATGCCCTGGCAAGGGTGTGGGACCTCCATTTGCCCTAGTACACAGCTTCTACCTGGGCACTATAGCACTCCATGCTTCTTTTGTTCAGTTATTTCAGTCATGTGACCCTTTGTGACCCTATTTGGAGATTTTTAGGGCCAAGATAGTAGAATCATTTGCCATTTCCTTCTCTAGCTCATTTTATAGATGAGGAAACTGAGGCAAAGAGCATTGAGTGACTTATCCAGGGTCAAATAGTTAGTAAATGTCTGATGCGGAATTTGAGTTCAAGTCTTATCACCTCCAGGTTTGGCACTCTATCTACTGTACCACTTTGCTCCGTATCTCCATGTTCCTAGCCAGACCCTATTTCCCAGTGTCTGTCTCTCTGTGCTGACCTGGATTGGAGAAATGACCAGTTGTGACTAAAAATTTTTCCTATCATGATTCAATTGGCTGCATTTTCAAGATCTGTTTTAAGAAGTTTTATTGGAGGGAGCTCACTGCACCTCCTTCTCCACCATCTTGGCTTCAGCCCTGTATTGATTAGTTTCTATGAATTTTTACAGTTCTGACATACAATGTCCTTATCTAACAGTTTTTCCAAATGGAAAATGAAGGCACTTTGGGGATAAGCAGAAAGCCCCAAGAGCAGAGAAGCTAGGAGCTGGTGGTATCAGAATGGACAATGTGTGTGTGAGAACAGATGAGAATTTGGAGAAGACACCATTTCCATTAAATCCTTAATGAAGGCATGGAAAGGAAAAGCTTAACTAAACCAAATGGGAATGGGCATTCTCATCACAGGTTAAATGAATCTATCATCTAGTTTTTGGAGCTGGTAAGGAAGAGAAAGCCACTCCCTTAGCCCAAAACAATAACCCTAATTAAAGTAGAATAATTTTTTTGATGTGATTTATTTTACTTTTAAAAAGTCAGGTCTGTTTTTAACTACAATTGTTATTGGGCTACACTGTAGCTTTCTTGTATATTAAAAATTAGAATATTGCCCCATCTCCCTATACCCATACACGTGGGCCTCCCCAAAGACTGAGAATCAGGGGGTTGGGGTTCTGGTCTTGACTCTGATATTGTCTTCTTGTGTGACCTTGGGCAAGTCACATAATCACTTTCAGCTTTAGTTTTCTCACCTGAAAAAATGATAAAGTTGGACTTTCAGATTTTGTCTAGGTCTAAATTCTATGATTCTAGAACTATCAATAGAATAAGGTAATTGTTTGTGGTCTATCATTCAGGGACACTGGGCATGTTCCTTTTCTTCCCCAAATATTCACCCAACATAAGAATTCCTTTATTAAAATAGTGACTATCTGTGGGCAAGAGTAGACAATAACATCCTAAATTATTATTAGTGGAAACCCAAGATTAAATTACTTGTTTCTAAGAACAACATGGATTTTGGGGGGAGGAAAGAAGAGAGATATCATTGCTTACTTTATCTTTGTTCAAGGTAATTGGTGAGAGTATTTCTTGGGATAGTAAGGCAGAACCAGTGATTTTTTTGAACACTACCTTAGGGATCTATAATTTCATTTTTATCACTGTGATTAGGAACTTTAAAAAAAAATCATAAAGTTAAAGCCAGAAAAGAACTTGTTAGTTACTGAATTCAACTCCATTTTACAGATGGGAAAACTGAGACTCAGAGTCTAGTATCTGAGGCAAGATTCAAACATAGCTCTTTCTGTGCACCTTTCTGTTCAGTTAATATTAGCAGTGTGACAGAGACCTGGCTGCTCTAGCTGATCAAATGAAACAACATATGTAAAATGCTTTTCAAACATTAAAATGTTATATAAATGCTAGTAATTGTTATTACTATATGCAATATATAAAAATTTATTGTGGATTTGGAATTTATTCTGATTTGGAAGGAAGTACTCACTTAAGGCCTATTTTCTAGTTGTGAAATACTGTAAGATGAAAGCCTATTTATTAGACATGCTAATTGCTTTGCAGCTTAATTATGGTATCTGGTAAACTTTGCATGGTTAAGAAAACATAGAGAGTAGGTTTGGATGCTAAGAAAATTAGTCTAAGCCAAAAAGAAATTTTGGAGTCACATGATTGGAAGAAACTTCCAAAGATGGCACCTTACCCTTAGGAAGGGATATATATTTTTATGGTCACTTGAACATTTTTCCCATTTCTGAATGTTTCTGGGGAAAAAAAATTAAGAGAAGTGGAGAAATAATCCATACACTCGTGTCAGGGTTTGTAGTTCTTCTGGAGAAGTTCCCTGCCCTTAAAAGCATCAACATTATTGAGGGGAGTGGTGAGTGGGTTGAAAAGATGGCAAAAACTAGACAAGGAAGCAAAGCATTTTCATTGGCTTCTAAGTTTTTCCCTCCAGTAGGAGGGCTGTTCCATAAACATATGTATATATACATACACTCCTGCATGTGTTATATGCATACACACATTTTCTCAGATATATGGATTTGATACTGTCAAATATTTTTAAATTTCTCCTTCATCTCTATTCTTTCATTCAAAGTCACAATCCCTACATTTATGAATAAGACTTCTATGTGCAGGAAAAAAGGAAATTTTTAGTGAATAATTTTATTTCCCTGAGATTTTGTCTCTTTTCATTTTTACCTATTTAGAATTTGGACTAGGAAGCACATGGTAGTATTCTATTCAGAAATGGTGGTGATGAAGGGACCTGAGGATGATCATACAAAATAAGTTTGCAATTCTATAGTGTTCCCTGAATATATAAATTCAGTAGCTTAGCAATTCAGTTTTATGTTTAAAAAATTAAATGGTAAAACAACAACAAAAATTAAATGAGAAGTTGCTTTAGATTGTAAGTTCCTTTGTATCCATGATCTGTATTTAGAGATGAATCTTGAAAACTCATGTAGCTATCTACAGCGAACCAATATAATATGACCTTATATTTAACCTAAGGATTTACATTTTACGAAGAAGGTTTCCAGTCACTCTCAAAATTCAGTTGGGTATGTCAGGGTATCAGTTGCATCTTTAAGTGAATTGTGTTGTATTTAAATGTTTGTGTAACAGTTGGGCATCATATATAGACTGTTAACAGTTAAGTTTAAAATTTGTTTCTCAAAACGTTTTGTAATAGACAATGCATTTGACCATAATTTTATAGTTCAATATTCTCAAAAATAAGTAAAGCAAAGGCCAAGATCAGGATCTAACAAATTTAGACTTTAAAAAGATATTTGAAACCAACTACTTCAACGCTTTCATTTTATTGAAAATGAAACAAGCCTGGAAACATGAGGCAATCTTCCCAAGGTTCTATAGGAAATAAGGGACAGATGTGTGGTTATCTTCAATTTCTACTTTAAAGTTCACATATAATCTGGTCTTCAACTGCTTCCCTTTTATGCACAATATATGCAAATCCTATCTTTTTAGGTTTAATATATTTTAAACATAATTATGTTCATCTCTTGGCCAGAGATTCCTAATCTCTATGTACAGCCCTAATCTTTCTCCTGAATTCTACTCATTAATTGCCAATTGTATGCTGGATGATTCTTCCTGGTTACAATGTCAGCATCTCAAATTTAACATGTACAAAATGAAACTCATTATCTTCTCCCTTAAATCTATACCTTCCATAAATTTCTCTATTTCTGTCAAGGGCCCCATTATCCTTCCAGTTACTAAGATTCATAAACTTGGAGTTGTCCCTGATTCTTTCCTTTCCCTTTTCCCTCATATGAAATCAGTTTCCACATCTGGGAGTAGAGAGAGACATTTTTTTTTTTACATGACCAATGTGGGAATTTGTTACACTTTACTCTGAATATTTGTTAAAGGAATTTTCAGTGTTCAGGTGTGAGTCTCAGAAGATATGAGAGAGAAAGAAAAAAGTTATTACTTGAAAAAAATTAAATTAAAAAAATTGTTCTCTCTGCTTCCAGTCCCTTCCATTTTAGTCTACTCTCTATATAATTCCCCCAATAATCTAAGACATGAGCCTAATCATTAGGTGATTTCCCTGACCAAAAGTGTCCAGAACCTCTCCACCATTATCTAGAGGATAGAATGTAAATTCCACAGAATGGCATTTAAGGCCCCCTTGCCCACTTCATTGAACCAGCCCTTCTTCCTTCTCTCCTAACTCCTTGTCCATCATCCCCCCACCACTTCTTCTTTCACTTGGGTCTTTGATAAAGAGGTGTTCCTTCTCTGTATTCTTCATTCTTTCACCTCCTATCTTCTCCAGAAATTTGCCAGGGCTGACTCCATCCCTGCTATTAATCTCTCCTTTCCTCAGTCAAACTCTTTGGAAAAGCAGTCTATACTCAGCAGCTCCACTTGCTTCTCTTACTCTTTTCTTTACCTGCTACTCTAGGCCTTCAATACCAAGTGCCATTTAAATATCTTGAATTAGAGGTCCCATTGGCATCTAACATTTAGCATGTTTGAAACTAAGGCCATTACTTTTCCCCTCAAGTCTTCTTCTCTTTTGAACTATGGAGGACACAATCATTGTTTATTTTTACATGATTTAAATACAATTTTATTTCATTATATATTTCCCAGTTACATATAAAGATTTTAACATTTATTTTTTAAAATTTTGAGTTCAAAATTTTCTTTTTCCTTTTGCCCCCTTCATCCCCCTTTGAGAAGGCAAGCAATATGGTACTAATTATACATGTGAAGTAATACCAAACATAGTTCCATATTAGCCATATTGCAAAAGAAAACATGTACCCACAAATCAATAAAATAAAGTTTTAAAAACATATGCTTCAATCTTCACTCAGTTAATTGGTTCTCTCTCTCTAAATAGATAACATTTTTCATTATGGGTTCTTTGGAATTGTCTTGGATCATTGTCTTGATCAGAGTAGCTAAGTCTTTCACAGTTGATCATCCTTTTAATATTGCTATTATTGTAGATTAACAACATCTTAACAACAGCTAACATTTATTTAGCACTTATTATATGCTTAGGTAGGTGCTAAAAACTTTATAATTAGTTGTTATTTTATTGATCCTCACAACCCTGGAATTGTGATATTATTACTATCCTCCTCCTCATCTCTCTCTCTTTTTTTAAAACAACAGGTTTCCCAGGGTCACACAGCTAGTAAGTGTATGAGGTGGAATTTGAAGTCCAGGCCCATCATTCTACCCACTATACCACCTAGTTGTCCAATGTTCCCAATCACCCAAGCTCACAAATTCAGTTTCACTGGAAACCTCACACATTCATTTTACACATCTTTACATCTACTCTTTTGTTCAATCTTCTGTTATCTACCTTCACAATTATTTCTTGTCTACATCTTCTTCTCTTTATTCCCTTGCCCTTGATTTGGGCCCTCATCCTCTCTCTCTTGGAAAACTTTAATTGCCTCCCAAGTGGCCTCCTTGCCTCTACAACCAGTAAAATGCATTTTCCATAGTGATTTTTTTCCCTTAAAGGATAGGGAAGTACTACTTCTCTCTTTCATTAAACAGTACCTCTTGGATCAAATATGAAGTCTTCTATCAGGCACTTAAAGATAGCTTAAAGGACACCTAGTCCTTTCTAGACTTCTTATACTTAGTTTTCTCCATGCACTTTTACAGACCAGCTACTTATTCCCTGAATTAGATTCTCTACCCTTTACCTCTTTTTCTTTTTTTTTACTTTTAAACCCTTACCTTCCATCTTAGAATCAATACTAACTATTGGTTCCATGGCGGAAGAGCAGTAAGAGCTAGGTAATTAGGGGATAAGCAACTTGCTAGGAAGTATTGCCTCTGTGCATTTTCACAAATTGTTGTCCATGCCTGGAAAATGCAGTTCTTTCTCACATTTGCTTCTCAGAAGGCTCACTTATCAGTGTAAATGCTCACCCTAAAAAATTAACAACCAGCTCTGATGAGCCTGTACAGTCTCACTCCAGCACACCCCTGGGTCCCATTCCTCAACAAACCTGGGCAGTTTGGACGGTCACATGTTCGGGACTCTGTGGCTGTGCAGGCATAGCCACATGACCTGGTTCGCTTCTGATTGCCACTTCCACAGGTTACACTGCAGACAGACCATGGGCTCCAGTCTCCTTCACCATCAATGTAATCTGAATGAGATGAAAGGAGATGGCCTCTGAGGCTAGATGTACACACTTGGACACACCTCAGGCACACATGCTTATATAACTGGCCTTGAACACAGATTCGAATTAGCCAGCAGATTGCTTGCTTTCTAATTTCATACTTACCAAAAACCACAATTGAAATGCCATTGGATCAGCTGGAGCCAAAAATACAGTATCTGGCATTTCAGTTTTCACTAAAATTGTCATATTCTCAAAGCACAGGATCATAGAACTTTGGTGGTAGAAATAACCTTAGACAACATCAGTCTCTCTTGCTATCTGTCTGTCTGTCTGTCTGTCTCTGTCTGGTTCTATGTCTATCTCTCTGTCTCTGTCTCTGTCTTTCAAGATTAAGAAACTGAAGTTCAGACTGGTTAAGCAATTTATAAGGTCACATAGATAAGGGAAGAGCCAAGACCAGAGCCCCAGGACTCTTCCATCAGAGAATTTTCTGCTATGCCACACAGTTTCATGATTTCATTCTAATTTCTTTCTAGCTTTGAGGTTCAAGGTCTTTGCTCATTTGAAAAGGTGATCTTTGTACATAGAGATGTTTGTAAGCCTTGATGAATGGATAATATAAGTATTCAAAGCTGACAAATAGTTGGGGTTGATATTACATAGACTGAGCAAGAATGGAACCCACATGTTCCTACCTGAGATTTAGGCATGGTGCCAACCTTGCAGCCTTCCAATATTCCTAAGGGCAGGGCTATTTGGAAAAAGTAATTCTCTCATTTTTATCCTTGGCAGCTGAGAATCTTTATCATTAAGCAGGGTGAAGAGACAGTTTATGGCAATGTCCTGCTCTCAGACCGGCATGTGAGATAAATAGCCGTCTCATGAGCTGCCCACCTCTACCCTCACCTGAAGCTCCCCCTTCCTCCACCTCCTCAACAAAAGGAATTTTTCCAAATTTTATTTTCTGTTATGTAGAATTAAATTTTCTGATCACATAACCAATTCAAGCAGTTAAACATCTTCTTGTTATAACATCACGCTCTTGTATATCTATATGCCTACATTTACTAATTTAATCTCTTTTACTATTTAGAGAAAAATAAAGTAGAAGATTCTTCAGGAGCAAAGGTAAGGAACCAACTAGAGATAATTAATGGCATGAGCAAACTGATTCCCGTCCCTGACACTTGCTGGTTATATGACTCTGGTCACGTCATTTAACCTGTGAAGATGAAGTGTCCTTAACTTTAGATCTTTGCACAGTCTGTGAAATACTTATGAGTCTGTTTCCTCATCTATAAAATGAGGCTAATAGTGCTTTTTCTTTCTAGAGGCATTGTAAGGTAAATGCCATGCTATAAAAATGTGAATTGTGGTTAGCAAATGATTTGTTTTACCTTTCAGATCACAGATTTTAGAAGTAGAAAAGACCTTGGAGATCATCTCGTTCAGCCCCCCTCATTTTATAGGCTCAGAGAGATTAAATGACTTGTCCAAGGTCAAGAGTGCCAGGACTGGAGTCAGGAAGACTCATTTTTCTGAGTTCCAATTTGGCCTCAGACACTTACTAGCTATGTGATCCTAGGAAAGACATTTAACCTTGTTGGCCTCAGTTTCCTTATCTGTAAAGTGAGCTGGAGAAGGAAATGTTAAACAACTCTAGTATCTTTGCCAAGAAAACCCCAAATGTGATCACAATTGAATAATGACTGAATGACAACTAAAGTCACACAGGCAATAAATAACAGAGCCAAGATTTCAACCCAATTCTTCTTCCTTAACTTCCTAACTAATAGAACCCTACCACAAACATCAGAAGTGTCCCTGGGATATTAATATTGGTATAGTCTTCCTGTGTCAAGAACTTCAAGTGCATTCCATCGATGGCAGGAACATTTAATACTCATTGCTCAAACAAACATATTCTTGGGAATTTGGTCAGTGAGAAAAAAGTTAACATGCCTTTTTTCTCCATTATACTGAAATAAATTTGTTTCTTAATCCCCTCAAGAAATAGACTAAGCATTTATACAGTGCCTACCATGCTTCAGGTACTCTGCTAAGCACTTTACAAATATTATCTCTTTTGATCCTGTTAACGATGCTGGGAAGCAGGAGTTATTATTATCATCCCATTTTACAGGTAAGGAAACTGAGGCAGATATCAGTTAAGTGACTTGCCCAGGGTCATGCAGCTAGTAAGTGTGTGAGACCAGATTTAAACAAAGATCTTTCTGACCACAGAGTTCTCTCCACTGTATCCTTTAGCTGCCTGTATGATTGTTTTAGCTCTAAATTATAAACTGTTTTTTCAAAATATTATTTGTTCTTCATTTATTATTCCTTGCGAATTTAGCTATTAAGTCTAGTTTATCTAGATTATAAAATTATAAAAACCTTCCCCCAAATTTCCCTTCTCCTTGAAGAGTAGAAGACTAGAGAGCTATTTGTCATCTGGTAAATAGCTTTCTCCTTGTCCTCATTTTAAACACTCATTAATGTGGTTCCTTTTCAAAATATATTTATATTATTTTCCATAAAATTAAGCATAAAACATTTATGTAGTTATATGCAGAGTTGTTTTACCAATGATCAGTAATGTAACAGCCTCCTGAAGCCTACCATTATGTATGAATGTCAAGGGAAATATCTTTTTCTTGAAGATCACACTTGTGTAATGATTATGTAAGATAGAATGGGAATTTCTGAATGTAGGAAAAGTTAGAAGGGCAGCATGACTTCATGGTATTGTCTATAAAATGAGACCTGCTTTGTTCTCTTGCCTATCATAGATCTTTACTTAAAATGGGCAAATCACAAAGGATGATTTTTCACTTATTTAGTGCTTTATACTTTTCAAAGACTAACAGTTGTCTCATTTACATAAAAATCAAAGAACATAGTAAAGGAAGAAAAATAGGCCACTTTAGGATGGGATGTGACTTTTGTTTTAAGAATGCCTTTTAGAGATTTAAAAAATATGCATTGTATTTTAGAGTGCTTCAGTTATCAGACATTTAAGAGATGGTTTTGGTCTTAGTGCTGGGATGGCTGAAGTCACTTGATTTATTTCACCTGATAGGGAAGAATCTATCCAAAAGAAAAAGCAGTGTGATATAGTGGAAAGTCTACTGTCATTCAAGAGACTTGGCTCTGCCATATATTAACAGAATGACCTTGGACAAGTTGTTTAACTTTTCTGGGTCTCTCAGTTTTCTCACAAGTAAAATGTTCTCAATTATCTTTATAGTCTCTTAGAAGGGACTCAATGTTCTCTTATTCTATGGGTACTAGACTTGGAATCCAAAGACCTTTCTACCACTTAATCTTGAGTTTCTTCTGTATAATGAAGATTTTAATATTTTTAGTACCCAAATCATGGAATTTTTATGACAATTGAATGAGATGATATATGTAAAAACTCTTTGTGACCTTCAAATACTATCAAAATGGGAGCTGCTATTATTAGGATGATTATGATAGTTGTGAAAGTTATATGATTCTTACTAACAGAGGAAAATGAGTTACAGGGGTGGAAATGATGCAGAGGAGGAAAATATCCTCCTTGGGAGGATATGCATGTCTTCTGCAAGTTTCTGATAGAGAAGAAAAAAGCCAGGTGTTATCTGACATGCTCCCTAAATCTGAGGGGGAGACGATTTTATAGAGTTCAAAGGAAGGTTGAACCATAAAGACTAAAAATTCTGCAAGTGATCCCAGGAGGGACATGAAACTCAGGAATGAAATTCTGAAGGCAACAAAGGAAACAGTTTTGATGTGAAAGAAAAGTGAGTCTTTGAGGAGAGGCTGGATGACCACTTACCAGGTATGTTTTAGTGGAAATTTATTTTTGTGTATGAGTTGGACTAGATTGCCACTCAGGTCCTCTAAAATTTTGTGTCTATGAGTTGTCTGAAGGGACTAATGTAAATGGACATGGATCTCAACAGTCAATTTGGGTTTTTTAAAAAAAGTAGGTACAGAATGTGGAAGTAAGGGTCGTTAACAGAAGGTGAACATAAAAATTTATCATGGACTTATAAAAATAGTGTCAGGAACAGTGAATTCAGAAGGAGCTGAATCTGGCAAGCAAAAGAAAAGCGGAAGATGGGGTTTTGTTTTGTTTTTATTCTATTGGGGAAAAGAAAAAGACTAAAGAAAGGAGAGGACATGCTTGGGGGTGGATGGGATGATGATAGTTGACAACAGAGAGAAAGTAGAGCTGTATAATTATTATTTTAATTCTCTTTTCTCTGTGAAGGAGAATAACCTTTACCCTAGAAATGAGAGTACAACAAAGGTTAACAGGTAGCTGATACTCAGGACAAGTAAGGAGATTTATAGTAACAGAACATTTAGCTGCCTTGGATAAATTTTAATCACTCAAGCCAGGTGAATTTTGTTACCATCTACTAAAAGAACTGCCAAGTGCAGTCAGTGAACCACTCACTGATAACTTTGAAGGCCATGGAGAATGGAAGATGTACTATTAAAGTGAAAAAGGGAAAATATCTCCATTTTCTTTTATCCTAAATTAGTTGTATTCTATGCTAAGAGAAAAACAATAAAAAGAAAGAAAAAACCAATATGCTTTCAACTGCACTGAGCTCATCAATTTTCTATCTGTAAGTGGGTAGTATGAGTCCTTTGGTACTGTAATGAGTCACTGTATTGATCAGAGCCCCAATTTTCAAAAGTATGGGAAAAGAATAGAGTCAGTAAATTAAAGTCCAATGAATATAACTTTGATTCATCATCAAATAAATGGGTAATAGACATCTAGAAAAAGAAGTAGCAGGTAGAAAAAGCTAGCTAGTATGAGCTTTATAAGGACTAGGCCATGTCAGAAAAACCTTATTTCTTTTAGTGGTTTTAGGGTTCCTAAACTATGGAATGCTATATATCCAGCTTACCAATGTTTTACCAAAACATTGGCTAAAGTTTTTTATACTATTCTTATGGAAAAGATGGAGACATGTGGGCTAGATGATAAATACAATCAGTGGATCTGGATCTCTGGTTGAATGGCTGGATTCAAAGGGGAGTCATGAATGATTGAATGCCAATTCAGCAGGAAACCTCCATTGGATTGCCACTGAGATTTATGCTGGGCTGTGTACTACTTCAATCATTTAGATAAAGGTAAAGATGAAATGTTTACCAAATTTGTAGATGACACATAGTTGATAGGAGTAGCCAGCACATGAGCTAAACAGAATCAGTGTCTGAAAAAATATTCATAAGCAAGAGCATTGGGCTCATTCTGAGATGAAATTCAAATGGTGATAAAATAAAATCAAACACTTTGGTTTAACCCCCCCCCCTCCCACACACACATTATATATATAAGATGGGGAGGCATGGCTAGGTAGCAGTATCTAAAAAAATCTTTGAGAGCTTTAGTGGACTTCAAGTTCAATATAAGCAGTGTCATGTGGAAACCCCCCCCCCCCCAAAAAAAAAACTATTATAGTCTTGGACTTCATTAAAAAAGTCACAGCTTTTAAGGATAAGGAGAACTTACAGTCTCAGGGAGGGCTGAGGAATACAAGGGAGAAATTTTGGAATTCAAATTTCTTAAAAATGAATTTTAAATATTTGTACAACCCAATGGAATTGCTTGTCAGTTCTGGGAAGGGGGAGGGAGAAGGAGCAGGAAAGAAAATGAATCATGTAAACATGGAAAAATATTTTTAATATAAATAAAAAATTTAAAAATGAATGTTAAAATTATTTTTATATATAATTGGGGGAGAATAAAATATGTTAAAAAAGAATAAAGAGGAGACAATCCCATCACACTTTACCTTGGTCAGACAACATCTGTATTATTGGGTTCTGGACATTACAATTTATGAAGTTACATTGATAAATCAGAGTATCTAGAGGAAAACAAACAGAATGGTAAAGGTCCTTTTAGTCCATGGCATATGAAGATAGGTTGAATGGACTAGGAATGTTTATCCCAGAGAAGACTTGAAATGACATGATGGGTTTCAAGTATTTGCAGGGATGTTATGTGGAAGAGAGTTTAGATTTATTCAGTTTGCCTGCAGGGACAAAAACAGGAGCAGTGGGTGGAAGTCTCAATGAGGCAAATTTAGCTGGATGTCAGGAAAAAACTTCCTAACAATTAGGTCTTTCCAAAAGTGGAATGTTTCCTAGAGAGGTGGATGAGTTCCTTCTCCCTGGAAGTCTTCCAAGCAGCCTGGAAATGACTGACTCCTTGCCAGTTATGTTATAGGAGAACTCCTTTTTGAGATTTGAATTGAATTAGATGGACCCCAAGATCCCTTTCAACCCTAGAATTATGTGATTTCATGTTGTACAATGCCAAATGCTATACGATACATCTCATAATGTTTATGTCATGTAACTATATCTGCTTTGTAGAATGTTAACCACACACAAATCTTTAAACATTTATTAATAATAATAGGACCCTTCTTTGTCTCTCTAAGGTACCTTGTAGAAAGGTACTGAAACCATGATTAATGCCACAGTTGTGGATAAATTCAACACCAAACAGCTATTAAAACTTCTGAGCTAGATGATTTTCTTCATTTTTTCCCCTCTTTTTCTTTTGAACTGTACTTAAAGTTCTTGGGGTTATTTTGACTGGATCACATTTAAGGACCTTTCCAAGAGAAATATGTTGGTGTCTGTCACAAACATTTGTAGCATCACCAATTAGTAGATATGGTGGTACTATAATGTTGGGATATACAGTAATAATAGTAGGATTTATGATAACAGATAGCTTGGTGCAATAGAAAGAATACTGGATTTGGTGTCAGGGGACCTGAATGTGATTTATGACAAATTTGTTATTTATTATTACCTCTGTGGCTGTGGGAAAATTACTTAACTTCTTTGGACCTCAGTTTCCTCATCTCTATAAATGGGGAGGTCATAGTAAATGGTTTCCCATTCTGCTTTGAAGGGCTATGATATCAGTTTTGAAAACATATGTTTTTATGCCTAGAAACTCTTCAATAAATATTCAAAAAATAAAAATTTTATTGATTAATCTTAATGCCCTCTATCTCATTACTCTCCGAAAGATGTCTCTTTCCTAAGTACTGTATTTTAATTTTTTCTTGAAAGTTTCTACAATCTTTGGTTAAAGGCATCCAAGTTTTAACCACCAAAACTTCCACCTATCTCTCAAATGCCAATTTGTCCACATGCCAAGTAAAATCCTTCTGGTGATGCCAGTTCTTCATTTTTCTCTCCCTTCTCTAAAACTGCAGTTGTTTTAGCCTATACCACTCAATGTAACATCTGTAGCATTCTGGTATTGCTTTATATTTCAACAAGAAATTATGTTCCTTGTAGGCAGGTACTACATCATTAATTTTTTTTTTGTATGTCTTATAGCATCTGTTTGCTGGTGGGTCAATTGGATTTTAAGAAGGAATTACATATTTATATATAAATATGTGACAAAAACTGAACCTTGAGATGAGCTGTTGTTACACATTCTAAAGTCCTTGATAGCTAATCTTCCTAATTCTTTTCTCAAATATATGAGAACTATGTAGAAAGAAGTGTTCATGTTTTGGACAGAAAGGATACAATGAAGGAAAGTATGATTTCCTTACATATTAGAAATCCACATAGTCTGTTCATTCTCTTATTTTATAAGAAGGTACTTAATGTTGCTCTAAAGTGATGTCATTTTCTCCTTCAACCAGTATTTCACTATAGATGGATAACCCTGTAAAAGTTTTGCTCAAGAAACCTTCTATAGTAACATTTCAGAACTAAATATGAAGCCAGTTGGGATTGAATTATATAGCACCTTGGTCACCATGTTTCCTACATATGTATATCTCTTTTTGTAGCCTTCACTTGGATACATTTTACCCTTTGATTCTGAGTGTATTTGAGAAAGAATGCACTAACAGGAAAATGTTTTGTTTATACTTTCTTACTGTTTTCAGACAATAATGAAACAAATCTCTTGGCTTATTGCCATGGGAAATCAGAATAAGAAAGGGCTCTCCAGCTTACTGAAGACCGTTACCTGCCATGAAGCATTAACATGCAAGACACATACATATATAAAATTGCTTAAGTAATATGCATCTACCTGCAATCAATGTAAACCATAGTATAGTGCGGCCCAGGCAAATGAAAAAGTAGAATAAATTTTCTTTACTGGCACTACTGTAATTAAATTATTTTTAGCATAGGCTTTTACAGTAAGAAGTTGTCAATTTAGTCCTTCTTCTTTAGATATGAAACTCAATTTTGCTTAAAAAAAAAAGAACAAAACAAAACAGAAACAACCCTAAAGACCCTGCCTAAAAAATGCTTCTCTCATAGAGTAATTGGTATATATTTTAAAATTGAAGTTTTACCAGAGAAATGTGGTTTGCTAGTGTCTCTCTGGGGCTTTTGTCAATCTTAGGCTTTATGAAGTATGCTTCACAGATGAACAATAGCCACATATTGTAAACTGTGTTTTACTTGGCTCTGTGTCAATAATGTCTTATCATTCTCAATTCTTCCCCTAAATAGTTGTATAACACTGAATGGAAACTCACCATATTCTGGCTGTTCTTTGGTTTCAAAAGTCCGATGGCTTGGGGCATGGCGATCCCATCCCCTGGGGGGGTTGAGGAAGTTGCTATCTTCTGTGATGCTATCAAACTTGTAGTCCTGGTCACCACTGTTTACCCTTGTCAAGGTGGAAGATCTCTGCCACCAATTACGCCAATCAGGTGATGGGATTGGCCAGCTGGGCTTGTTTTCTGGGTGCAAGTCTTTCTCTGACTCTGTATCTGGACCATCAACAACCTCTATGGTAACCTGGGGAATTCAAAGCATGCAGAGAGTGAGGGTTCATTATCCCAACTCACATCTCTAGGGAGTGAGGGTCTTGGGAGACAGCCTTTTGTAGTGGGAGGAACATTGGTTTGAGAATCAAGAGACTTGGGCCTTAGCCTTAGCTCCTAGTTGGTTGAACTTGGGCAAGTAAATCATTTAAGACTTGAGTTTCAGGGTAGCTAGGCAGCTTGGTGGATAGAGATAAGAAGGCCTAGAGATGAGAGGGTTAAAATCTGGCCTCGGATACTTCCTAGCTGTGTGAACTTGGGAAAGTCACTTAGCCCCAGTTCCTTAGCCCTTACCCCTCTTCAGCCTTGGAACCCACACTTATTGTCAATTCTAAGACAGAAGGTAATTTTTTTTTAAAGACTTCATTTTTCTCACTTGTATAAGAAGTTAAATCTCTAAGTCTCCTGGTAATAAAAACTTTGACATATCTATTTAAAACTTGATAATGCAGAAGGAAATGATGAATATCTTCATTCTGAGCTTAAGGCTATTAGGTAGATTTCTAGACATATAAAGATAGGTCTTGGTTTCATCAATGAAATTAAAAATTCGATGGAAGCTAAAAAATGGAGCTAGTGTAATGTGATGTAATCTATAACACTGAGTCTGTTGAAGTTACCTTCAAACTCCTGAGTGTTTTTATCTATCCTGCCTAAAGACTCTTGCTCACCTGCCCTGAGGAGATCCAGATCTCTCTATCTGTGCTTCATTTGAACTCTCTTATATGTTTTCTGCCTCTTGACTAGAATACAAATTCCTTGAGAGGAGAGACTATATCATTTTTCTATCCCAAAGTTTAGTACAATGCTTGACACACGGCAAGCACCTAATGTTTTTTTTTTAATTCATTCAAACTGAATGGTAGGCTATTCATGTCTCAATACCACCCATAGCCTCTGTTTAGTACCAGTGGCAGAATAAAAAGATACAAGGCTGCTGATCTCTTGTATAACTAAAATTTATAACTAAAAGGCACAGGAATTTAGAAATCTGGGCAAATTTTCATAAGTATTTAGTACTTCTTGGTGATGGCTCTTTCTTTCCCTGCAGCTAAAACTCATCACAGATTAGTGATGCCAAATTCCAGAATGAAGCCCCTGAAGTCAGGGCAGGTAGAAGAAGTGCCAAGGTTAGAACCTGCCCACAAGTTAAAGCTTCTGCATTTTTAAGCCCACTCTGCCACAGGGCTGACAGATTGGAGCTTCTTGGCTCTGAGAGACAATCAGCTTAGTGAGGCTTGTTCAAAAGACTTGTTGGGCCTCTTTGGACATCACACAGCTCTTGCAACATCTCTCTGGATGAGTTATGTGTAAATGAATAAGAAGCACGCACTCCAAAATAATACAGGCAAGCTGTGCTAGGCAGATGCCTTTTTGGTTTTGCCCTAACCCGACATTTGAGGAGGAATTGGAGATATCCTGCCAAATCAAACTAGTATTTGCCCATCTCTGAGACAAACAGACCCTTCCATTTCTGTTAAGAAGGGGGAAATGTGTTGACTGGAACAGGCTTTATCTTGCTTACTTTGAAATTCCCAGCTAAATTATCCAGATGGACTAGTTGTATTCCTTGCATATTTAATAAACTCATAAGACCTCTCACCAGGTAGGAAACTGTGGGTTCCGTAGGACTTGGAAGGTAAAATATCATCAACTAGGAAATGTCTCCTTAATTCCTTTCCTTGTTCTACCAACTTTCCAAACTTCTCCATTCTCCAGAAGCCTTCTCATCCTAGAAGAACCTTATGCCTCTGAGATCGCATGTTCTGATTGGCAAATGCCCTCCTAGAACTTTCAATTTGAGGAAATATCCAGGCCAGCCCTATACTCACTCCTTCATTCCTCTCCCAGTTCCATTCCTGACTCTCTAAATTTCTGTATGACCTTGCACAATTGCCTTCTTCCCTTTCCTATTTAGCTCCCTTTTATATGCAGTCTTCTCTCATTAGAATATAAGTTTATTGAGGGTAAGGAGCATCTTTCTTTTTGCTTGTGTCTCTCTTCCTAGCATGTGGTACATATTAAGTCCTTAATAAATGCTTTATTGACATGTATGAAAGATGTGGTATTATAGACATTATAAGACTTTTCATAGACAAACAAAGCTTCTGTCAGATTTACTGTTTGGCTCCTATTCAGGTAAAGTGGTCTAAGCAAATAATGATGATGACAGTAATGGCTCATGTCTGAGGAGTCTGTCAAGGAAGGCATAGAAATAGCACTACTCTTCTGTTCCCCAATTCTCCATCCCCACCCAGTGATTATTCAAATATGGAATCATCTGCATCAAAGTAATAATTAATCTCCATTTTAGGACTCAGCATAGGCAAAGATTGAGAGCAAGTTATTTATGCCAAGAGAGGTAATATTAACCACATAAATACTGTAGAAGATTATCATAAAGCATCTCAGTAAAACATAATAATCCATGAATCTGCATCATTGTTTAGGCTGCTTGTCAAATGCCATATAATGCATCTTCTCACTCTAATACCAAAAGTCTGTAAGTCCGGTATTGCTTTGGAACTCAAGAGGAGAGTAATATGAGAACTCTGTTGCACTGCTTAGATGCCTAGCATTTTTTATATACACTGGTCTTTGGGCTCTCTTTTCAGACTACCTCCTCTCCCCCTGCCCCCCCAAAAAGAGAAGAAAAAAAACATATTTCAGTACCTATTGTTTCTTTCTGCAATTAGCAGCAGGGGGTAGTAGGGGAGGAATGGGGGTGGAGAACATAATCCAGGAAGGGGAAAGGGCTAGAGTCGAAGAGCTGTTGCAGTTCAGTAGTGCAGAACCAAGTTGGGCAGTTACAGGACAATGCACATGTTTCCTCTTTGGCGACATAAAACTTTGCATTTACAACCTTGTTCCCCTTTGACTACAGATGGAACAATTGAGATGCAGTGACTGTGAGGCTCTTAAGGGACTGCAACAGGCCTAAATAGCCAGAGCCATACAAACCTGTAATTGTGGTAATAAAAGAAGTTTCTGGGTAGAAGATAAGGTGGACTATGCCCAATGGTTTGGTATTACATTTGTATGGAGACTGGAGTCAAAGTGATTACTTCAACAAAACAGGCCCTGCAATTTCTCCAAGTTGGGAATAAAAACAATTTCATGTTTAAAGCTATTACTGTCAATCCATGTGTTTAGAATTGTGACACAGATCCAAACAAAATAGGTTTGTTGGTTAGCCATGCAACGAGTAGCAAAATAAGAGTTTACTCTAGTCTTTACATCAATGACTGAATCTCAGCACTTTCCCCTTTCTGCCCCAACTAAATAAAAAAAATAAAAACAAGGATCTGCCTTTCTCCTTATTAAATTAACATTATGAAACTCCCACAATTGTATTATAAAAAAAAATGGGTTTTTAATCCAAAATTTGTCTAGACCATCATTAGAGGTGCTTCATTAGCAAGATAATTAACTTTATTTACTTAGTAATCATTTTAAAATGTAATGTATCCCCAAAGTAGCAATGCAGTGCAGTTTTCAAGCTTTGATAATTCCAGAAGTTTAAAAGCTACGAATTTTCAAGAACATCACTTAAAAGATGAATTGTTTATACTTCTCTTAAACTTGTTAAATTTTAGGAATTCTGATTAACAACATTTTAAATTTTAATTTCAGTAAGATGGGGCACCCTGTCATCATACATTATGTGTAGGGTAAGTGACAAGTTTCTAGGTGAATGTTAAAAATGTCATGTATGCTTCATGATCTTCAGCTTAGGTTTAAAAATACAACTCCATTTTGGTTACTCAGCCTTAATTGATGAAAGCTTTTACAAATTTTGAAAATTGACCAGTCATGAATAACACAAGATAGTGGTTATATTGAATAACAATTTTAAAATGTTGACATTTAAAAATTATAATTAACCTTTCAAATATTGCATTTGTAAGTGTATAGAATTTAGATTTCTTAAATTATTAAAGCTCAAAACTATACTAAGATTTTTGGGACATTCTGTAAAAGAATTAAGACTTACATCTCTATAACGATGATAACTACTGACATAAGTTGCTTTAAATTTCACAAAGAACTTTACATGCATTATCTCATTTAAGTTTCACAAGAGCCTTTTATAGAAGGTATTTAGCCCCATTTTACGGACAAGGAGATAGAGAGTTAGAATTGGCTAAGCAACTTGCACAATTTCACACAGCTAGTACATATCATAGGCATTTACTCTGGATGTGAATCTATGTATTCTCCAAATTCCCAAGTCCAGTTCTATTTATTGTTATTATTAATTTGTTTCTTCAGTATCAAAGAAGCTTGTTACTGAGCAGACTGCCAGCTGAAATGCAGGTATCTTTACTATTTGTGTCAAAGTATAGCAGATTTTAACATTAAGAGGCACCAAATATTCCTAATCCTTCTTCTTCTTCCCCTTAATACAATTTTTTTTCATTAAAACTCAATCTTGTATTCATCCTCTCCATTACTACATGTGATGGAAGCACAAGAACCAAAGCTCATAGAGATGTTTTAAACAACACAATCCTTGACAGCATCTTTTCAGGCATTAAGGGAATTTGCCCACCTCGTGTGTTATTTAGACATTTATCTTTGTAGATCCTGTCTTCCAAAGGCATCTTTTGCATGGGAGAATCCTATGTAATTCTTTGGCTTCTTCCCATCTTCTGAATATAGAAGTCCTTTAGACTTTGCTCCCCTCCCATTCAGAAGACGCTTCAAAAAGAAAAGGGTAACTTACACTCATTGGTGACTATTTTCATCATTACTAATCACACCACAAGGAATACACACACACACACACACACACAGTCCTTTGAAGAGGATAAAGATTTATCATCTTGTTGACCTAAATATATCTATGAGATGAGAAGACAGTGCTAATTTTTATGACTGAGGAAATGAGTTCCTCTAGGTCACATAGTAATCAGCAGTAGGCCTGGGACTAGATTACGTCTTCAGAGGTCTCTTATATTATTCTGTCTATGAGATTACACCACCATTCTGGGACCCATTTCTGTATTACCATAGGAAAAAAATCACTGAACAGATTTTGGAAAGAGAACCGACTCTTCTCAGGACGAGATTATCTTCAATTCTCATTTGAATACACTTGCTTGCATATTTTTTCCCCTTGGACACTGAGTTTATTGAAAGTGGGGACTGTTTGCTTTTCATCTTTTTTTGGTATCCCAAGAGCTTGGAACACAGTAGGTGCTTAGTAAATGTTAGCTGGCTGACTAACAGTGGAACTTTCTCCATACCAGAGATAACAATACTTGGGAAAGACAAGGAAGGTTGAAATTTGTGACTTTGGATCTGTATCTTTTTTTAACTGCTT
Organism: Monodelphis domestica; assembly: GCF_027887165.1. Lineage (NCBI taxonomy): Eukaryota > Metazoa > Chordata > Mammalia > Didelphimorphia > Didelphidae > Monodelphis > Monodelphis domestica. The sequence goes on from NC_077227.1 coordinate 620,354,209, forward strand.
AAAGAAACTTTCATACTTCTATTTAAGATCTATTGTCAATGTTGACACTTCAAAATAGATTCCCTTCCCCACAAGGGAGAGAGGAAATCTGAAGCAAAAGTACTCAGTGTTGTAGTCTTGACTCATCTGATTGTATGGTGTGGAGCTTAAGAGCCTTGTGGCTATATAAATACATTTTAGCAGGAAAAAAAACATTTGGATAGTTGGTGTGTTTTTTAGAAGCCTTTTTCAATGGAGAGAATGGAAGAAAATGTGTATATTAGTTTGAATGAATGATAATCTTAGATCATTCCAGAAAAGAGAAAAATTTGGTGGTTACAAGCTTCTGTGGCAATGAATCAATGCCCCAAGCCTAATTATAAGTTTATTTTAGGGATTTTTTCTTTTCAGAAGGGATTTGCTATCTGACAATCAGTTGTATATATAAAGTCATATCTGTACCATAATTCAAGTAAAGCATGTCCCAGGAGATTTACTTTCTTTCTTAAATACTTAAAAAAATTAACTTCTATTATTATTTCAAATTTAATAGTGAGATTCAATTCAGCAGTTTGAAGTGATTTATTTTATTTTTTACATGGTTGGTTTTTTGTCTTCAACCAACAACTTCTATTGCCCTAAAGTCAAATCTGGGACTATTAAAGAGAAGGCCTGATTCATCTGAAAAAGAGGCTAACTTGACATATTTGGAAGAAAACTATAAAGGGAATTGGGTTTGGGTCCTATTCAGCATCATTCTTCATAAAGGCTAGAAGTAGAATGGGACGGGGTGGGGGTATCCCTTGTTCTCCTCTGTTTGCCAGTTTCATTTTGGAAATGTGTAGGCAGCTTCTGAGGGCCAACAGATTTGGGAAAACAACTGCTTTGAAAAATCTATGTTTCCTCCCCACTGCCCCCACCTTCTACCCTTTCCTTCCTCAACTGCTCCATAGTATGGAGCGTGGGAAACCTTTTTAGAAACTAGAGGGGCAGGGTAGTGAGCAAGTTTAGTTGAAAGTGGAGTATCAAGTTCCAAGCTTAGGCTTCCCATCAGAAGTGAGGAATAGGTGGGGGAAAGAAGGGAGGGGGCAGGTTGCCAGGGAAAGAGGGACAGAAAGGGGGGCATTGGTAATGGAAGTGGATTCATTGATAAACCCCTTCACCTGGCTTCACTCTGCTTCCCATAGGAAGGAAATGTTTTGACTGGACCCTGAAGTCACCAGCAGGGCTGTCTGCCCTGCTGAATCAACCATGTGTCAAACCAGTGAATTTCAACAAAAGAGTGGAGATGTGAGGAAGGGGCGAGTGTTGCCAACACGGAAACATATCACCCCCTTTTAAAATGCACCTCATATTTTAAAGGACCACCAGGGAATTGGTTTACTCAAGTGCAATGGTGCGTTCGGCTGCAGCCGCCACCCCAGTGGCCATTTCCGAAGCAACCCCAGCTGGCCCAGGGTGCAACTCTGTGTAGAAGCAGGCTGGTGAAGCAGCTGCTGCTCCATTCTTTCTTGACTGACCAACACTCAACTATGTTCTTTTGTAGTCTTCCACAGACATAAGGCCAGAAACTGGGTTCAAAAAACATTTTTTTAAAGGACTGACAGATCATCAGATCAACAAAACACTTACCTCTGAGTCAGGCCTACAAAAGGCAAAAAACCCCCCAAAAAAACAACAACAAAAAAAACCAGACATGAGAACTGTATTGGGGAATGATGGGATGGCACAGTTGGGAAGGTTAGGAAAAGGGGGTGTCTGTTGGCTCTTGCACATATTTTTAATTTTAATTGTATCTGGGCAGTGATCATCCGTGTTTCCAGTCCATTTTGCCAAGTACTTTTTTGTTTTGAAATGATGCAATCTTTATTCTGCTAGCCTTGGGGCGACCAATATTCTTTTGGCAACTTGGTGATTTCAGCTGTCCCTAAGAGTAACCTAAAAAAAAATGTGGCAGAGCTCATAAAAATGGCACATCCATGCTCTGGCCATAGCCTCAAAAGCACTTTTCATGAAAAGACCACAGAAATGAAACCTCAAACATCTTTTCACAGGTGGAATCTTCAGGGAATCATGAAGTACACATTTCTTCCTCTCAAGGAAGGAGAAAATGAGGCTGTTAAGTCTGGTCACTCAAAGCCATCAGAGGTCTCCATGGGCTTGTTGGTTAGATATGCCTAAAGAGTAGCCTAGTAGAACACAGGGCCTGGAGACAGGAAAACCCAAGTTCAAATCCAGTCTCAGACTCTTAGTAGCTGTGTGTCCTTGGGCAAGTCACTTAACCCCATTTGCCTCAGTTTCCTCAATTATAAAATAAACTGGAGAAGGACATGGCAAACCACACCAATATCCTTGTGAAGTATATCCCAACTGAGGTTCTGAAGAGTTGGACATGACCCAACAACCAAAACTAGAGAGATCAATGCTATTTCCATTTATAATCTCATCAGCACCCCCACCTTTACAATTCAAAGCAAAAGGAATTTGAATTCTGAAATCTCAAAGAGATTACATCTCAGAGTATGAATAGCTAAAATCAGCCCTCTCACATTCTAAGCTATTTTTGAGATTTAGCCTCTCTCTCTTTTCCTTCCTTCCTCCCTATCTCTATCATTCTGTCTTCTTCTCTCCCTCCTTTTCTACTCTTTCCTTTCTCCAATTATCCTTCACTTCTCCCCATACATTCTCCAACCTTTCCTCTACTCCAATTCCACTCTGCTCCCCCCACCTCCAGCCATGAATAGGAAGGCTTCCAAAGCATTCTTCACTTCATATTCAGCTAAACAAAACAGCTTATTATGATGAAAAATGAATTGCAATCTTGGCCACTTTGGATACTCTTCACACAGATAGATTAGGTGTGCAAAAATTAGGGTCCATTCTTATTGGTCATCTCCTGCTTTCTTTGAAAAAGAAAGTTTCTTAGTTGTGAAGCCCAGAGTAAGTCAAGCTATACCTACTTCATACCAAGCAATCTAGATGTCATGTAAAATGTGCCCAAGTAAGTTCTGGGTAGGCTGTACCAGTTTCTAGGCTCACTGATTTATCTGGAAGAGAGGAAATCTGAGAAATTTTCTCCTTAAACTCAGTTGTTGGCTATAATTTTATATATTTAATAACTTCTCAGCAAAGAAATACTTCCCCTTCCTTCCCCTACCTCTTGCTCTCATCTTCCTATTTTTCTGTAGCTTGTATTAGTATTGATCATTTTTTATATTACTTCTTAGCTCACTGTATGTCTTTTAAGACTATGACATTTCCCATCTTTAGGGGATTTCCCATATATATATATTGCTAAAGATTAGGCAATATTAGCATGTCGAGAATTAGTGTATTGTTGGGATACATACTTTAAGGAAATAAAGTCTGGTTTTGGAAATACTATAGGTCTAAATTTATAAATCAATAGATGGAAGGAGGAAGCACAGTATATATAGAGTACTCACAGGAGTCAGAAGGCCTGGGTTCAAATACTGTGTCTAATGCATACTATCTGTATGACTTTGAACAAGTCACTTAACTTCTGTAAATCTCAGTTTACTCATCTGTAAAGTAAGAGAAGTGGACATTTGACTTTGGAAGTCTCTTCTAGTTCTAGATCTGTGATCTTAAGCAATGGAACATGAGACAACAGCTGTTATTTTCTTAGGAATATTAACCTCACCCTCATCCTCAACAAGCATTTTTTAAATGTTTATCATCTGCTACTTAGTTTTTGTCTTTGAATCCTTAGTATCTGATGGAGGTTCATTAGTCTGTAACTTAGTTTTCCCAGTCCCCCTTAATGCTAATACCTTCCCTTTGTTTTATTTTTAATTAAATTAAATTTTTTTCAATCAGCAGAAATCCACCTACTCTTCTAACAACTGACAAAAAGACCCCACCCCACCCCACCCACCCATCCCCACTGCTATCAACATGTAAAATTAAGCAAAAAGAAAATTTGGCACTGGCTGTGCTCAACTACATATTTGATATGTATGTATACCCATCCATATATGTTCTCATTTTGCACTCTGAGGCTTTTAACTTCTCAGGAGGTGGATAGCTTGTTTTATCACTGGTACTCTGAAATGGGGGGGGGTAGTCACAGTTTCTATATTTTTCAGAGTTATTTGTCTTTACAATATTGTTGTCAGTATATTGTTCTATTGCTTCTGTTCACTTCACTCTGCATAAGTTCACACAAATCTCTGAAACTATCTTCATCATCATTTCCTAGAGAACTGTAGTAATCGATCATATTTATATGTTATAACAGGTTCAAGTCATTGCCCAATTGATGGGAACTGCCTCAGATTCCAATTCCTTGCCACTTCAAAAAGGGCTAAAAATACTGTGGTATGAGAGTTTGTTTTATTTAAAATTAATCTTTCCCTTAATATACCCTCCCTCTAATTCTTCCTTTTCACTTCTCCCTGTCCACCATTTCACTATTTCCCTGTTGAGTCAAATATATTTCGGTACCCAGATATGTGTGTGTGTACACTTCCTTCTTTGACCAGTTCATATGAGAATAGACTCCCCTTCCCCCATGTCCCGCCTTTTCCTCCTTATTTGTGAGGACTTTCATTCCATACACATTATGACATGATTTTCCCTAATTTTCTCTTTTTTCCCCCACCTGGTATAATTCTTTTACCATTCCTTTCCATTATTCTTCTAAAAATACAGAACCTCTATCAGGCTTTCTGTCTAATTTGATATAGATCCCTGGTAATGATAAGGTTCAAAAGGGACATATGTACCATCTCCCCATCTCCTTGTTTAGTCCCTTATGAATGTTTATTCTTATGTACATTTTCATGTTTCTCAGCTCCTGTGTCTGTACTTCAGAGTTTCCACATGGCTCTGTCTTATCATTAGGAATGTTTGGAAGTACTCTAATTCAATAAAAACTCATTTTTTTCTCCTATAGGATTATACTATGTTTTGCTGGGTAAATTATTCTTGCTTACGAGTCTATCTTTCTTGCATTCTGGAACATCACAGTCCAAAGCACTCCATTACTTCTTGTGCCTTCCTTATTTTAATTATTCCTTATTATTCCTGAATATAACTCATTTGCTTGTGGTCTCCCCCATTAGTCTGTGAAGTTCTTAAGGCAAGAATTATCTTTTGCCTCTTTTTGTGTATGGTGCCTGGCACATAGTAATAACTGTTTATTGACTAACTAACCTTTGTAATAGTTGTTACTTAATCATAGGTGATCCTGACTGTCTCCCAGTACATTAACTATTTTTTTGTCTACTTACAATATTTTTTCTTTGACTTAGAAGCTCAGAATTTTGGCTGTGATGTTCTGGGATTTTTCATTTCAGGATTTTCTTTCAAAAAGTGTCTTATGTATTCTTTCTACTTCTACTTTATCCATTCATACTAAAAGATTTATGCAGTTTTTTATGATTTTTTGAAATAAGAAATACAATACTTAAGTGTGCTCTCTCTCTTGGTCATGGCTTTCAAATAGTCCAATTTTTTTTTTAACTTTTAACTTCCATCTTAAAATTAATACTGTGTATTGGTTCCAAGGCATAAGAGTGGTAAGGGCTAGACAATGGGGGTTAGGTGACTTGCCCAGGGTCACACAGGTAGGAAGTGTCTGAGGCCACATTTGAACACAGGACCTTCTATATCTGGGCCTGGCTTTTAATCTACTGAGCCATCTATTGTTCCCTGTTCAGTGATTCTTAAATTTGTTCTCATCAATCTGTTTTCCTGACTAGTTTTTTTTAATGAGATAACATTATGGTTCCTTCTATTGTTTTTCAGAATTTTGAGTTTGTTTTAATATTTCTTGTTGTTTCCTGGAGTCTTTAGCTTCTATTTGGTCCATTCCAATTTTCAGGAAGTTTGTTGTTTGGGAAAGAGCTAAGCTATTAATTATTTTTTCCATTTCTTTCTTTCATAGCTCTCATTTATTTTCCAGTTTTATTGCTTGTATTCCCATTTCACTTAGAAAACAATTCTTTATTTTTTAACTCTTATTTCATCTCTTAAAGGAATTTAATTTGTGCCCAAGCTCTGTTTTTCTTTGAAGCTTTATTTGTAGATGCTTTAGAGTCATTTTTATCTCATGGGTTCAGATTTTGATCATTCCTCCTCCTGCAATTGCTTTTTATGAGATTTATTCTTGTTTGCTTATTCTTTCAGCCTCTATTAGGGCCAGCTCTATGCATTTTTGGAAGAAATGTCTTTGCTGCTGCTTTCTTGGAGAATTGGATAGTGTTATTCCAGGATCTCAGGGACAATTCATAGTCTGATCCAGGGTTCTGATCCAGGCAAAATTGGATCACTGACCCCCCAGTCTGAGACTGACCTGGGTTTGGAGCTGAGCAATAGGAGACTGCTGATGTACTAAGCCACTATCAGCCAGCTGGAAAGCTTCTTTGGTTCAGAGCCATAGAACTACAGTCCCCTTTGATCTGGGATTTCTGCCCTACTTATTCCTCTGCAGCCTTTAGATTGGACTAGGGGCTGGAGCTTAAACCCTGCTTTGCTCTAGGGGTCAGAATCATACATCTTTTGCTTCCTTTTTAACTTGTTCCATGCTCAGAATGTAAGTTAGGGCCATCAACCAACCACTTCTTACCCTAAACTGTCACCCCTTAGGTTTAGGTTCCAATTCCTTCAGTCCTGGATCTATGACTTGGAACAGTATAGGAAGTAATGGAGCTGCCAATTGGCACCTATTTCTCCACCCAGCACAAGATCAGAAATTTCTCTCCTGGAACTTGGACATCCTTTTGCAGCCTCTCCTTGGTCTGGAACGGCCAGAACCCATTCCCAGTCTCCATAGACCTCTCTATCTCCCTATGTTAATCATGGAAATGATGGGAAAATGACTCACTATGGTTTTTACCCTATCTAATCACAGAGCCCCAGGAAGAATGGTGAAAATGAGCTATATAAGTGGAAGGAGAGGAAGTAATGGCTCTCTTTTGCTCAGGTCTCTCTCTCTTTCTCCCTTCCCTGGAGCATTTACTACTTGCCTTGCTCTGGCTTTATTTGACTATCTGATCTTGGCCAGCGCTTGAACTTGGAAGCCACTGGGAAAGGATCAGCTTGGACTTTAGCTGGGGCTGGGAAGTGGAGCTGAGGAAGCTTGACCAGGCTTGTAGGCTTTGTGGTTAAGGTGGTTTAGTGAATTGTCTCTCTCTCTCTCTCTCTCTCTCTCTCTCTCTCTCTCTCTCTCTCTCTCTCTCTCTCTCTCTCTCTCTCTCTCTCTCTCTCTCTCTCTCTCTCTCTATATCCCTTTCTCTCTCTCTTTAGCCCTCTCTCTCTCCCTCCCTCCCTTTATCCCCCTGTCTTTTTCTTTCCCTCCCTTAATCCCTCCCTCTCTCTCTCTCATTCACTTTTACCAATAAATAATTGTAAATTAATATGCAGTCTCCAGAGAATTCTAATAATTACATTAATGACTGCTTATTCTCTTCCTCTCCTTTCCATCTGTTGAAATCTTATTTACCAGTTCCTCAGGATTCAGCTTAATACACACCTCCTCCATGAGATCTTCCATAATAACCCTACTCCATAATTTAGCCAGTATTTATTATCTTTACCACTTAAATTTTGCTGAATTATAACCTATATCTTGCCCCCTATGCCTATATGTAACAGAGGGTTATAAACTAGGCCCTTTCCTTTTCTGTCTACATGGCATCCCAGTGATCTAATCAGCTTTCACTGGTTCAATTATCATTTATAAGCAGATGACCTATAAATACTTGACAGCTTTCATCTCTCTCTTTAGCTCAATTTATAATAATAACAACAATAATAGCTAGCATTTAGAGAGCACTTTAAGATATGCAAAATTCTCTAAAAATATTTGTTCCTCACAACAACCCTGGGAAGTAGGTGTTATTATTGCCTCTATTTTACAGATGAGGAAACTGAAGCAAACAGAAGTAATTTGTCCAGAATTATAAACCTTGGTTCTTGGGCAACTTTATAACTCTGATCTAGGGTTTTATCCACTGTGCCATCAAGCTTAAACTATATGCTATACATCTCTAAACAAATGGCATTTCAATCTCAACAAGTCCAAAACAAAGATAATTCTCTTTATCTCTAGACCTATCCTTCCTCCAAATTTCTCTAATTATCTTGGGGTCACCACTCTCCTTCTAGTCTCCCAATTCTACAATCTTAGCATTATCTCCCACTCCTCATACTCTTATTCCACATATCTAATCATTGCCAAGTCTTGTCAACCTCCAAGACATATGTCAACTTAATGTACCTTCCCCTCAAGTCAGTCTTCCCTCTGCTTAAGCACCTACTGCTATTGTATTAGTCTTCTAATTGATTGCTTATCTTTCATTCTCTTCTTCAAGAAGGTTCAGTGACTCTAGCTCTAACCTAGTTTTCCAGACTTATCATTCCTCTTTATGCACTTTCAGCCAAACCATCCTACTTGATTCCCTGTGTTACATTATACCTCTCACTCCTATGCTTCCTTATTTCCACATTTTGAAATACCTAACTTTCTTTAAGGCACAACACAAGTACCAACTCTCACATAACATCCTTCCTAACCCTTCTCCCTCAGTTTTTAGTGTATTCAACTAAATTACTTTGTGTTTATCTATCTATGTTTCATCTATCTATGTATCTATATACATATCTACCTATTTGCTTCTAATAGAACCTAATCTCCTTGAGGACAGGATTTTTTAAAAATCTTGGTAACCTCAATGTCTAGTATATTTTTTTAATTGAGAAGGATTCAGATCTGTGATTTCATTTGTGTAGGCAACTTCCACTGTGGAAACTCTCCCCCTCCAAGGCATATCAGCAACTCCTTTGTAACTTAGATTCTTAGAAAGTTGCCCAGAGCACTGAAAGATTTAATGCTTTACTCATGGTCAAGGAGTTATTATCTGTCAGGGATAGGATTGGATCCTATATTTTCCAGAGTCCAAAGCCATCTATCTGTCTATCCTTTATGTAATGCTGCATCTCACTATACATAGTAGATGCTTAATAAAGGTTTGTTGAAATGAATTGTCACATAAATTACGTTATACCTTTTCAATTACTTTGTAAGCTACTTGTGGACTGGGACCTTAAGAGGTGTTTTTTTTTTTTTAATATATCCCCTAGTGCCTACACTAGCAACAATACCCAGTAAATAAATATTACTTGATTTTTAGGTCAACTGTTACTCTTCTTGGAACTAAAGAAAAACTCAATTTTGCTTTCACTTGCCATTACATTTTAAGCTCACTGAGGAAGGGACTGTCTTTGCCTCTTTTTGTATCCTCGATGCTTAACACAGTACCTAGCACAAAGTAGGTGCTTAACAAATACTGTTTGTTTTTTTCAAGAATTCTAAAAAAGGATATCTGGATTCCTACCATACTGGCAGAAATTTTTGTAGAAGTACTTGAAGCATGAGAACACTGCCACTGATTTAGTAGTGATCAATCAGTCCATTTTTTCATTTTGATGTACTCTCTGCCTTGACTTATTTCTGGCAATTGTTGATGAGAAAGAATAGGGAAAGGGTGGGCAAAGATGCCCCCAGCTTAATGAGAGGAACTGAAAATAACTTTGAAAATTAAGAGAGCATGAAAGTGGAAACATCTGCTAGGGGTCAGGGAATTATTATTAGCCACTGAGCCAAAGCCCTGTTCTGTGCAATTAGAGAAACAAGAGGGAAGATCACAGTGGAGAATTGAGGTTCAGAGCAAAGGTAGGTCTTAGTTAAATTGTGAAGCTGACAAAGTTGGTGTTTTTGTCTTCCCAGTCGGCTATTTGGCTATGTGTTTCTTAGGGTCACTCTTTCTCCCCTCCTCCAGGTCTACTTTCTTTAATTACCCTTCTTTTAAAACTACTCTCCCGGAATTGCTCAGTCATTCATACCTCAGAATGAATCCATTTTAGCCAATAAGTTAGGGGTACTTTCTCTTTAATTTGAGAACAGCTATTAATTACTCTTATAAGCAATATCTCACCACTTTTTTTCCTCTCCCTCTTACTATTACTAAAGTATTACTAAATCAGGGGTCACATAGGAGCAAAATAACACCACACTCCATTCTCTCATTCCTATCCTCAACTTTTTCCAACCCAAAGTTCACTATAATCCTGTCCATCCTTCAACTTACCTTTTGAACTCCCATTTTATCTTCCCTTCATTCTAGACCTCTTTCTCTCAGATCCCTTCCATTACTAGTCCACATTAAGACTTGGCTTCCCTCAGAAATCCTTGTATCACATACTGCTAAAGGGAGCTAAAGGAAGTCACATAATCAGGCTGTCCAAAGACATTATAAATTCATGTTATCCACCTCAACTGATCTCTTTTAAACCTGAGACTTTTTAACTTAAGAGCTCCCTCTTTTCTCCTTCATTTCATCTCACAATTTCCATTTTCTCCTCCTTTTCTCTAAACTCGGACAATGAAGTAGCCCTACTCCTTGCCAAAGTTAACCCTGCTTCACAGGCCCTTAATCCTATCCTTTTTTTATCTTCTCTAGAAGACTGCCCCCAATTAAAAAAAAAAAAAAGAAGACTGCCCCCTTCTATGACTATAATGTGTCTGATTTCATCTGATCTAAGAAGCTTAGCAGGGTCAAGTGTGGTTAGTAGGAGGCAGACATTAGTCACTAGTTGCTATAGGCTTTTGCTCAAGCAGGAGTTAGTATTGGGCTTGTACTCAAAAAGACCTGAGTTAAAAAACTTCCACTTACTAGCTGTATGATGGTGGGCATGAAACTTAGCCTCTCTCTGTCTCATTTTTTCAAATCCGTAGCATGGCAAGTATGGATTTAATGATTCCTAAGATCCCTTCTACTTCTGAATCTATGACCATATGAACCCCATTCTATAACCAAAGGATTTTCTTCTATACTATCTTTAAATATGTCCATTCTTGGAGGAAAAAAAAAACTCTCCATTAGATTTTGTCATTTCCTCAAGCAGTCATCATATATCAATTTTCCCATTCTCTGTTCAATTCCTCAAAAGAGCTGTCTCTCACTTCTATTTCTTATCCTCTTACTCCTCAACCCTTTGTAATCTGACTTTTGTCCTTGAAGATGCAAGATAAAGGCATGGTTAGCTGGAAAGTGACTTAGAAGCAATTTGGGAAAACAACTGGATCATATTCTCTATGTAACCCCCAACAGTTCCACCTGATCATAAAACTTTACCTGAATGTTTGGATTTTGTCCATTAATATCAGCTTTTGAGAGATCTGGAAAGTTTGGTAGATCTAAGAGGAAGGATCTGGGGCCATCCCTCTGTAAAGATGTATGGCTAGGCTCCTGCCGGAATCGTTGTTTGGGGAATGGTCTGTGTGCAGCTTGGTGATCAGGATACTCCCTCTGCTCTTCCCTTGTGAGTGAAAAGCTGGATTCTGATAAAGAGTGGCTGTCCACATTGAGGTTGTTCTGGGGAAGGAAAAAAGAAAAATATTAAGAAGTAATTAGAGAAATAACAAACCAAATAGGACACCAAAGTCAGTTAGTCTTACTAGTACAAATGAGCCCATGGATGGGATTAGGAAGTTGGCCTGTTATTTCTGACTCATTTTCATTTATTCACCAAGAAATGTTGCCTTTCCATGCAACATCTGTTTCCATGTTCTCAAAAACTGGATCATTATTGATTTTCTGTTTCCTTGAAAATTTGGTGAGGATTAATGATATAATGATTATTGAATTAGTACTTGAGTTGAATGGGAAGTGTAAAGACCTCAAAACAAAGGCATCATCTTGAATTAAGATGAATGATGTTCTAAAACTAAAGTCAATACAACTCACCAACCAAAGAAACAGGGAAGAAATTTCCCTTTATTTTCTCTCTAACTGGTACTATCAATGTGCTTATATATATATATATATATATATATATATATATATATATATATATATATATATATATATATATATATATATATATAACAGCAAACTCTTTGTCCATTATTTTAGTTCTGTTGACTTAGTAATCTTGGTAACCATATCTACCTCCTTTTATTCCTCTTCTTTTGGCATATTTTCCCTACATTTGAGGTATCTTTTTTCAATCAAAATTTTAAAAAATTTCAAGCATTTTCCCCCTCCTTCCCTCTCCACCCCTTACCCTGCAGTGAAAAAAAAAATAACAATAGGGAAAGGTCAAGGAAATAGATTACATGAAGAAAATTTTTATATGAAATTATTTGATGATATTCAAGGATATCACCATCCTCTTAGGCACCCAAGCTTGAAGTTTCAGTGTCATCCTCAAACTTCTCACACTTACTTCACATATCTAATCTCTTGCCATTCATTCTTTCTTTCTACCTTAACTGCATCTCACAGATTATTCTCATATCTCTACTCACACCTTCATTATGTTTATTAAGGCTTTCATCACCTCTCATATGGACTATTGCAATAGTCCTATAACAAGTCTCCATGCTTCAAGTCTCTCCCTGATCCAATCCATTCTCAATTTAGCTGCCAAAGTGACTTTAAAAAAATATAACCATGTCTCCTCACTATCTAGTGAACTCCAAATGGCTCCCCATTACCTTCTGTTTCAAATATAAACTCTTTTATATTTAAAAGTCCCAACCTGACTCCTTCCTATAGTTCCAGTCTTTTTACATTCTACTCCCTTCCATATGCTTTATGATCCAGCTACACTGTCCTACTCAGATTTTTGACCACAACATTCAAACTCTCATTTTAGTGCCTTTGCAGAGACTGTACTCCCATGTCTAGAATATCCTTCCTCTTTACCTCCACCTCTTAGTGTTTCCCATTTCCTTCAAGAATTAGCTCAAATTGGGGTGGAGTCAAGATTGGCCTAGAAGGAGCAGAAGTTCAGACCTCTGAATATCCTTCCTAACCAATCATAAACTGAATGCTCCCGGAGGACTGAAAAACAAACTTAACAATAAGACAGAGTCAAGGAACCCTCCTGCTGGACTTAATTCAAAAGGTACGCCCTCCAAAAAGCCAGAATCAGAGAACACTTGGGTTTAAGGGGAAGACAGAAGGAAGGTCCCAGGAACCATCCCCCCTCCCACCCAGAGCTCTAAGACTCCCAGACCCTAGCAGCAGCAGGAACTTCTGGGCGGGCAAAGGTGCTGGTCTGGAGGGCATACATTGCAACCAGGGCTGTGATAAGTTCAGAGTCTCCAACACAGACGGCAGAAGGTGGGGAAGGAGCTAGAGAGGGACCATCGAGCTGGCAGCCTGTTCAGAGCTGTACAGATCCTCCATATTTGCTCCAGTCTTCTAGGAGGTTTTGGTCTCAGAGCATACCCAGCCCAACCCAGCTGAACTTAATCCCATCAAAAGTCTTCAGAACTCTGGGAAGCCCAGGCTCCACACCCATCCTCATTGACTGCTGTACTTTAATCCAACCAAAAGCCTCCAGAGGACAGGGAAGCTCAAACCCCAACAAACCTCCACCAGAGACTACACCAAAAGATCTCCTGTTAAAGCTCCAAGAGGGAGACTGTCAGAAGCCCCCAAACCAAAAAAATGAGAGGAGAAAGAGCACAGACAAATACAGGGAGTAAAGAAGGGGTGAATTTGAGCAAACAACAGAAAAAGAAGAAAGAAACTACAATAAACAGCTTCTACTCAGCAAATGGAACAGAAGGGGAGGGATCAGCAAACAATAAATCAGAAATCCCAGTGAATTGGATACAGGCTGTGGAAGAACTCAAAACACAATTAAGAGAGGCTGAAGACAATTAGGAAAAGAACTTAAAAATTAAGATAAGTCATCTGGAAACAGAGGCACTTGAACTAAAATGAGAAAATAGTGTCTTGAAAGCCAAAATCAACCAGCTGGAAAATGAGGCAAAGGAGATGAAAGATGAGGTGAAGAAGATGAAAGATGAGAAAAAGGAGATGAAAGATGACCTCCAAAGAAAATCAGAGCAGAAGGAGAGGGATGACCAAAATGCCAGGGATGAAATCCAGTCTTTAAGAACCAGAATACAACAACTGGAATTAAGCGACCTCACAAGGCAGCAGGACACTATAAAACAAAATGAAAAGAATGAAAAAATTGAGGAAAATATGAAGCATCTCATTCACAAAACAGATGATTTAGAAAATCGTTCAAGAAGAGACAATTTAAGAATCATAGGTCTACCAGAAGACCATGAAAGAAAAAGACCATGAAAAAAAAAAAGAAAAAGCCTGGACATAATACTACAGGAAACTATTCAGGAAAACTGTCCTGATATCCTAGAACAAGAGGGGAAATTGGAGATTGAAAGAATCCACAGATCACCTCCTGTATTTAATCCCCAACTAACAACACCCAGGAATGTTATAGCCAAATTCAAAAACTATGAGACCAAAGAAAAGATATTACAAGCTGCCAAGAAGAAGCCATTCAGATACCATGGAAACACAGTGAGGATAACTCAGGATCTGGCTGCATCCACACTGAAGGACCAAAAGGCATGGAATATGATATTCTGGAAAGCAAGGGAACTAGGTCTACAACCAAGAATAAAATACCCATCAAAACTGACTATATTCTTACAGGGGAAAGTAGGCCATTCAACACAATAGAAGAATTCCAAGCATTCGTAAAGAAAAGACCAGACCTGAACAGAAAATTCGATGTCCAAGCACAGAACTCAAGAGAATCATCAAAAGGTAATTAAAAAAGAGGGAAAAAGAAAAACAAAACAAAACAACAACAACAAATTTTTTTAAAGAGACTCAATAAGTTAAAATATGTATCCCTATAAGAAAACAGGTCATTGGTAACGCTTAAAAACTGTTGCTATCACCTGGGCAGCTAAAAGAATTACACTTAGACGGAACAGTGACAAACTGTGTAGGATGAAATGACAAGACATAAATAGGTATATAGATACATGCATGCATAAATACATATACATGTGTGTGTGTGTGTATATATATATATATATATATATATATATATATATATATACATATACAACCAGAACTAAAAAAAAGCAGCTAATACTAAAAGAAATGGGAAAAGAAACAGATGGGGGTAAATTGATATGACACAAATTAGCTCATGGCGGGAGGGGGAAGAACATAGATACACTGGAAGGGTAAAGAGGTTGAAGATAGGAAATACTCAACTCTTACATGCTTTGAAACTGACCCAAAGAGGGAAGAATAATCCAATCCATTGGGGCAGAGAATAGATTTGAGCCCTATAGGGGAGTAGAAGGGTAAAAGACAGACTGGTGGGGAGGGAAGCAGTACAAGGGAGGGAGAGAGTGGGGGGGAATTTTAAAAAGACTACAGGGGAAAATAAAGGGGGGAATAAGAAGGGAGGGGGGTAGAAAGGAAAGTAAAATAAGGGTGGGAACTAGGGAGACTGATTATAAACAAACACTGGTGTAGAAGGAAATAGTGAAAGAAGAAAAGGCAGGACCAGGAGTAGAAATCAAAATGCTGGGAAATACACTGCTAGTAATCATAACTCTGAATGTGAATGGAATGAACTCACCCATAAAACGCAACCTAATAGCAAAGTGGATTAGAATCCAAAACCTTACCATATGCTGTCTGCAGGAAACACACATGAGGAAGGTAGATACGCATAGGGTGAAAGTAAGAGGATGGAGCCAAATCTTTTGGGCATCAACTGATAAAAAGAAGGCAGGAGTCTCAATTATGATATCTGACAAAGCCAAAGTAAAAATAAATCTAGTTAAAGGAGATAGGGAAGGTAACTACATCCTGATAAAAGGTAGTATAGACAATGAGGAAATATCTGTACTCAAGATGTATGCACCAAATGGCAGAGCATCCAAATTTCTAAAGGAGAAACTAGAGGAGCTCAAGGGTGAAATAGACAGAAAAACTATACTAATGGGAGATCTGAACCTTCCTCTATCCAAACTAGATAAATCAAACCAAAAAATAAATAAGAAAGAGGTGAGACAAGCAAATGAAATCTTAGAAAAATTAGAGTTAGTAGACATGTGGAGAAAAATGAATAGGGACAAAAAGGAATACACCTTCTTTTCAGCAGCACATGGTACATTCACAAAAATTGACCATGTATTAGGGCACAAAAACATTGCAAACAAGTGCAAGAGGGCAGAAATAATAAATGCAACCTTCTCAGACCACAATACATGAAAATAATAATTAGTAAGGGTACATGGAGAGATAAATAAAAAATTAATTGGAAATTAAACAATATGATTCTCCAAAACCGACTAGTTAAAGAACAAATTGTAGAAACAATCAATAACTTCAATGAAGAAAATGACAATGGTGAGACATCCTTTCAAAACCTATGGGATGCAGCCAAAGCAGTACTCAGGGGGAGATTTATATCCTTGAGTTCATATATAAACAAATTAAGAAGGGCAGAGGTCAATGAATTGGGCATGGAAATTAAAAAAACTAGAAAGTGAACAAATTGAAAATCCTCAGATGAAGACTAAATTAGAGATCCTAAAAATCAAAGGAGAAATCAATAAAATTGAAAGTCAAAGAACTACTGATTTAATAAATAAGACTAGAAGCTGGTACTTTGAAAAAACAAATAAAATAGACAAAGTACTAGTCAGTCTAATTTAAAAAAGGAAAGAAAAAAATTGACAGTATCCAAGATGAAAAGGGAGACCCCACCTCTAATGAAGAGGAAATTAAGGCAATCATTAAAAACTACTATGCCCAATTATATGGCAACAAATATGGGAATCTAGGTAATAAGGATGAATACTTACAATAATATATATTGCCTAGTCTAAAAGAGGAAGAAATAAATTACCTAAACAACCCCATATCAGAAAAATAAATTGAACAAGCCATCAAAGAACTCCCTAAGAAAAAAAATTCCCAGGGCCAGATGGATTCACAAATGAATTCTATCAAACACTCAATGAACAACTAATCCCAATATTATACAAACTGTTTGACAGAATAAGCCAAGAAGGGGTTCTACCAAATTCTTTTTATGACACAAACATGGTACTAATCCCAAAGCCAGGCAGATTAAAAAC
The DNA here is from genome assembly GCF_027887165.1 of Monodelphis domestica. Lineage (NCBI taxonomy): Eukaryota > Metazoa > Chordata > Mammalia > Didelphimorphia > Didelphidae > Monodelphis > Monodelphis domestica. The sequence continues at coordinate 620,371,157 of NC_077227.1, forward strand.
AGAGAAAGAGAACTATAGGCCAATCTCCCTAATGAATATAGATGCAAAAATATTAAATAGGATACTAGCAAAAAGACTCCAGCAAGTCATCACAAGGGTTATCCACTATGATCAGGTAGGGTTCATACAAGGAATGCAAGGATGGTTCAGTATTAGGAAAACCATCCACATAATTGACAAGCAAACCAACAAAAATCACATGATTATCTCAATAGATGCATAAAAAGCCTTTGATAAAATATAACACCCATTCCTATTGAAAACACTAGAAAGTATAGGAATAGAAGGGCCTTTCCGAAAAATAATAAACAGTATATATCTAAAACCATCAGCAAACCTCATCTGCAATGGGGACAAACTCGAAACCTTCCCAATAAGATCAGGAGTAAAACAAGGATGCCCATTATCACCTTTACTATTTAATATTGTACTAGAAACACTAGCAGTAGCAATTAGAGAAGAAAAAGAAGTTGAAGGTATTAAAATTGGCAATGAGGAGACCAAGCTGTCAGTCTTTGCGGATGATATGATGATATATTTAAAGAATCCTAAAGAATCAACCAAAAAGCTAGTTGAAATAATCAACAACTTTAGCAAAGTTGCAGGATACAAAATAAATCCACATAAGTCATCAGCATTTCTATATATCTCCAACCCAGTTTAGCAGCAAGAATTAGAAAGAGAAATTCCATTTAAAGTCACCCGAGACAATATAAAATACTTAGGAATCTATCTGCCAAGACAAACACAGGAACTATATGAACACAACTACAAAACACTCTCCACACAATTAAAACTAGATCTAACCAATTGAAAAAACATTGATTGCTCATGGGTGGGACGAGCTAACATAATAAAAATGACCATCTTACCCAAACTTATATATCTATTTAGTGCAATACCCATTGAACTTCCAAAAAACTTTTTTACTGAATTAGAGAAAACGATAACAAAGTTCATTTGGAAGAACAAAGGATCAAGGATTGCAAGGGAAATAATGAAAAAAAATACAAAGGAAGGTGACCTTGCAGTCCCAGACCTCAAACTATATTACAAAGCAGTGGTCATTAAAACAATTTGGTACTGGCTAAGAGACAGAAAGGAGGATCAGTGGAATAGACTTGGCATAAATGACCTCAGCAAGACAGTCTATGACAAACCCAAAGACCCCAGCTTTTGGGACAAAAATCCATTATTTGATAAAAACTGCTGGGAAAATTGGAAGACAGTGTGGGAGAGATTAGGTTTGGATCAACACCTCACACCCTACACCAGGATAAACTCAGAATGGGTGAATGACCTGAACATAAAGAAAGAAACTATAAGTAAATTAGGTGAACACAGAATAGTATACATGTCAGATCTTTGGGAAAGGAAAGATTTTAAGACCAACGAAGAGCTAGAAAGAGTCACAAAATGTAAAATAAATAATTTTGACTACATCAAATTAAAAAGTTTCTGTACAAACAAAACCAATGTAAGTAAAATTAGAAGGGAGGTAACAAATTGGGAAACAATCTTCATAACAAAAACCTCTGACAAAGGTCTAATAACTCAAATTTATAAAGAGTTAAACCAGTTGTACAAAAAATCAAGCCATTCTCCAATTGAAAAATGGGCAAGGGACATGAATAGGCAGTTTTCAGTTAAAGAAATCAAAACTATTAATAAGCACATGAAAAAGTGTTCTACATCTCTTATAATCAGAGAGATGCAAATCAAAACAACCCCGAGGTATCACCTCACACCTAGCAAATTGGCTAACATGACAGCAAAGGAAAAGTAATGAATGCTGGAGGGGATGTGGCAAAGTAGGGACATTAATTCATTGCTGGTGGAGTTGTGAATTGATCCAACCATTCTGGAGGGCAATTTGGAACTATGCCCAAAGGGTGATAAAAGACTGTCTGCCCTTTGATCCAGCTATAACACTGCTGGGTTTGTACCCCAAAGAGACAATAAGTAAAAAGACTTGTACAAGAATATTCATAGCTGCACTCTTTGTGGTGGCCAAAAATTGGAAAATGAGGGGATGCCCTTCAATTGGGGAATGGCTGAACAAATTGTGGCATATGTTGGTGATGGAATACTATTGTGCTCAAAGGAATAATAAAATGGAGGAATTCCATGGAGACTGGAACAACCTCCAGGAAGTGATGCAGAGTGAAAGGAGCAGAACAAGGAGCAGAATGAGGAGAACATTGTACACAGAGACTGATACACTGTGGTTCAATTGAACATAATGGATTTCTCCATTAATGCCTTTACAATGTCCCTGAACAATCTGCAGGGATCTATGAGGAAAAAATAAAACCATCTTCAAGCAGAGGACAAACTGTGGGAGTAAAAACACCAAGGAAAAGCAACTCTTTGACTACAGGGGCAGGGGATATGATTGAGGAGAGACCCTAAATGAGCACCTTAAGGCAAATACCAACAACAAGGAAATGGGTTCGGAGCCAGGACACTTGTGATACCCAGTGGAATCGAGTGTTGGCTAGGGGAGGGGTGGCGGGAGGAGGGGGGGAGGAAAAGAAAATGATCTATATTTCCAATAAATAATGTATGAAAATGACCAAATAAAATAATGTTTTTTTTAAAAAGAATTAGCTCAAATTCCACCTTCTGAATTTTCCTGATCCCTCTCTACTTATGCTTTCCCCTCTCAGAATGCCTTCTATCCAGTTATATAAATCTTTTATACCTAGATATTTACCTGTTGTCTACTCCATTAGAATGTTAGCTCCTTGGAAGCATGAACTGTTTTTGCCTTTCTTTGTATTCTCAGCAGTTAGCCCAGTGATTGACATATAAACAAGCACTTAAGAAATATTTATTGACTAATGATGATAGTTACTCTATATTTTCAAGAAACTTAAACCAAAAGAGACAGGAACATTTTTTTCCCTTGGTGAGAAGTATATGAGATGGTTGACCAGAGAGTCAAACAGAAAGTATTTAATTAGAGATACAAAGAAATATAAATCATAATCCCAGCCCTACAGGAATTTATGAGTTCACTAACGGGAAACTATGAAATTAATATAAAACACTCCCTACAGCATACATTGTTAGTTAAGGTCACCAGAGGGATGACAGGTATTTGGGATTCTAGGGGTAACCCTGACTCCTCATATTATATCTTGCAAATGCCAAAATTCTGTTAACAATAAGCCAGAAGACTTAATTAGCTCTTAGCAACAACATTTATTAAAATTGCAAAGCAAGAATAGAAGTTATCAAAGACAGTCCTGGAATGCCCACTCCCCAAAATATATATATATTGGCCATGGGAAGAATGGGATCAAAGTTGGTGTTGACAGAGTGTATTCCATGTATACAAGTCAGCCTATGCAAAAGGATGGAGGCTTGAGCTGTAATACAGTTAATAAGAATGGCAAAGGCCAATTTACTTGAATGTAGAGTATGTTAAGGCATGCAGTGTAAAATCAGACTGGAAGGATAGGGTCAGATTGTAGAGGACTCAAAAAGATGAGTTTGTATCTTAACCTAAAGAGAACATGAAACCATTATAGCTTCTTGAGCAGGAAAGTAATAGGGTTAAATTTATGCTGTAGGAATATCCATTCTGTAGCTGTGTGGAAGAGAAATTGGAAAATACAGTGGCTGGAAGTAAAGAGGCTGATTAGGAAACTGTTACAATAATTGAGGCAAAAAGGATGAAGGCCTGAATCAGGGTGGGGCCTTTTAAATGGCAGAATCAAAGGAATGAAGGCAGAAAACCAAAAACTATGGTGTAGCACCATGAGTTGGCTAGTTTGTCTGGAAGGGAGAATTCATGAATGAAAGTAGTTTAAATGAAAATATAATACAGCAGGTGGTACTCAAATCTTTAAATTATACTTTTCCTTGATCATACAGTAGCTAGAATATTGTGTTCCTTTAAGGGCACCACTCTATAGGTATTGATGAGACTAACAACCAAAGGAAGGCAAACAGAATGGTGCTGGACCTTAAGGCTGTGCCATAGGAGGACTCATTGAAAGAATTGGCTCTGGTTAGCCTGGAGAAGATAAGACTCCAAGAAGGACAAGATAACTGACTTTAAGAACTTGCAGAGCTCCCCTCTCGAAAAGGTATTAGACATTTGGTCTCTCTCTTTGGTCTCAGATAGCAGAATTAGAAATAATAGGAAGAAGTTGCAAAGAACCAAATTGGTTTCTATGCCAGGAAAAAAAATTTATGATAGTAGGACAAATGGAGCTGCCTTGCCCGGACAGCCACAAGAGCTATCCAAAAGTTGAATGTGATATATTGGGAGGTAATGAGTTTCTCCTCTTTTGAGGCGTTTAAGCCAGAGCTCGATGATCTCTTTTCAGATATGGCTTCTAGGCTCTCTATCAACTTCATAATTCTGTGATTTTGGAAGACCTTTCATTTCCTTATTTTCCTCTAATAATGATAATTTCTTTATATTGGTAAATGAAAATTTTGTGTGAGCTTAAAGATATAGAAGGCAGAGTTGTGGAATTCAATGGCTTCTCTTTTTTACCAATCCTAACCATCTTTTCTTCACCCAGTTTTATTGGTCTCTCTCATCTGAACTTTCTTTGGAAGATTCCTTTGGGAGGTCATTTTCATGTTTTCATAATAGAGATTGGGCAGGGGGAGGATAAGATAGAATTTCACCAAGCTTTGGGTCTGTGGTTAATGCTTTTGTTTTTGTTTAATTGTTTTGGGGTTTTGCAGTGTACATTAGGACCAACTGTCTCCATACATGGTCCTCTCCTCACCCCAAGTAGGAGAGCTGCCACTGCCTTTGACCCAGGCAAAGGAACACATTTAGTATCAAAACATTTACCACCCTCGAGCATGACCAGGGTTAGGACTAACCCAAAGACTAGAAGGATCCAGTAGATAAGTATCTTCTTAGAGAGTTAAAAATAAAAAGCTTCAGTAGATTTTAAATTAAAAGAGATCATTCTTTATACAAAAAAGAATGAACTTGAACATGCTCTTCTAAAATTAATGGCTCTGAAGTTCAAATTCATTATAAAACATGTGCAAAAAAAACTTGCTTATTGAATCAATAAGAGACAGGGAGGCTGAGGCAAACTATGAAAAAACACTTACATTTCTCCTTTCACAAAATACAGGCTGAGTGGGAGAAGGTTGGCTGTCCTTCAACATGCTTTGGCTTGCCTTTGCCTTATTAGCAGGAGATGTGGCCAGGGGCATCATTTTTTGTTCACCTTTCAAGCCATCTCTCTGCCATGGTTTTTGTCTTTTGGCACATCTGCACTGAGTAAGCTCTCTTGGCATTCTAAGGCATTGCACAATAGAATTCAGGGCCCAATGAATTATTGAACCAAATTCCAAGGTAGCAAGAGAGAAAAATCTTTCAAAGGAAAAAAAAAATCTCTTTCTAAAGCTCAACAGGAGCTAACTAGATTAAACTATTTTCCCACTTTTTTCTCCCTATCATCCCCCTCCTCCCAAACACATAGCCTTCTCTCTCCTGGCCTCCAACAGTGTTGAAGGGGGCAGGTTCTCTTTAGACCTTGTATGCTTGTATGCATGTAGGTGTGGGAAGAAGTTAGTCTCAGAAGAGGTAGGTGGCTTGCTCTTCTGTTTTGGAGTTCTATAAATGAAGCCCAGTCTCACTGAAGCAAAGTTCACATGAGCCTTAATTAGGAGAGATATTTCTGTCTGGTTAAAAATGGCACTGAAAAAGATAAGACATTTCTTCTTTGCTACTTCTTTCCATTTTGATCAGTTGATTAAAAATAGAATTGTATTTGATTAAATTTTTATTTTAGTTATTGGATTTTCCCGAGGCTATAGATAATTTAATCCCAGCTCAGCTACTGACTTCTGTATGACCCTGAGCAGATCACTTAACCTCTCTCTAGTTCAATTACTTGTTTTGTAAAACAGAGCTGATAATACATACTAACCTCTCACCTTCCCAGCAGGATTTTAAAGATTAGATTGTGTCTACATGGTGAAAAGGAGTGTAGAGAGTTACAGAAATTAGCTGGGTAATTTTGATCACAAGTGCTTTTGCCCGGAATATTCAAATAATTGAGATAGATGTATTTTTTGGAAGGGGTTATGCATACAATTGCTATATTGCTCTATTTCTCCCCAACACTCCTCCCTGCATCCTCTACTCTCTACCCCAAGTCTGATTCCTGAGTTCGTAGAACATTTGGAAGGTGTGATGTAATACAGAAACTCAAACTCTGAGCTCTGTACTCCCTGAACTGGGCTTCCCATGGAACTCAAGAAGTGATTCTGGAAATCTGCCTGTAATGCTCTACTGTGGGCCTCATTTTATATATAGGACTACATTCTCAAACCCACCTCCCTCCCTCTCTTCTTTCTTTCCTCCCTCCTTTCCAGGTTTGAAAGACAGCTAGTAAAAATGCCCTGAATTGGGAAAGGGAGTATCTTTTCCAAGGAATGCAAGATCAGTGTCATTGCATCATTAAGTAAGAGGGATTGAGTAGTAAGATATCAGGTAGGAGGAGATAGCAAAGGTAGGAAGGAACCAGATTATGAAGGTCTTTAAAAAAGGCTAAATACAGAGCAACCAGAGTTTATGAAGTTTGGAGTTGATGTGATTAGCTCTGAGCTTTTGGAAGATTAATTTGACTGCTGAACTGAAGATGGACTAGAGTGGGGAAAGACCTGTAGCTAGAGGATCAGCAAGCTGTTGAAATACTGTAGATATGAGGAGATGGAGACTTTGCACTAGCTTGGTGGTAATGTTACAGGATAAAAAGTGATGTATATGCCAGATGTTAAGAAGATGAAGTCAACAGACTTTAAAGTACTATATAAATGTTAATTGCTATTATATTATTATATATATTATATATATAATATATATTATTAAATAATATTATTATTTACTCTATCACTATCCTTCATGCTTTTGTGGTTTATTAGAGGCCATCTGACCTCTCAGCCTTCATCTCTGCACCCTAGAATCTCAATTTTTATTTCATGTTTTGGTGAGATGGGATTTTATGGGATGGGTGGATCAGGTGTGAGATGGGGAGTGAAAGGTGAAAGGTAAGAAGCTCATAGATTTAGAACAAGAAGGAATCTTTGTAGGCATTTGGTTTGCTCCCTCCTTTTATAGATGAGGACACTGAGACCTAGAGAGGTTGGTAATTGTCCATTCTCACACAAGTAGCAAGTCACAAAGCCAGAATTCATAACAGTAGACTAGCAAAGAAAAAGTTTAGAAGACTAACAGAAATTTTTCTTCTAACACACCGTATCCCCTTTTAATGTTTATAATTCCCCAAGAAGTCATGATTTCCTATCCTTATACTTCTAGAGGATCTTGACCTGGCTTCCTATCTCAAAAAGCAAATTCAGAACCTCTGTCATCAGAACCTTTCAAATTTATTCTTCAAAAAGTTTTAGCATTATCCACCACTCTTTTCCTTCCTACATGTGACAGGCATAAAAATATGTAATAGTATTATATAAATAACAAATAATATTATTTATTAAATTATTGAATGATATTCATTCTTATTCATTAAATAAATAAAAATGGTAACCTTACTATTCTCAAATTCTCTTCATCTCACATGCTCCCAGTCTTCCTCAGGGTCTCCCTGCAAAAGTCATCTTTTCTCTCATTCATTTTTAGTATTTTCATCTCCACTACTTCCTTTCCAGCTACAAATGTGATTAGGTCTATCTAATGCTTTAAAAGAACAAAAATCTACCTTGGTCACTTTTTTTACCCTAACTAGTCCCTATTCCATCTCTTTCTCCCATTCACTACCAAATTTTTGATAAAAAAAATGTTTTTGCCCTCAAAACCTCCACTTTCTCACCACTTATTCTACCTCGCATAATGTCTTTCTCCTCCATCATTCTATTCAAATGTTGCCTCGGACCTTTAATCACCAAATCCAGAGTCTCTTCTTCAATCCTCATTCTCTCAGATCTTTTTGCATCAATTGATAATCTTGACCGCTTTGTTCCCTTTTGTTTCCACTCTTCACTCTCGGATTCATAGTCACCATATTCTGTCGGTTCTCCTACTACATAATTTAATTCTCCTTGTCTCTTTCATTTTCTTCTGAGATTTAAGGTGATTATTTACAGAATTATATCATTTAATGCCAGAGAGGAACATAATGGTCAGCTAGTTAAAACTATACCCCCAAAAGAATATCCTCAGCAACATACTTGACAAATGGTTGTTCATCCTCTACCTAAAGACCCCTAATGAGAGGTAACTCAATTCTCCCCAAAGCAGATGTTTTAAATATCTCTAAAAGTTAGGAAGTTTTCTCCCTGACACAAGAAAAAATTTTGCCTCTGAAATTTCTATCTACTTTTCCTACTTCTGCTCCCTGGGGCCAAAGAAAAACACTAACTCTTCTCCTGTATGACAGCCCTTCAAATACTTGAGCCCATCAATGTTTCCCTTAAGTCTCCTTTACTCCCAGCTAAACATACCTAGTTCTGTCATCCAGTCTTCTAATTCCTCCATCCAATTTTCATATGGTATGGACTAGAGTATCTTCAGCTCTCTAGTTGCTGTCACCTGGGCATTCACCAGTATATTAGCAATATACTTAATAAAACATTTTCCAGAAATGGGCACAATATTTCATCTATGTTCTGATAAGGCCAGGACAGCTGGGACTACCACCTAACCCTCTCCTGGAACACTAGGCCTCTCTTAATTAAGGCCAAGATTAATTCAGCTTTTTGGCTACCAAATTACCCTGTTAATTCCTAAAACTCTTGAATTTTTCATAAATATCACTAAATGCCATGTTTCTTCCATCTTGTACTGGTAAGTTTTTTTTTTTAAGCCTATGTGAGACTCTACATTCAACTTTATGTAATTTAATCTTATTCAATTTAGGCTGATGTTCTAAATTACCAAAATCTTTCTTGGATTCTTACTGCTATTCACTGTATTAACTAATGTTCTCAGTTTTGTGTAACTGAAGTTTGATAAGCATATGATCCAAGTCATTGATAAAGAGGTCTAATTATAAAAGAACCTTCTGGAATACTCCATAGGAGGTGTCTCCACGTTGACAGGGAACCATGTCTCTGAGTCTAGCCAATCAACCAGTTCTAATTGTACTCTTGCCCAGTGAGTTCAAACTTAAAAAGAAATGGAGGTCACTAATCAATTATTAAGGATCCCTAAGGGCTGCATATTGACTATAGCTTATTGTATTTTTATATTTTGTCAAGTAGTTCCCATTTATATTTTAATCTGGTTTGGACTACCCTCTGTAATGTTGTGGGCTACATTCCACCTTTGGGCTATGTGTGTGCCACCTCTGATCTAGCCCTTATTTCTTTTTTTTCCTCCATAAGAATATCATATGATACTTTATAAAACACTTTGATAAAATCTAGGTAACAAAAAAAGAAAAAAATGAGGTTAGTCTGGCTTGTTCTTGCCAAAGCCATAGTGATTATTTGTGACCAACAATTCAATCTAATTGAAAAAATTTTTATTGCAAATAAAAGCACCGTACAAAACAAGGTGACTACAAAAACAGGAATAAAACAGCCCCTGCTCTAAGCTTAATAGTGTTTTGAAACAGAAGGGGAAACATGCACACAAAAAAATAAACGCAAGACAGTCACTTGCTGGATATACTATATTGGAGATTCCTTTTGTGAATAGGTTTGACTAGATGATTGATGAAATCCCTTTTAATTCTTAAATTCCCTGATTCTGTCATTTCCCATTGAATCTGGAGGGAATCAGAATGGGTTTCCCATTGGAAACATCATTTGGCCTGAGCTTTGAAGAAAGCTGGGTATTCTAAGAGGTATAAGTAAGACAACCAGTTTTCTAGGCATGGAGTGTCAGCTTGTGCATTGAGATAGAACATCATGGATGAGGGACAGGCCAGTTTGCATAGAATCCAGAGTGTATGAAGGAGAGTAATGTGCAGGAAGCTTGGGAAGGTAGGTTGGAGCCAGAATGTAAAAGGCAATTATTAAATGCTGAACAGAGGGGTTTGTATATTATTTGAGAAGCAAGATAGAACTACTAGCACTTGTTGAAAAACAGAAAGATATAGTCAAAACCTGTGCTTTAGAAATAATAATTTTGCCAATATTTAGAGAATAAATTGGAGAGAATAACTTGAGGCAGTGAGACCAATTTGGAAATTATTGCCCTACTTGTCGGAAAGATGTGATGAGGTCTGAGCTAGAGTGGTGGTTGTATGACCACAGAGATGGGGCATCACAAATAAGTTAGGGATATAGCTAGTACTAGAATTCAGATCTCTTGACCTTTAGATCAGAGCTTTTTCCATTATTCCTTTACTGTGTATCTTCTTATATATATTACATGGGTCTCATCCTTTGGAGAATTGTTGAAAATGATTTTTTTTTTAAATAAGAAAGAGCTTTTCCCCTATTGTTTAACTCAATTTGAAAAAGTTCTTAAATGCTGTTGGGCCAATGTAAAAGACATTAAGGAAAGCAACAATATTGTAGGAAAAGACAAAGAAGTGCAGGGTTCTAAAATTTTCTACTTGTGACCATTTCCCCAAATATATCACCAGTTAGAGATCAAAGATATGTAGCCACTGAATCAGACCACAGTTTGGCTGATCCTACTCATTTTGGTCATCTCTATGAATGAGTCGGTTGACCACAGCCTCGTCAAATTTGAAGACATCCAGAATAATCAGTGGCCCAGTCTGGTAACTCTGTCAGGCAAGCCCAACTCAAGTTGACATTCTAAGTAGGCAGAAAAGTAGAAAACCATGTCAGAAAGTAAAGGGTATGTATAGTGTAGTTGGAAAAACAAGATATAAAAGCAATGGGGAGCTTTTTCTATCTCTGGAAAAGAGGAACTAGTGCAAAGTGATAATGGATTGATCTTGCAATTAGCAACTTGTTCTTTGAAGCGAACAACAACAAATACCAGGCAAGTAGAAAAGAATTCTGAATTTACTACCTCCAAACCTCATCAGGGAAAGACAAGCTGGTAAAAATCTGCTGTGAGCTAGGAACATTTGGTGCTTGGTTTTTCCAAGCTATTATAACTATTCCCAGATTAGCACAATCTGGCAACCGTCCTGAAGCTACACTAGATTGTAAATTCCTAGAAGGCAAGGACCATGCCTAATCTATAGTCTATAAATCCCACACAGCCCACTAGAGTATGATGAACACAGTGGGCACACAATAAATGTTAGCTGATGATATGATGAACGTGGGCCAAATTATATTTTATTTTAAATTGGTCTCAGCCTACAAGACTCGTGAACCTTAATTTAGCTTTTATGTGGTATTTTAAAGAAAAAATCCAGGAATTTTCAATTGACAATATTAGAGAAGATATTATTAGAAATGTTTATGGTCTTACGACTTTGAACAACAAATAATCATGACTGCCATTAGAGCTCCAGCCTTTCTCCTTGAAACATACTAATTATATAGCTAATTAACTGACTGTCCTAATTTTGGGGGAAGGTAAACATCTGCATATTATTATGGTCAATGTTTGTTTCATTGTTGGGTGGGTAAAGGGAGCCATATTGTAAACTTGCTAATGGTTTGAGTCACTTCCATACTAAGCCTCTGCATTTTCTTCTTCCCCCTTACATGTGATAAACACACAGGACTTTATCTGTGGTGGCATCTATTATGTCTGGAAGGCTTCCACACATCTAAAAATAAGTTCAAGAACATAATTGGTGGCATTTCAAAGAGAAGAACAAAAGTTTCTCCTCTTAAGAAGATAAAAGAATAAAAGGGCATATGATTATCTTTATGCATGAGTGAGAAGAGAGCACTCCCAGGAATAGAGAGGACTGGGGGGGGGGGGGAATTAAATCAGTTTCAGACTGTACAATCCCTTTTCCTAAGGGGGAAGGGCTGACCTGTTCTTATTGCTCAGGAAAGTGGCATAAGGCAGATTGTCATGAATGTGGCAGGCTCAGAGGATTGTCAGTCACCACTGTAATTACTAAAAGGAAGTAAACAGGATATGGCAGGCAAAAGGAAAGAATGCAGTTTTAATAAAGGGATGGGATGACAGAGGCTAACCACCTTCTGGTATTGCATGGCCCCTGCATATGCGTGAGATAATGCCTTTTAATCACTGTGCCTGAAGCAATAGGAATGTAACTGATACCCAAAGCCATGAACCTCAGAGAACATGAAAACATAATGTACTTTTAGGAATCACTCCTGGAAAAAAAGAAAGCAAACAGTAGTTTGCACCAATCTCACTTTAGGTGTTCTCTGGACCTTAAGATGTTGGTGTTAAGCCACTTGGACAAATAATGTGCCAAAGTACTAGTGTGAACATAGACCCATATATGGAAAGGTTGACTCTTTCCTAAAGGAGCATATCCCCTTACTGTGAAAGAAAATATACTAATTTTTAATGGCTTAATTCTTCTCCCTTGTGGCTGGTAGTAGAATGTTGGAGTATAACTTTATTAGGCTGAATTTTTGACTTCCAAGTTTTAAATGTGAAGTCCCTTTGTAAGAGAGTAAAACCATAGTCCCTAGGAAGATACTCAATTCATTTCAGTTTTATATAGAACAAAGTGTGGTCTTTGGGAGTAATGCAGCCACATCAATTCTCAATTATATAGGAAATGACTATTCAGTTGGTAGATTATATAGGTCTGAAAATTCTCTACCTTTTCCTCCTTCTTACTATCTTGTTTAAACTTTATTAGCTAGTTCTCAAGAAGCAATATGAGAGAAGAAAAAGAGATAAAATAAGTTAATTTTAAAAAGCATTTATTTTTAAAATATATTTTAAATTACATGTACAAATTTTTTTAACATTCATTTCTAAAAAATTTGAATTTTTAAATGAAATTCAGCAGCGTACTAGGCGTTTCCAAATGGGTGTCCTCTAAGTATCTCATTTCACCACATCCAAAATGGAACTAATCTTTTCCCCTAAACTCACTCCTCTTCCTAAATTCCCACCAAGGAATTATCTCACAAACATGCAAGGGCCCCATAAAGGCAGCAAGATCTTTTCAGTGACCCAAGTTCACAACCTCAGATTCCTTCACTCCCAATATTTAATCAGTTGCCAAGTCTTGCCAGTTCTATTTCCATTTGTCTTTTGTCTGTCCACTTCTTAGTACTCAAGCAACCATTCTGGTTCAGGTCCCCATCATTACCTCTTATCTGGACTATTACAACTGCCTATTAATTGGTAGTCTTCCACACAGTTGTCAAATTTGTATATTTAAAGCACAGGTCTGACCATGTCATTCCATTTAAGAAGCTTTTGTGGGTCCTTAGTATCTTCTGGACAAAATATAAACTTTTCTCTTTGTCCTTTATCCTTCAAAATCTAGCTCCAGTCTAACTTTCCTTTATTCTCCCTCACAGCAACTACATCAGTCAAATTGTCCTATTTGTTGTTCTACATGTACAACATTGTTTCCTGCCTCTGAACCTGGAATGTTCTCCCTTCCCACTTCTACCTCTAAGTGGCTAGCTCCATTCAAGACTCATCTCCTAGATGACACTTTTGCTCATCCTCCAAATTGTTAATAACCTACATGAGTGGCTCCTACCCTACCAATATTTTATGTTTATCTGTATACACATTGCCCTCTCTTGCTTCCCCAAACCCTCAATGAATGAAAGCTCCTAAAAAGGAAAGACTCTAATCTTTGCTATTGTATCCTCAGTGTCTAGCATGTACCTGACATGTAGCAGGTGCTTAATTAAGTACTTGTGGTATGAAATGGAAATGATTACTTCAAAAAACCATTTGGGTAAGCACCATTAAACTTTGTTCCTATAGCTAATTAAAGTTATATGAAGGAAGCAGTCAGTTGAAACTAAGGACTAAAATGAACTATCAGTAAATTTAATCTAAACTCTTTTCCCTGTTATTGATAATTAAAAGTTGGCTTTGTTTTTAAGTTTTGTCAAACTTAGAGGTACTATAAAATCATAGAATCTCCGGATCTTGAAGGGACCTCAGAAGAAACCAGTCCAACCTATAATTGAATAAGTATCTACACAAAAAAGGTACTCCAAAAGAGTCTTTCCCAACCTACTCTGGCAGCCCAATCCACTTTTAGACTATTTATATTGTTAGGAAGCCTCAATTTTTCCTCTTTGCAATTTATATTCACTCACTACTTCTAGTTCTGACACTTAAGGCCAAATAGAATAAGTCTGATCTTCTATATCACAGCTCTTCAAAAATTTGAAGCAAACTATTCTGTTGCACTTAAACATTTTCCTTTCCATTAATTAAAATATACCCAATTTCTTGAATGAATTTGCAAATAACATGAACTTGATGTCCTTTGACATCCTGGATATCCTTCCCAAGATACTCTGGCTTTTGAATATCCTTTCTTAAAAGTGATACCAGAAAACCAAACCCAATACTTCAGATGGGGTCTGGTCAAGGCAAAGTACTTTGAGTATCATCACTTCTCTTATCTTGGAAACTATGCTGCTGACTACATGATTTATAAGGCTTCTTTCAACTTATTCCTATGATATGTTCAGTTTGGACTATGTTAATTTCTGAGGGGTTAATGGGACATCTTAGTGAAAATATCCAATAAGCAATTAAAAATGCAAACATGAAACCTAGAAGAAAGGTCCAGGAATTAATCTTTCAGAGAGCTGGGGATTAAAACAAACAAACAAACCACATATTTCTAAGAGTCATTCCCCATTTACAAAGGAAAACTAAAATTTCTAGAAACAACAGATTAGAGACATTTAAAAATAAATTAATATAGTGGATATTAAAGCATACTCCATGATACTATCTGTGGCTTATACATTGTAAGTCCTCAGTAAATATTTATTGAAAAGAATCCTCTCTACTTCTCATCACATTCCCCATCCCCCCAACTCTCTGCCTTTCCTTCTATTCCCAATATCAAAGTTGGATACAATCCCAAGGGAAATTTAAACCTATTACATTCTATTTCATTCATTTATTTTAGCTCCGTTGTTAACATCACATTGCCAGTTATTTCAAAGATCCTGAACTGAAACTTAACAGTTTACTAGTACACTTTCATGATGCACCTGTATGGCACCTTGGGCTGCCAGAAACCAGTAATACTCATTTATTAGGAAACCCCTACTGATACTATAAAAAGATTATATGGCTATCAGAGACCTAACATAGCCTTAGGCCAAGAAGAGAGAGCTTTATACCACTGGGGCCAGTTCCATTCCCCACCTGCCTACACAGATTGTTCTGATTTGGCCCTGGTTACCTTCTATGGCTATTGTTTGATCCCTATCTTAAAGACTAACAACACCAAGAACAGCAAGTTCTGTGGATTAGCCTTTTTTTCTAATGCATGTTGTACGATGGAGGTTCTCATTCTGATTCTGCCTTAAACTTCTAAAGGCATCACCCAACATGGTGATGTAAGTGGTCCTAAGTGGAGACATTAATTTAGCTAGACCCTAAATGAGATTTTTCAGATCCAGATTTAGCACCAATACACAGTATAGATGCCTTCATCTTTTGGTTTTCAACTTGTACTTGAATAAGAATAACTTCTACAAGACTAGTGAGAAGAGTTGATCGGCTCTCCACTTGAAGATCTTCAGGGAGGGAGAATCCATTCTTTTCCAAGGAAGCCCATTCCAATTTTGGATAGCTCTAATAGCTTCTAAAAAGGGTCTGCTTACTCTTTGGAATAGAACCTACTACACCTACTTCTCCCTTTTAGGGCCCAAAAGAACAATTTTGTAACTGTTCTCCTTCTTTAGAGTTGGCTGAAATGTCACAGTGGGAAAAGAATGGGGGCTAGAGTCAGAAAGACTTAAAAGAGTTAAAATCAAGCCTTGGACACTTACTAGCTATGTGACCCTGGGCTACTCATTTAAGCCTGTTTTCCTCAGTTTCTTCATCTGTCAAAAGGACTGGAGAAAGAAATGGCAAGCCAGTGCAGTATCTTTTCCAAGAAATTCCTAAATGTGGTCATGAAGAATAAGATGTGATTCAAACAACTGAACATCAACTACTTTTTCTCATGACAGACCTCCAAATACTTGAAGCCAACTATCATGCCTCCACTAAATTTTATTTTCTAAGAGCTAAATTGCTCCAGAGGGTTGGACTTGAAGTCAAGAAGACCTCATTATCCTCAGTTGAAGATAGTGCCCTAATTCCCATTTAATTTTGGTTCTATAGTCACTCGAGGTACTGATCTGGCCAAGCTAACTCAAATGAGAGTCTCCTGAACTAGCTATCACTTTGAGATTAAACTTTCACCTATCTTCTCATGGAGGTTGGAACCATTACAAGAATGAACACTAAGAACTATAGGAGAGGATGGTACAGAGAATAGAGGAAGGAGGTGGGTAGTATCTTGTTATTCACTTAGAGCTAAGCCTGTTCCAGGCAATAAAATGCTTTTGAATCTTCAAATGTCTAATTTGAACCTTAACTTTAGAGAGGTGATATCCAACAGCAGGAAATTACAGCCTTACTTCATAGCCTATTGGGTTGTAAGTGACCAATAAATCAGTATAGATCAATGATATTTCTTGATGATTTGATGGAAGGGGATCCAAAAAGGAGATAGGGTTCTGTACTTACCTACTTAAAAGGAAAAACTATTATCATAACTTTGCTTGGTGCCATAATGAAAGAATATCACTTCTTGGAAAAACTAGGTGACCTAGAGCAAAGAAGCCTTGGGGTATGGTACAGTTCTATAATCAAGAATCTGAAGAAGGATAACTTGTCTTAAGAGTAGGATAGTTCTTAATTTGGAATCCATGGAGAAGGGTCCATAAATAGATTTCAAGGGACTTGTGAACTTGGAAGGGAAAAAAATACATTTTTATTTTAATTAGCTTTTTCTGATATTATTTTAAATTTCCTTTAATTATTTAAATATATTACTCTGATGAGGGACCCCTGCCACAGGAAAAAAAAAAGGTTAAAAACACCTTGCTCCAGAGGGAAGAACTAGGAACAATGGCCAAAATTTAAGCAAATTTGTATTTAATTTAAAAAAAAGTTAACATTTATATATCTCTTACTACGTGCCATCATCTTTTTTTATGGGCTTTACAATTTTATCTCATTTTATTCTTATATTCTGAGTGGAAGGTATTATTTTTATTTTCATTTTACAGATAAAGAAATTGAAGCAGATAGAAGTTAAATGACTTGTCTATGAACACACAAATGTAAATGCATGGGGCCAAATTTGAACTTATATTCTTGACTTGACTTCAACTGACTCCAGGTCCAGTAGTCTACCCATTAAGCCACCTTTGTTTAATGTAAGGAAATACTATCTAAACCACCAGAGGGCCCCCCAAACTAAATGAATGTAATGTTTCTGTTTGGTTTTGTTTTTCTCTCATGAGGGAAGGATGCCTTTATTAGTATAGTAGTAAGTCAGGCCAGGGTGGACACTCCAGCATTCATATCCACTCACTCCACCCATCTACCCACTCACAATCAGGGGGAAAGGGCTCAGAACTTCTGGGAAGGCTTCTTGTTCTAGATGCTTTAGTGATCTTTAGCATTTTGAATGCAGAAGTCTTGCTAAAGAGCCTCCATTCCTCTACAGTCACAATGTCTTGAATCTGGACAAATGCACAGACATGATCTTGTGGTATTTCTTGAATTGGTTGTATTTGTAGATGTAACTCAAGTAGTCTCCATGGATGACAATGGTCCTTTGCATCTTCATCTTGTTCCCACACAAGACAAGATTCTGCCTCAAAAACAGGCATTCATGGTGAAAAGACAGCTCTTTTTTATTGTAGGTGCCCTTGATGTCCTCCTTGGGTGTCTTGAAGCTCAGCCCAATGTTCTTATAATATCTGGTTATATTCTTCTTAACTGTGTCCCCAAACAGCATTCTCTTTTCATTCTGGAAGATGGTCAGCTACTTCTGTTAGGTACATTCTGAAGGTCTGCCATTATTCTGTTTTGCTCATATTTTGTTCCTCTTCTCTCAAATGAACAGATGGAAAAAGGCTCTACTACTCCCTAATCCTCAGGTCTGATAGAACATATCTATGGGATTATTCCTTTTTGTCCTACTGCAGAGGACTCACTCAAAACCTTCAGGACTTAACCATCTTATCTCCCAAGGCATTTTCCCAAGTAGAAAGGACCCTACCAAGTTAATTCCTTTGCAGCCGAGCTAAAGGGTGTCAATAGCTGGATACATCTGTCTCATCTAAAGAAGGTCCCAAACCCAAGTGGGCAGCTCAGTCCCTATAGTGATTTCAAGTTCAGTCTGACCTCAAAATAGACCACTCCCTTAAGATTCCCCTGTGCTATGGTCTTCTCCCTTGAGAGAATTCTCTCAGTAGCTTACCTGGGGCAAGGTCCTTTTTAGGACTGGAAACACTTTAATCTGAGAACATGTGAAAGAAATAGGCTCATCTCTAATTAGTGGGAAAGTTTATAAATCAGCCTATGTTTTATTTTTTTATGAGGAATAATATACCTTTAAGAGATGAATACCTATTAATTTGAGGTTTATAGCAAATTTGCCAGTATTGTTTCTTTAAATTTTTTAGTTAAATTATCAATTCCACTATCTCTGTGGAATTCTAGAATGTAATTATTTTCTTAATTTCTAATGTTCGATAGATACTTATACCAGAATGCACTTGGATTTTATGAAGAGGATAGTAAGGCCTGGTGCCTTTCTTAAATTAATAATAAATAAATTATTATTATAATAATCTGAGAGTAGTTTATAACTAGGTGTAACTAGTTTTTGAAACTTGCTCCTCAAGGTTAAATCTTATGGATCTATAATTGATAATATTCAAGAAATGCTATCAAGTAAATGATCCACAGTGCCAGCAACCCTATGGGAGCAACATCTATGACCTGTAGGTAGAATTCTATCTCAGGAAAAGCTGGGAAAGCAACTATTAACATGGGCTGAGGTAGGACCCTCCTGACTTAGTTTCCTCAGTATTTCCTCTTGAATGAAAAAATTCCCCACCTGATTGATTCTAAGCTGGGTTGTACAATTCCACTGACTACTTATATGACCCCCACCTGGAATTGATACATCAAGCTAGGAGAGCATTTCTCCCTTACTACAGCTATGTTGTTCTTTTTCCTTTTGTGCCAAATTTTTATAGTCATGGTGAATCATCAGTCTTTGTCTAAGAGGCTGATACTGGAACACATCAGAGCTACCATAATAAGATACCAGTGTATAAGACTAACTATTCACACAACTAAGTAGATGACTATTGGGGCTTATTGGGTGCCTGTTACTAGTTATATATTAATAAGGAAGATAAGGTCCATGAAATATATGAGTGTTATGGGAATAATTGTATGACACTGCAATAGTTTGTGAAACCAAAATATAAATCTATTATTTGGTGAGGTTAAATTAATTACCTTAGAGAAGAGCAATTTATGATCTATCTTGCGTTACATTCAAAGGAACATTCAATTTTACTTGGATTTGTTGTTTTTTATGGGATTAACTCTTGAATATATTGCATGCTCTGAAATATAAGGCAATAACACAAGGGTTCAAAGAGGATTTGAAAGA
Source organism: Monodelphis domestica (assembly GCF_027887165.1). NCBI lineage: Eukaryota > Metazoa > Chordata > Mammalia > Didelphimorphia > Didelphidae > Monodelphis > Monodelphis domestica. The sequence continues at coordinate 620,390,677 of NC_077227.1, forward strand.
ATAACTGAGAACACTGGTCTTTATGGGTGAAGTTCATTTGAACATAGTTAAGGACAACTCATTTGTGAATCTTGAAATTTCTCAGACTTGTGAATGTTAAAAAATTCTCCATTGGGGAATTCTCCATTGGGACAATTCCCTATTGGGACCATTCCCCATTTGGACAGTGAGAACTCTACTTAGATCAAAAATGTGAAGACCTCTACTCCACCCGTACTTAAGCCTGCTTTAGGGGAGAAAACTCCTTGCTGATGTAAACCTTAACATTTCTTAGACTTATGAATGTTGGAAAATTTCATACTTAAAAAAAATCTCCTACTGATAGTAAGAACTCTATTGGAATATGAAACTCCTTGGCATGGGAGGATCCTTCTCCTCCCTACTTAAGACTACTTTAGGACAGAAACCTTTTGCTAAACAATGGAAAGGGCTTTGACCTATGCTTAAGCATAGAACAGGAAGTTCTTTGAGTCATGATTGATTTTAGAATTGATACAATAGAGATACTTGGAATGACAGAACCAGGTCTTGGAAACTACAATCTCCACCCTACTCAGAGTAACAGGATTTAGGAAGGGCTGCAGCAAAGATCAAGATTTAATTATTTGAGAATATGACCTTCAACAGACATGTGCAAAGGGGAGAGACCTCTGGGCAGTCCTGGGTTAAGCTAGAGCCACCATTGGCAGAGGGGAGAGATCGACAGTGATTGGTAGATGGGAGAACTGAAGGGAGGGAACTTAGATTTTTTGCTTAAAGATAGCGGGGTCTGAGGACTTAGAGAAGTGAATGCTCTGAAGGAGGTCTGAGAGGAGAGAGGTCCTGGAGGGAGAGCTCCTGGAGAGGTCTTGAAGGAGGCTGTGGAAGGAGAACTCAGGAGGAGTCAAGAGGAGGATTCTCTGGAAACATTTCTTGAAAAGAGGCTCTCTTGAAGGTGGAGCCTGAGGTTGGCATGAGAAGCCTTACCTAGAGAGATCTTGGGTGAGTGATAAAACTAACTGACTGATTTATCTCTTAGGACTGAGGTCTAGGCCTTATTGGCTTGAGGCCCTTCATTCTTATTCCTTTCTTCCTTTCTCCCTTTTTCTATTGATTAATCAGTGTATTGTAAATTAAATTTCTCTATAAAACCCAGTTGGCTTGGGCATATTCATAAATTGGGAATATATTCCCTGGCGACCATCTTATATTTATATAAAACCAAGACACAGTAGAAAACATATTTCAGCGGTCATAATTGTTATATATTTCCCTTGCTCAAAACTATTTTAAATCTAACACTGAACAATGAAAAATACTTATACCCATACTTAAGCCATGCCTATTTTTAGAATTAATACAAAGGGGTGCTAAGTACCTATAAAGATCAGGCAACTTGTGAACTTACAAGGAGCAAAGAAAAAAAAAACTTACTCAGAGATTCTAACCTACTCAGGTATGGATTACTAAAAGGATTAGTCTACTCAGGTGTGAATTCAGAATGGGCTTTCCTTTGGAAAAGTCTACTGTGATTGGTAGATGGAAGAACTTAGGGGAGGTGACATAGGAGAAAACCCCCTATATAAGAAAAGGATGGTCTCTTAAAAAAAGATTTTTAAAAACAGTCTCTAAGGAGGCTGTTAGAAGGAGAGTGCTCTAAGGAGGCTCTGGAAAAACAGTCTCTAAGGAGTCTCTTGGAAGAGGCTCTTGAGGACAGTCAGAAGAATCTCTCTCTGGAGAAGGATGGCTGGCTGAACTGATGTCTATATCCTTGCTTACACAGATCTTGTGGTGAGTGATAAAAGACTGACTGATCTCTCTCTCTAAAGACTCAGGTCTAGGCCATGTTGGCTTAAGGCCCTTCAAACTTATTCCTTTCTTGCTCTTTCTCTCTCTTTTAATTCCTCATTGTATTATTAATTAAAATCTCTATAAAACCCAGCTGACTTGGGTATATTTGAAGAATTGGGAATATTTCCCTGGCGACCACCTTATATATTGATTTAAAAACAAGACACTGTCTTGAAAACATATTTTCTGCGGTCACAATTTACTCACCCACTCTTATATCTACTACAATTTATATCTTCCATTACTTTAATCACTACAGTTTACAACCTCAACTATTTTAACTCTTACAGTTTAAGGCTCCCACTCTTTTAAATGTCACACATTTAATATAATACTTACTCTATTCAGACACCCCACTACAGCCCTTTATGAAAATAAGCATCTTTTGGGTGAATTTATTTGTGTGACTTATGAAGGATGTTGTTAGATCCTTAATAGCATCTCTTTCTCCTCAGTAAGAAATGAGAATTTTGAGAATTTTTATGGGAGAGTTCTGAGTTTTCAAGTTCTCAGAATTCACATATTATGATGGCTTTGAGTATTTACTTGATTTTTTTGTTGTTGTTAATATGTGCTTGAACAAACACCAGTTAAAATATAATACCTTTTAATAAAACAAATTTCTAAAGTAATAGATGCAGAAGTTGCAAATCAATTTCTGTTCTTAGAATGGCATAAAAGTCTATCTGCAGGAAGATTGTTTTGTGTCAGAAAAAGCTATTTGATTGGAATTTGTTTATTTATATTATCCAGTATTTTTGTTGACCTCATTTTAAAGCAAGTTGATGAAATTTTATCCTTTCTTCCTTCTAGTAATATCATTTTGTTTCATTGAAAGATTTACGAATTTTGGTAACATTTTTTTTTAGTTTTTACATTTTTACAGTTTATTATTTATCTACTTTTTAGTCTTAATCATGTGGCTATTCTGATATTTTTAGGCAAACTGCATTGTAATGTAATCAAATGTAATCCAATCTTAACAAAGCACCTTCTAACCCAATACCAAGACACTTATGAGTAGCCCTGGCAGTATATATAGTTACCACAAGTAATTTCTAATGAAAATGTAAGAAGATGCAACTAAAAGATGGCTAATGGGGTTAGCTTTCACTACTGTTATATATGCCAATATCAAATGACTTTAAAATATTTTAATCAGTCCAGGAATGGCACATGACTGTTGTTGCCGATAGCATAGATAAGTAAATTTTTATATATGTGCATGCACATGTATATGTGTGCACAAATCCACATTCATAAATTCACATATATTTCATATAGGTATATAAACATGCATAAATAGATGCACATACATATATACATACATATGTGTATATGCATATGGATATGTAGTCCCAGAGCTACAAATTATCTGTGGTTGATGATCACCCAATTCTCTTTGCCTCCCTAGCCTCTGGCTCTCACTGCCCCTCCCAGTATGGATTTTTTAAATTGTTAAATAAAACAATTTATGTAACTCCAGCAGGGTGTGCCTCCTAAATATATTTAAACCTTCTCCACCCCCAACATGGATACTCAGCATCTAGCTGTGTTGAATCCCAGATTATAATCTTACTTCTGTGAAAGACCCTTTATTATTACTATTTTGGTAGTTCTTTTTAATTCTTGACCCTCCAAAAAAAAGTCAAAGGAGCAAAAATTGAACAATTACTTGTCCAGCATACAGTAGAAGAGATTTTTTTCAGTTTTAAATTGAGTTGGATGATTTCTGAATTCTCTTCCAGTTCTGCAAAATTGTGGTCACTGTTGGGTTGGAAAGTAATATAAGAAATCTGTGTCTTCCCTGTCTCTCTCACCTCAGCCCCAATCACTCCAGGACTTTCTCTTTGCCTCTGATTCCCAGAACTATGTCTAGGATGACTGTCTAGACCTCACCTTCTCCTATTTATGTTCCTGGGGGAAATACCACCTATTATATCTTTATACTAATTTTGTCTTCTCATTTTTTCCCTCAAGAACTCCCATCTAAAACCTGAATTCAAACCTCAGGCATCTTCATAACTAGCTAAGCCACCTGAGGAAATTCATTTATCCACTCTGGATCTATAAAATGAGATGATCAGACTAGAAGACCATTAAGTTTCCTTCCAAGCTTTAAATCCTTTGCTTCTATGATCCAATGAAGTGTTGGTTCAGCTGGACCCTGCTTAACTTATGCAATTCAGTGAGATCATACTTAGGTAGGACTCTCCAACAAAAACAACAAACATAATTAAGATGAAATTAAAAGGATGTGGTGACTAACAAATGAAGGAAGAAGACAGGAATGAAATGGCATGCATGATTTTTGTGCATCTGTTATGAAAGTTATTTGCTTAAGGAAATTTAACAGGACCCTTCCATAAAACTTGCTTTTATGGTCAAAATGGTCAAAATCAAGTGGGCAACACAGCAAAAATTGGACTAGCCATGGAGATTTTGGGGTTGAGAATGAGAGAAAGAGCTAGGAACATAGTGTTCCATATCCTCAAGCATGAATACTCAACATTTGGGTATCATGGAGATTGCTAAAGATTGCTTCTCAATAAGAAAAAACAGCACCTGTGCTAATGGGAATTTTAGGAGACAGAGAAAATCCCCTTCTCTTTCATCTTTGGGATTAGCAAAGTAAACCAAGAAACACAGGCAAAGGAGCAGGAGTGGGCAACCTTCCCAAAGTGACCATCCATCCCAAAGCTTATGCATTCATTATTCTGTCTGGAGAAGGAGGGATGAAGACAGCATTGGGGGTGGCAAGAGAAATGTCACCTGAAGGGGAGGGGAATATTTCTTTGCTAACAGTTTAAAAGGCTTTTCTGTCCTCAAGCTCAGCTATTAAAATGCAAATACCCCTGGGAGAGGTCACACCTTTGGGGTAGGGGTGGGGTTAGGATAAATGGGATACAAGATAGGCCCCTAGAGGGAGGCAGAGGAGAATGCCAAGAGGGAGGAAAGTGGAGGAGGAGATGATAGGAGAGGTTGGAGGGTGCCAAAGACAGATTTGCTTAATTTTCAGTCTTCTTAAGGCGTAGTCTACATTAAGGACCTATCCCTAAAGAGGTGTTTGGTTCACCTTAAAACAGCTTCTAGATGTTATCAGTCTCTGGAAAAGAGTTATTTGCCTATATTCACAATTAGGTAGGGATTCAAGGATATTTGCAACTTCTTTCCCTAGAGTCCTAAGCAGTTCACCTCTACCACCTAAAACAAATAGAAAAGTTAATAATAAACCTGAAATATCTCTGGTCTTGGAAGAAGGGCTGGAACCCCCTGTTCTTACTGTAGAAAAATTCTATCCCTGGGAATTTTGAAATTTTCTCATAATGATAGTATATCTCCTACTTTAGGTCATCTTGTTTATTTATTTAGTTTATTTTGGCAGAATTGGAAGCAGGAGGAGAACCCTGAACTATAATTTCATTGGCACTTCTAAGGCTATCCATTTAACTTTGGGTTCTGTCATAAACTGCCTTCACCTCTTCCTTTTTCCTATATTCCATAAGAGCTCAGATAGGGGTAGTCTATTCTCATTTACCCATGCTCCACATAAGATAAGACCCATTAAAACAAGGGCATCATTGAAATGTTTTAAAAATAAGAGACATTAAAAATTATTTAGTAGTCCAATTCTTTTCCTTTCTTTCCCATTTTATAGATGAAGAACCTGAGACCTAGGGAGGAAATCTTAGGAGAGCAGACTTGAGAATAATATTCAAGATCTGCGAGGCAGCACATCAGACTGGAAAGAATTCTTGTCTTTGAGTTAGGAAAAACTTAGGATTTAACTCTATACTGGCACCAATACTAGTTGTGTGACTATGGGCAAAGCTCTTATTTCTTCTGTCCCTCAGTTTTCTCATCTGTAAAACGGAGATAACAGTACCTATACTACTTACTCCCTTCACTAAAGTTCTACTCTGATGCCTCAGTGAAGCACAGATAACCCTGAGTTTTTAAAAGTTTTATCAGTGGACTCCAAACTCTGGAAGGTCCTACCAAGCTAGGAAGGGCAGACTCAGTGAGTGATTGGGTCTATTGTCTCAGGATCAGCCTACTAAATTCAGAAAAAAAACTCATTGCCAGGTTGGTCATAGAGTGATTTATTTTTTGGTCATAGCAGTTCTTGAAGACCATCTATTAGGTTTTTAGAGAGTGATTATGATCTGCTTCAGTGAAAGTAAGACCCATACTATGAAATTACAGATCCCTGAAACATTACCTGCCTTATAAGGTTAGTCATGAGAAAAGTACTTTGTAAACTTGCAACTGCTGTATAATGTGAGCTACTATAATCTCCATTGCACTATCTTGCCCTTGGCTGGGGTCATCATATCAGACTCTAGAGTACTCAATATGTTTTTTAAAGGCTCTTAAATCTGAGAGGGTAGTGGGTTTCTTTTCCCCTCCCCAAAAGATATTCTTGCTAAATATGAATAAATTGGCAAATAGGGCCTGTGACCCTGAGTAACTGTCCAAATGATTCACAAATTTTCTCCCATCCACTATTTCAAAGTAGAGAATTGGCTTTCATTTGGGGAAAGGATCAGCAGACTCTTTATCCCTATGGCTTATTTAATGTAACCAGGCAATGCCTATGGATACCACTGGGTGTCACTGGCAAGCTTATAGCAGGTAAGGGTGGGGTAGAAAAAAAAGAGGAAAGGAAGAGAAGAAGAAGAAAAAGAAGCAAAAAGAAAGAAGCATATAAGTGGAAATAAGGCAGGGGAGGGGAGTGGTAGAGAGTACCATTAACTTGTGTTGCCAGTACTGTAGGGAATTAGATTTATGATTTTTAAAAATAACATCAATCATATTTGAAAGAGCCATTTCCAACTTTATAAGACAGTGTCCAAACTAGTCCCATTAGTTAGTTAGAAGTATATCATAATATGGCACAATGTCCAATTTGCACGTTTGCAGAATACTAAAAATTTATGTTCATAAAGTCAAAGGAGGAAAAGTCATTTGTTAACATTAAAGCATATGAAAGCTCTTTTACCTATAAAAACTAGCATTTAATAGTATCAGGCACACAGTAGATGCTGTATAATTCCTTTCCCTTCCACACTTTATTCTTTGCAAAGCCTTTCACATATGAGCTTCACAATCATCTTATTAGTCAGATAATACAGGTATTATACCCAAAGTACAAATGAAAAAATTGAAGCTCAGTGAAGTAACTTATCCATGGTCACAAAACTGGCCTCTATTAAGTATCA